>NC_142589.1:80794579-81096475 GCF_965207765.1 Zootoca vivipara | reverse complement strand
CCCATATCATCCTCACAACCCTGTGAAGTAGGTTAGGTTAAGAGACGGTGACTGGCTCAAGGTCACCCAATGAGCCTCGTGGCCCAGTGGGGATTCGAACCCTGGTCTCCCAGGTCATAGTCCATCACTATAACCATTACGCCACAGTGGCTCTCCATACGATACTGGAAACAATGCAGAGGTTAGGCACATCTGGGGGTCCCAAATAGTAAACGTTAAACATTTATTGAACAATTTTTTTTGTTTCTGGAGCAAGGGAATGGGTTCAGGGGCCCCAAGGCTTCTTCTCATCGGGATCCAGCGGGTATGAATGGTTCCTGTGCTCTGACACGAGGCCATGGCAGGCCTGCTGCAACCCTGGATGACATCGGACCGCAGCTGAGCTACACTGGAAACCCCTGCATTCAGCGTTGCTCTTTCGCAGGACTTAAGCACTGCCTACCTGGTCGTCCGACACTTGTTCCAGCCAAATGTGAGTCCTGTTCATGATCTGCATGTGGGTGTAGCCATAATCCTCAATCCGCACGGCGCTCCATTCTCGTGGGTCGGGGACAAAGGGGTCAAGTCGCTCTCTGCAGCCCTGGTGGGGTGAGGAAGGAAGAGGCTCAAAGGCCGGGCAGCTTGGAGGAGTTTTCCACAGCGCACAGAAACTTAAGGTCTTCTTCAGGCTCTGCCGACCTGGTGCCCTCCAGATGGGAGTTGCAGTCCAAAACATTTGAAGGGCGCCCAGTTGGGGAGGGCTGGCCTAGCTGCACAACAGAGAACCCAGTGGTTCTCAAACATTCTTGGGCCTCCCCGATTCCATAAACTCATCACCAGTGCCTCCTACCCTATAAATGCATTAGTCAGAATAGTGGTTTGCATGTCCCCACTAAGGAAGATAATAAATTACACAAAGCAATCCAAATCTGTAATTGTTATTTGCGCATTTATTCAAAATCCAATTAAAACCATTTAATTAACTGAAGAAATTTGATGACCTCAATCCAGTGATACAAACTTTTCAAAGACTGGCAATCATTTACCCTTCCAGTGCCCCCTGCCTCCCCCCACAGGGGATGCCCACTTTGGGAATTCCTGCCCTAACCCCTTCCAGTTGCCAAGGCTTCCTTTCTCCCTCCCCTCACTTTGTTTCTGGAAACTGCTCAGATGGGGAGAGAGCAAGGTAGCACTCCCTAACCTGCAGAGCCCGATCACAACCAGGGAACCACTCAGTACTTAGGAATGGGACCATGCGCCAAAGGTGGAGCACATGTGTTGCATTCAGAAGGTCCCAGGTTCAATCCGGTGGCATATCCGGTTGGAAGGCTATCAGGTGGAAGGCGATGAGAAAGGCTCCCTTCTGCCCAAAATTCTGGAGACCAGTAACCGGCGGGAGGAAACAACACTCTCCCTCATAACACTAGAACTCATGGACATCCCATGAAGCCAAATGTTTCAGGACAAACAGATAAAAGGAATTACTTCTTCGTGCAATGCATTGTTAAACTACGGAACTCCTTGCCACAGGAGGCAGCGATGGTCACCAACTAGGGTGGCTTTAGAAGAGGATGAGACAAATTCATGGAGGGGGGAAAGGGCTATCGGTGGCTACTTGTCACAATGGCTATATTCTGTCTCCACAGTCTGAGGCAGCAATGCTTCTGAATACCAGTGGCTGGGAACCACAGGAGGGCACCTTTGACGCATGGTCCCATTCCTAAGTACTGAGTGGTTCCCTGGTTGTGATCGGGCTCGGCAGCTTTTGTACTTGATGTTCTGCTCACTGATTTTCCCATTGAAGCATCTCGTTGGTCCCAGTGAGAACAGGATGATGCACAAGATGGACCAATGGCCTGATCCAGCAGGCTCATATTATGTTTTGTCCTAGGTGTCAGGGACTGGGCAGAGGAGGAGTGGTAAAGACCCACCTCCTCATCCTGACCCTTGCAGGGAGGAGGACGAGGAAGACAGTATAGATTTACAACAGGGGTTTGCGGGAGGTTGCAGCTCAGAGGCAGATTAGGGTGAAAGCTGGGAAATTGTGGGAGAGGCAGAGCAACACCTGGCTGACACTTTATCATCAGAAAGCATGCCAGGCCCTCCATCTCCCAGAACCTGGCGAGCCTTAAAAGTAGGAGAGCAAAGAGCTCAGACAGAGAGCACATAGCAGAACCTGTAGAGGAGACGATGAGAATGACGAATGGGGAAGAGACCTGTGTGTGTGTGTGTGTGTGTGTGTGTGTGTGTGTGTGTGTGTGTGTGTGTGTGTTTGTGGAGATTCACATGGGACAACACCATTATCCAAGAGGCTGGGTTCTATAGCCTCTCTGTAAAGACTGAAATAAAAAAGGACTGAAGGAAACCTAAACCTAAGATTCCACCTAAACATTAGGAAGAACTTCCTGACAATAAGAGCTGTTCGGCAGTGGAATTTGCTACCAAGGAGTGTGGTAGAGTCTCCTTCTTTGGAGGTCTTTAAGCAGAGGCTTGACAGCCATCTGTCAGGAATGCTTTGATGGTGTTTCCTGCTTGGCAGGGGGTTGGACTGGATGGCCCTTGTGGTCTCTTCCAACTCTATGATTCTATGAAACTTTTCCTTGTCTTATACTTTCCTGGGCAGCCAGCCGGGAGCCGTTGACAGCACCCTGACAGTAGGCTAGATGGGCAAAACAGTCTGATATGTGAGGAACTCTGTATATATTCAGAGGGACGGTGTAATTAGCTCATAAGCCACCATTTAAAATTAAGTCTGCCCACCCACCCACCCAAAACCTCACACTTACAGCTGATCCAGTGATAATATGAACAGGGGCACAAGGGTTGGTGTAAGGGGCCTCGGTGCTGCCATTGCAAACCTGAAGGAGAAAGAGAGATGAGGAAGATTATTCATTTACTGGGCCATTCCATTGTCACGGGTGGGCCTGGTCCTTCCCCCTTCCTCATTTAATCCCCGCAATGACCCTCGAGGTAGGTTAAGCTGAGAGGCCATGACTGGGTCTACCAGGTTCTAGCAGCCAGTATTCCTACACTGTCTCCCATCCAAGCTCTAACCAGGCCTGACCCTGCTAAACTTCCCAGATCAGATGAGATTGGGCTTGTTCAAGTAAGAAGAGCAGGACTCTTTTAGCAGTGGTGAAATTCCTGCTGGCAAGTCAGTTGAATGAAACCAGCCCCTTCAAGGCCAGTTGCCTGAGGATGGGCAGTTCCTCGGAGCAGGGGACCCTTTTGCAAAAGGAGATCACGTGGCTCAGGATTTGCTGGCAAAACTCTGAGACAGGCATCCCCAAACATGGCCCTCCAGATGCTTTGGGACTACAATTCCCATCATCCCTGACCACGTTAGCTAGGGATGATGGGAGTTGCAGTCCCAAAACATCTGGAGGGCCGAGTTTGGGGATGCCTGCTCTGGGATGATGCTCGCTGCTCCCAGCCACTGAAGCAGGTGTAGCAGAGATCGAGTTTCTACAGATTCCAACCCAGCAAGGTCTCTGAATCTCCCACCGCAGAGATTCTGCTGTGGGGTAAGGACTCTTTCCCCTTATCCTAGGTCTTGGGTGCCCTTCTCTGCTTCTGAACAGGATGCTGCCCCTGTGCCATGCCTGGAATCACCTTGTAGTCGTAGACCGGCCACAGCCTCTCGTAGGAGTGTTCGTGGGCCCACAGCTCCAGGTCAACCCCTGGAGGGAGGAGAAGAAGAGGCTTTGGCAAGGCAGAGAACAGCAGCTGGTGCCAGTAAGAGAGAAAAGCCCCTGCCCCAACCTCTACTCCCCCAAAGTGGCCTGCTCCATTGTATTTATTTATTTATTATTAAATTCTTTCAACATACAACATCATACAGATTAATAATGAGGTAGAGGGTACGTTTTATCATATGTGGTGGACTTGTAAAAGGGTAAAAGAATACTGGGAAATGATATATAATGAATTGAAAAAAATGTTTAAAAGTACCTTTCCCAAAAAACCAGAGTCCTTTTCGTTGGGGATAATTCAGTCGGAAATTCCCAGGTGTCAAAAAAGATTATGCGGGTGGCGCTGTGGGTTAAACCACAGAGCCTAGGGCTTGCCGATCAGAAGGTCGGCGGTTCGAATCCCTGTGACAGGGTGAGCTCCCGTTGTTTGGTCCCTGCTCCTGCCAACCTAGCAGTTCAAAAGCATGTCGAAGTGCAAGTAGATAAATAGGTACCGCTCAGGTGGGAAGGTAAATGGCATTTCCGTGCGCTGCTCTAGTTCGCCAGAAGCAGCTTAGTCACGCTGGCCACATGACCTGGAAGCTGTATGCCGGCTCCCTCGGCCAGTAAAGCGAGATGAGCGCCGCAACCCCAGAGTTGTCCGAGACTGGACCTAATGGTCAGGAGTCCTTTTACCCGCTGTGGTTAAACCACTGAGCCTAGGGCTTGCTGATCAGAAGGTCGGCGGTTCGAATCCCTGTGACGGGGTGAGCTCCCGTTGCTTGGTCCCAGCTCCTGCCAACCTAGCAGTTCGAAAGCACGTCAAAATGCAAGTAGATAAATAGGAACCGCTACAGCGGGAAGGTAAACGGCGTTTCCATGTGCTGCTCTGGTTTGCCAGAAGCAGCTTTGTCATGCTGGCCACATGACCTGGAAGCTATACGCCGGCTCCCTCGGCCAATAATGCGAGATGAGCGTGCAACCCCAGAGTCGGTTACGACTGGACCTAATGGTCAGGGGTCCCTTTACCTTTTAATCATACATAATCATTATGTATGCTACTACTGCAGCCTGTGTTCTGTGAGCCCAAAAATGAAAACGAGCGAGGTCCCAAACAAAGAAGAATGGCAACTTAAATTGATGGAATATGCACACCTCGCTGATTTGCAGTGATGTAGAGTATGCAAATTGAACCACAGAAATAGAAGAAGGGAAGTCATTGATTTAAGGTTGTCTAAATGATTATCTTGAAATGTAAATTTGAAAAACTTAATAAAAACTATAATAAAATAATAATAATGAACTATACCACCCTAGACGAGGAGCCGGTCCTTAGGCAATACATGCAAAACAATGTTAATTCTAATCTACATACAGTAGAAGGTGATAAACCGTTTAAATTATAAAAACAGTTTTTATAATGTGAGGGGAGCCCTCTAGTTTTGTTCTTAAAGGTAAAGGTAAAGGGACCCCTGACCATTAGGTCCAGTCGTGACCGACTCTGGGGTTGCGCGCTCATCTCGCATTATTGGCCGAGGGAGCCGGCGTATAGCTTCCAGGTCATGTGGCCAGCATGACAAAGCCGCTTCTGGCAAACCAGAGCAGCACATGGAAACGCCGTTTACCTTCCCGCTGTAGCGGTTCCTATTTATCTACTTGCATTTTGACGTGCTTTTGAACTGCTAGGTTGGCAGGAGCTGGGACCAAGCAACGGGAGCTCACCCCGTCACAGGGATTCGAACCGCAGACCTTCTGATCAGCAAGCCCTAGGCTCAGTGGTTTAACCACAGCGCCACCTGGGTCCCTTGTTCTTAGCCATGTACATAATAAAGCCACATCATTCAATTGCAAAAGAGTATGCTTCGGGGCTTGTGCCAATTTTATTTTACCGTTTAATCGTCCCAATTTTATGTTATTTTATAGTTTAATTGTTCCACAAGTGGCCTTTGCCCTGCTTCGTAGCACCAGTTTGTCAGAGAAGCTCCCCTCCAAGTTCTTAGCCTGGCCACTCAGAGAAGAGAACTTTAAGCTATAAAAGTTAATACAGTATTGTCTCCCGTGAGAGAACCGAGGTCTGTGTCACTGTTGGAGTTCTTCGGGGCAGATTTCTGCTAGCTTTAGTTTAATGTATAATCTCAACAGATCCGATAGCCAGAATGGAAGTGTAGGCAGGGAAGGAGGAAGAGATGCAGAAGGGCAAGGCCTACCGTATTTGTAGAACAGGTCCTCCAAGCCAAACTGCTGTGGGTCAAGGCCTCGGCGGATCTGGGAAGTTGAGGTGGGGGGAAAGGAGAGAGAGAAAGAACAGATTAATCCATGCCAGGCCACTACTTACTCAAGACTCCCCTGTGAATGAAGGTTGTAGCATTTGGGACTTTTCAGTTTGGAGAAAAGGCGAGTCAGAGGCAAAACAAGAGAAATTTTAAAAATTATGCATGTCCTGGAGAAAGCGGATAGAGAAAAGTTTGCCTCCCTCTCTCATGACACTAATGGACCTCCAACGAAGCTGGATGTTGGGAGATTCAGGGCAGATGAAAGAAAGCCGCCCTTTCAGTTCAAACTGTTGGTACAAGAATTTTAAGGTCTCAAATATAGAATAAATATTCATAAATGCACACAAATCTAAATATATGAGCCACGTGTCTGAAATAGCATGGGAGAGCAATCCTGAAGCCATTTTGACTCTCCCAATGACCTCAGATATTCCTCTGGAGGAAGGGAGGCAAATGGGGAAAGTCTTCCCATTGTCGCTTGCAAATCCTGTCTTAAGGTCGTATTCGTGTATGAATAGAGTGAGCCTGTGACCTGGATTCAGGAACTAAAATATTTACCCTCACAAAAGAATGGCCAGACTGCCCAGGTAATGCAATGAGTGACCATTATCAGGTAGACTGCTTTCTTCTGTGATGTATGTATGATGTTGTTGTTGTTTTGGGGGGGTGAGTGGGGACCCTGTTGCAACAGTTCCTTGAATAAAGATCAGGCTTACTAGCTGCTTTGCTACTCAGCATACTCTGGTTGGCCTCTGTTATTTTCTCCTACCGATAGGTAACCCACTTAAGGACTTTAAGGACCCACTTAAGGATCCATCCCCTTCATGGATCAATGCCTTGTCATGGATCAATGCCTTGTCGTGGCGAAGGGGCTTGAATAACTCAGAGAAGCTATGAGCTATGCCATGCAGGGCCACCCAAGATGGACAGGTCATAGTGGAGAGTTTTGACTAAACGTGATCCACCTGGAGAAGGAACTGGCAAGCCACTCCAGTAACCCTGCCAAGAAAACTCCATGGACAAAGACAACAGGCATATAAAAGTTATGACGCTGGAAGATGAGCCCCTCAGGTCGGAAGGCGTCCAACATGCTACTGAGGAAGAGCGGAGGACAAGTACAAGTAGATTCAGAGCTGATGAAGCGGCTGGGCCAAAGCCGAAAGGACGCTCAGTTGCGGATATGCCTGGAAGCGAAAGGAAAGTCCGATGCTGTAAAGAAAAATATGAGATGACAAGAATAAATATCGACATCCTGGGCATCAGTGAACTAAAATGGAAGGGAATGGGCGAATTCAGTTCGGATGACTATCATATCTACTACTGTGGGCAAGAATCCCGTAGTAGAAATGGAGTGGCCCTCATAGTCAACAAAAGAGTGGCAAAAGCTGTAATGGGATGCAATCTCAAAAATGACAGAATGATCTCGATACGAATCCAAGGGAGACCTTTTAACATCACGGTAATCCAAGTTTATGCACCAACTACCGGTGCTGAAGAAAGTGAAATTGACCAATTCTATGAAGACCTACAACACCTTTTAGAAATGACACCAAAGAAGGATGTTCTTCTCATTACAGGGGATTGGAATGCTAAAGTAGGGAATCAAGAGATAAAAGGAACAACTGGCAAGTTTGGCCTTGGAGTTCAAAATGAAGCAGGGCAAAGGCTAATAGAGTTCTGTCAAGAGAACAAGCTGGTCATCACAAACACTCTTTTCCAACAACACAAGAGACGACTCTACACATGGATATCACCAAATGGGCAGCATCAAAATCAGATTGATTATATTCTCTGCAGCCAAAGATGGAGAAGCTCTATACAGTCAGCAAAAACAAGACCTGGAGCTGACTGTAACTCAGATCATCAGCTTCTTATAGCAAAATTCCAGCTTAAACTGAAGAAAGTAGGAAAAACCACTGGGCCAGTAAGATACAATCTGAATCAAATCCCTTATGAATACACAGTGGAAGTGAGGAACAGGTTTAAGGATTTAGATTTGGTGGACAGAGTGCCTGAAGAACTATGGATGGAGGCTCGTAACATTATACAGGAGGCAGCAACGAAAACCATCCCAAGGAAAAGGAAATGCAAGAAAGCAAAATGGCTGTCCAACGAGGCCTTACAAATAGCGGAGGAGAGGAGGCAAGCAAAATGCAAGGGAGATAGGGAAAGATACAGGAAACTGAATGCAGATTTCCAAAAAACAGCAAGGAGAGACAAGAGGGTCTTCTTAAATGAGCAATGCAAAGAAATAGAGGAAAACAATAGAATGGGGAAAACCAGAGATCTGTTCAAGAAAATTGGGGATATGAAAGGAACATTTCGTACAAAGATTACCATAATCAAGGACAAAAGTGGTAAGGACCTAACAGAAGCAGAAGACATCAAGAAGAGGTGGCAAGAATACACAGAGGAATTATACCAGAAAGATATGGAGGTCTCGTACACCCCAGGTAGTGTGGTTGCTGACCTTGAGCCAGACATCTTGGAGAGTGAAGTCAAATGGGCCTTAGAAAGCACTGCTAATAACAAGGCCAGTGGAAGTGATGATATTCCAGCTGAACTATTTAAAATTTTAAAAGATGATGCTGTTAAGGTGCTACACCCAATATGCCAGCAAGTTTGGAAAACTCAGCAATGGCCAGAGGATTGGAGAAGATCAGTCTACATCCCAATTCCAAAGAAGGGCAGTGCCAAAGAATGCTCCAACTACCGCACAATTGCGCTCATTTCACACGCTAGCAAGGTTATGCTTAAAATTCTACAAGGCAGGCTTAGGCAGTATGTGGACCGAGAACTCCCAGAAGTGCAAGCTGGATTTCGAAAGGGCAGAGGAACCAGAGACCAAATAGCAAACATGCGCTGGATTATGGAGAAAGCTAGAGAGTTCCAGAAAAACGTCTACTTCTGCTTCATTGACTATGCAAAAGCCTTTGACTGTGTCGACCACAGCAAACTATGGCAAGTTCTTAAAGAAATGGGAGTGCCTGATCACCTCATCTGTCTCCTGAGAAATCTCTATGTGGGACAAGAAGCTACAGTTAGAACTGGATATGGAACAACTGATTGGTTCAAAATTGGGAAAGGAGTACGACAAGGTTGTATATTGTCTCCCTGCTTATTCAACTTATATGCAGAATTCATCATGCGAAAGGCTGGACTAGATGAATCCCAAGCCGGAATTAAGATTGCCGGAAGAAATATCAACAACCTCAGATATGCAGATGACACAACCTTGATGGCAGAAAGTGAGGAGGAATTAAAGAACCTTTTAATGAGGGTGAAAGAGGAGAGCGCAAAATATGGTCTGAAGCTCAACATCAAAAAAACCAAGATCATGGCCACTGGTCCCATCACCTCCTGGCAAATAGAAGGGGAAGAAATGGAGGCAGTGAGAGATTTTACTTTCTTGGGCTCCTTGATCACTGCAGATGGTGACAGCAGTCACGAAATTAAAAGACGCCTGCTTCTTGGGAGAAAAGCAATGACAAACCTAGACAGCATCTTAAAAAGCAGAGACATCACCTTGCCGACAAAGGTCCGTATAGTTAAAGCTATGGTTTTCCCAGTGGTGATGTATGGAAGTGAGAGCTGGACCATAAATAAGGCTGATCGCCGAAGAATTGATGCTTTTGAATTATGGTGCTGGAGGAGACTCTTGAGAGTCCCATGGACTGCAAGAAGATCAAACCTATCCATTCTTAAGGAAATCAGCCCTGAGTGCTCCCTGGAAGGACAGATCGTGAAGCTGAGGCTCCAATACTTTGGCCACCTCATGAGAAGAGAAGAATCCTTGGAAAAGACCCTGATGTTGGGAAAGATTGAGGGCACTAGGAGAAGGGGACGACAGAGGACAAGATGGTTGGACAGTGTTCTCGAAGCTACGAACATGAGTTTGACCAAATTGCGGGAGGCAGTGCAAGACAGGAGTGCCTGGCGTGCTATGGTCCATGGGGTCACGAAGAGTCGGACACGACTAAACGACTAAACAACAACAACAACTAGCTGCTTTGCTACTCAGCATACTCTGGTTGGCCTCTGTTATTTTCTCCTACCGATAGGTAACCCACTTAAGGACTTTATACAGGCCCTGGAATACCCCATAAGGGAAAGGGAACAGTTTTTTTCCTATAACACTGTGGAACTCCCTCCCACAGGAGATAGCAATGGCCACCAACCTCGATGGCTTTAAAAGAGGGATAAGACAAATTCATGGAGGAGAAGGCTTTCAATGGCTCCTACCACAATGGCTATGTTCCGTCCTCCACAACCTGAGGCAGCAACGCTTCTGAACACCTGTTGCTGGAAACCCCAGGAGGGGAAGAGTCGCTCTTGTGCTCACGTTCGGCTTGCCGGTTTCCCACAGGCATTGATTGGCCCCTATGGGAACTAGATGGGCTATTGGCCTGATCCAGCAGGCTCTTCCTAAGTTCTTAGGATCTTATAAGAATGCATCCCCACCTCAGTTCTGCAGAAGACAGGATGTGGTACTGAGTGGAGAACCCAGCTTCCAAAAAATCTCACTCTCATTTTAATAAGCCAAAAAAACAAATTTCTAGCCCTCATGGTGGCAAAGATATGCTTGACAGTGTGGGAACTAATGCCTAGTAAAATCTCAGGAGCTGAAGAGGCTTCCTTCCTTCCTTCCTTCCTTCCACAGCCTCCTGGTATCTGGGTCAAATGGAATTAGTTGTGCCAAGCATGAAAAGCCCTTTTTCTACACTGTATGCTCTGTGAATCGGTACAGCCTATGGGACATGGCATAAACACCCCTGTTTAAGGAGGATATTGACAAGCCAGAAGGTTTGCAGAGGAGGGCGACCAAGATGATCAAGGGTCTGGAAACCAAACCAGGAACGGTTGAAGGAGCTGGGTATGTTTAGCCTGGGAAAGAGGAGACTGAGAAGAGATACGAGAGCCCTCTTCAAATATCTGAAGGGCTGTCACAAGGAAGAGGAAGTCAGTTTGTTTTCTGCTGCTCCAGAGGGTAGGACTCGAACCAACGGATTCAAATGACAAGCAAGAAGATTCGCATTAAACATTAGGAAGAACTTCCTGGCGGTAAGAGCTGTTCGACAGTGGAAAGGACTCCCTCAGAAGGTGGAAAGGACTCTCCTTGGTTGGAGAGTGTTAGCAGAAGTTGCGTAGCCATCAGTCAGGGATTCCTGCATTGCCTGGGGTTGGACTAGATGACCCTTGGTGTCCATTCTACATCAATGATTCTATTATTCCTTCCTCTCACTTACAATGCTCTCGTACAGCGTACAGTCATCCTGGTCGTTGTTGGAGCAGTACATGGGCCTGTGCCCCATGGTAATGATCCAGGGACGTTCCTTGCGCCGTTCGGGCTGGTTCGCCTCCTGCCGGAGAGGGAAAAGGTAGCCGTCAGCAGTGAGTGGTGACACCACCCCTCCCAGACGCAAAGTGCCACTTTTCCCATTTCCCCCCCCCCCAAAAAAACAGGGGTCTGCTCCTCACCTGCAGGTCCTTCTCCAGCCACTGAAATTGCTCTGCCACGAGCTGCTGTCCATATTTCAAGAAGAAGTAGACCTCAGTGGAGAAGGAAATGATGTGGGCAGGTCCAATGTCCCAGCTGAAGGGGAAAGATGAGCAGTCAGAGGACCCCAGGGGAAGACCAACAAGCCTCACTTGGAGGAGCCACCTCCTCACTTGGAGGAGCCACCAAGACCTCATAACACTTCTCCTGAAAGACCTACACTGGCTCCCAGGACGTCTCCAAGCACAATTCAAAGTGTTTGATGCCTTTGGGCTCAAAACGGCCTCAAAGGCCCAGTATACCTGAAGGAGCGTCTCCACCCCAATCGTTCAGCCCGGACACTGAGGTCTAGCTCTGAGGACCTTCTGGCGGTTCCCTCCATGCGAGAAGTGAGGTTGCAGGGAACCAGGCAGAGGGCCTTCTCGGTGGTGGCACCCGCCCTGTGGAACGCCCTCCCGTCAGATGTAAAGGAAATAAATAACTACCTGACGTTTAGAAGACATCTGAAGGCAGCCCTGCTTAGGGAAGTTTTTAATGTTTGATGTTTCATCATGTTTTTAATATTCTGTTGGGAACCGCCCAGAGTGGCTAGGGAAACTCAGCCAGATGGGCGGGGTATAAATAATAAATTATTATTATTTTTATTATTAGGAGTGTCACACTTCAATATGGCAAGGCCCAGCCCTAGAATGCAGCAGGCCGGGCTGCTCACAGCTCCCTCTCCTCTATGCTCCTGTGCACCCAGCTTGTTTTTGTTAAAACCAGCCAATTGCTCCGGGGAGATGCTCTAAATTCTTTCAACCAATATACCCAGCAATGGATCCAAGTTACAAGAAGGGAGATTCCATCTAAACATTAGGAAGAACTTTCTGTGAGTAAGACCTGTTTGACAGGGGAACAGACTCCCTCGGAAGCTGCTGGGCTCTCCTTCCATGGAGGTTTTTAAGCAGAGGTTGGATGACCCACTGTCATGGATGCTTGAGTTGAGATTCCTGCATTGCAGGCGGCTGGACTGGTGGACCCACAGGGTCCCTTCCTACAATTCTAGGATTGAGAAGCTAGTTCTGCATAGTCTATCATTTTTGTCTGCCACTCTTCAATCGTTGGTAAGTCCTGAGTTTTCCATTTTTGGGCTAACAATGATAGACTATGCAGAACTAGCGAGACTGACTAGCAGGATTCGGAACCAGGGGGAAGCAAGGTTCCAAAGAGACTGGAGTAAATTTGTGGACTATATGGAAAAGAACTGTAGAAGTTTAAAGACACTTGCAGGACTGAAATAAATCCTACAAATTGACATTAAATGGGAGGTATAAAGGAACTGCGAGATAAGAACTGAATAGAAAACCAAATGAGGGGAGGGAGGGAAGTCAAGCTCGGCGGAGCATTGTTAACGAGAGATTTGGAGAGAATGGTTAAAAAAGACTGATGTATGTGTGGTATTGTTTTTTTTAATGTTTGTTTTGTTTAATGTATTTTAATGTGTTTTAATTGAAAAATCTAATAAATTGCTTTTTAAAAAAAAGGATTGAGAAGCTGTGTGGTTCTCAAGCTTTTTTGGATCACTGCCCCTGCAGTTCCATAAACTCATCTCCAGTGCCCTCTACTCTATGAAAAGCACTGTTCAGAATAGGGCTTTGCAAGGCCCGCTAAGGAAGATAATGACACAATAAAATTCAAGCCAGGAACGATTAATTGCCCGTTTATTCAAAATCCAATTAAAGCTATTTAGTTTAATTAATTCACCCAAATGGGAGAACTTGGTCCCGTGATACCAGCTTTTCAAAGTCTGAGAGTCGTTTACAGTACCTTCAGCAAACTGCCCTCCCGCCTCTCTTAGGGCACCCCCTGGGGAATACCACCTCTTCTGCAGAGGCCGCTGCCACTCACTTTGTTAACCCCTGAGCTCTCCTGGCATGGCCAGTGGTGCCCTCAAGGTAATGGTGGTGGCTTCTGCAATAGGCCCTTTTCCAGGAAGCCTGCATTTTACACAAATCAGCATAAATGCACACATTACCCGGATGGCTCTAGTGACACCCCATCCCTTCAGCATTTTGCAAGACGGCTACAAACGAGCAGGAAATCCGGCCGCTTTGCCTGGGCTAGACGACACTCACCTGTACCAGAGGCTCTCCGTGCCACCGGGCATGTTGAAGCGGAAGCGGTAGTTGGAGAAGTTGCTGAAAGAGGAAGCGAGGGAGAAAGTCACGGGGGAAGAGGGACATCTCAGCCCCTGCCCTTCATTTTGAAGCTTATATGTAATAGTAATAAATTTATTATTTATACCCCGCCCATCTGTTAGCATACAACTCCCGTGCTCAGGGATCTGTGCTGGCTGCCGATTTGATACTGGACCAAGTTCAGGATGTTGCTATTTGTACATAAAGCCCTGAACAACTTGGCACCATTTTACCTGTGAGATCGCTTTGAACTCACAAAAGGAATTGGCACCCTTACTGGTGCCACATAATAGTGGCATTTGTCTGTCTTGGAAGACAGTGGAGGAGTGCATCTTTGGGGGTGCGGTCAAGCTGTTGGGACAGTTGCAGCTGAGACCAATATGGGAGAGACATGTTTTGCTGCAGCTGGGGCTGATGAAGGCGTCTGGTTGAGCTGCTGCAGATGCACCGTAGCGTTTCTTCTCTCTGCCCTCCTCCCAGCAGTCATTCCTCTTCTGGTCACCACTAGGGATGCACAACCTGACTGTCCTTCTCCAGGCACTGCGGTCGTCTGCAAGGGATTCCCACACGGCGGGATTGACGTTGCCAGCCTTCATGTCATGTTGGCAGACATCTTTGTAGCTCAAAGTTGGTCTCATGCCAGAAGCCAACTCCCCGCAGAGCACATCCTTGGGGATCCTGCCATCTTCGATTCTGTAGACATGGCCAAGCCAGCGTAGATGTCACTGAGGCAGGAGTGCAAGCATGCTTGCTGGGAATGTGGGCTTGGGGAACACATCTTTGTTTGAGACTCTGCCCTGCCATGTGATGCCCCAAATCTTCCTGATGCACCTGTTCCACACTTGTAAGAACTCAATCTTTGAAACGCCCTGCCTACTGCCTTCAATGTACTCTTTTCAGCGCCTGCTAAAACCAGTTTATTCTCAGTTAGCTGGATGCTACTCACTATTTTTCTTCATGATTCCCTGGGCAAGTCATGTATGGCACCAAGGCGGCCACAGGCTCAATCTTCCTCATGAAGGCGTCTCCAACATAGGCATTGTCCTGCAAGACAGGGAAAAGCAAGCCTGGCGTGAGGGGAAAGCACAGGCAGAGCCACCCACAAGGATTCTACAGCAACGCTCCACACCCCTGTATGTTTCCATGAAATTTCCGGTGTGTTACAACAGTCCAGTCTATGATGGAACTGAGGTCTGATGTTGACACCCCAACGTAAGCCTCATCATGCAAAACAGGGAAGCCAAATGCAAGCTGAAAGAACTTGTGCAAATCTGCTTCACGTGGAGTTGCCTTGGCAGAGGATTTTGACTTCTCATAAGCTCAGAGGAGCACACAGACTTGTCTGTTGGCATCAGCCAGGCCGATGTGGTTACTCCACATCCATTCCAGCAGTGAGAAGCAGGACTCGCTCTATCAGCTCTGTGAGGACAGGCCAGCTCTGCCATTCTGCAACAACTGCTTAAGAATCAATGGCAGGGTTTTGTTTTTTCCTCTTCTCTCCCCATCCCTTTCCCCTTTCATGTCATATTATTGTGATTACTTTTATTAGTATTGTAAGCCTGTGGACAGGGACTGTCTTGCTTTGGCTGCATGTAAGCCACGCTAGGAGCCTTTTTGACCAGGATTCAACTGCTCTAAGTAAATAACACAAATAACGATTTTAAAGCCACCCATTTCCAATCCCAAAGGTAGCAAGTCCTCTTTAGCTGTGGTTCCTGCATTGCAAGGGAGGAGGGGGTGAACTAGATGGCCCTTTGGATCCCTCCCAACTCTACAGTTATGTAGTTCTTACCGTGTCCAAGTCATAGGCGAAATCTCCTGTGGAGGGAAACCAGATTGGAATCAAACAGGGTAAGGGCTGTTTGCAGGGGACAAAAGAGGACTTTTTAATTTTTAAGAAGTACAAATGCTGGTCCTCTCCTCCAAATCAGGAAGGGGGTCTTAGGGAGAGCTGGCTTCGCATCCCCCTCAAGATAAATCCTCAGATGGGACTAGTCCCTCTCCGATCGTACCTACGTGCAGCACCACATCAAACAGGCCCATCTCGGCCTCCTGCTGCAGTCGAGGCAAAGACTGGGGGTTCTCCAGGCCCATGTCCCCAAAGATGGCGAAGCGGGGGCTCCAGTCGGTGCCGTTCAGCAAGGCCCGGAAACCGTGGGACCTGCTCCAGCCCTGTTCACTTCCACAGCGGTAGGCTGCAAAGGAGGACAGGAGAGATCAGCTTGGAAACTCCCAGAATGCTTTTCCAGGTGGGATGTGCATGTTGCGCTTGAAAGTTCATTCATTTCCTTCCCCCAAACCAAATGTGCCCAAGTTGATGTGGGACTGGGAGACAGCAGCACTCCCTTCCCACCCCGCCTGTAAGCAGCCAGAGTTGACCTTGGACACCCTTTGCCAACCTGGTGCCCTGGGTTGATGGGAGTCATAGTCTAGAACATCTGGAGGGCACCGGGTTGACAAAGGGTGGCCCAGGGTATCTCCGTACCCAATGCAGGGCATCCGGATGGCTCTCACCTTCTAAGCAGTTTCCAAACACCCCCTACCCTGTTGTTGTTGGAGAGATCTGTCTGGAGAGATGCCTCTGGGGGTGAAGTCAAACTGCTGCATTACCAGCACCAAAGTGACCTCCCTGGGGTGCAAGCCAAGGCAGTGGGCTGCCCAGACAACAAGACCCCGCTCTCAGCCTCACTGATGTGGTCCAAAGGAAGCAGAACAAGAGATCTGGCAATAACCTGACTGCAGGAATTGCTGGAAGGAGGCGTGCAACCTTCTTAGGGACTCCACTCCAGATTCGTGTAAGGTTTGCTCCTTAGCAGGGCTATTTTCAGCCAGAACTCACCAGAACACAGTTCCGGCACATTTCAGGTGGATGCCATTGCCGTTCTAAGAGAACAGGGGAGGCATTTGTGGTGAGTTCCGGTACCATTTTTTTTTCTTGAAAAACAGCACTGCTCTTTAGCCTTTTCTTCTCCCGAAGACGTTCCGCAAGGCAGCAGAGATTTAGGGTCCTTCTCCTAGATGGGCTGCCTTTAAATAGAGGACTGCCCTTTCCAAAGAAAGTCACACCCTAAGCTAGAGGGTGTCCATGTCCACTTTTCCCTTATTCACAACCACCCTGTGAGGCAGGTGAGGCATAAAACCACACCTGGCGCTTTGTCACAGAGCAGAGATTCGAACTCAGACCTCCTTTTCCTACTGCTCCACTGCACTGACCATCTCTCACAATAACAGACCACTGAGGCCTAATCCTTGCCTCCGCCGTGGCTCTTTCTGGGATCAAACACTGCTGGCTAGAGGCTTGTGCAGCTCAGTCAACAGGGAGGTGGGTCTCTCTCTCTCTGGCGGCACTTGCCAAACAGCTCCAGAATGCCGGCATGCCTTACCATAGCGCTGTCCTGGCACGAGACCCTGGAGGGTGGCCCTGTGGATGAACATGGTGTGTCTGAGCTTCCCGCCATCCACAAACCGCGTGGCATCTCCTCTGGCCGAGCGAGTGAAGGCCTCTCCCGGATCGGGGCCAAACTCCACGATGGATTCTGCTGGGCCAAAGGTGGTCCAGGTGACCATCATGGTGGTGGGGTCTCCTGTGGGGAAGGGACAGGCAGCTGTGTTAAGAACATCAGAACTAGATGCCTTTTCCAAAGAAGGAAACAGGATCTGGGCACAAGAACCCTCTCCCCTCCAGGTGCTTCCATCAACAGGATCACCACTGCCAGTGAAGGCAGAGCATAGCTATCATGACTAACAGCCATTGAAAACCCTTTCCTCTATGATGAGTTACAGCACAGGAAGTTACGAAGATGCCCGACGCAGACCCCAGCCACAAATTACCTTATGTGTAAATATCCTTGAGGTGGTGGTTTAGAAGGTAATTAATAAATCAATACTGTTGTTGTTGTTGTTGTTATACCTTTATCCAAAGGTATTGTTGTTGTTATACCTTTATCCAAAGATCCCAGGGCAGTGTACAATATTAAGAACATAATTTATGGAGCTTAATAATAAAAATGCAGTACACAGCATAATAATAAAATAACCATAATAATTGTTAAGCCGCTGAGAGTCAGGAATGGCTGCTGGCATTGCAAACCACTGTCAGAGCTGCCTCGCAGATGCAGAGGCAGACCCAGGGAGGTTCAGCTGCCGCCTTCATTATACACCTTTAACCGCCAGGTAAAAACGTTCCTCTTCAACCAGGCCTTGGGCTGATTGATATCCTATAACCTATGATATCCTATAACCTACGAACATGAATTTGACCAAACTGCGGGAGGCAGTGCAAGACAGGAGTGCCTGGCGTGCTATGGTCCATGGGGTCACGAAGAGTCGGACACGACTAAACGACTAAACAACAACAGCAAAACCTGTTAAATGTTAGTTGTAGGAGGGAGGTTATTGGTTTGTTTTCTTCTCATTCTTGTTTTTAGTATGCATTTTGTGTTTTTATCTTATATTTTTAAGCTGTCAGCTGCCCTGAGATCTTTGGATGAAAGGCCATACAAAGATGAAGATGATGATGATGATGAAGAAGAAGAAGAAGACCTAGCTTATTTTACATTTGCAAGTTCTTTTAAATTGTTTATAATATTGTTTTTAATGCTTTGACCTGTCCTGGGACGTTGGGTAATAAATATATTAATCATCTCCATCATCATCAAATAGGCAGAGACTGAAGACACACAAAGCCCCCTTAGCCGTAAAACTCACCTGGATAGGACAGGTGCACCTGCTCAGGCTGGGTGTAGCTGAACCCTTGACACTGCAGGTGAGGGAGCCACAGGCAGAGGAAGCCAACCAGCCTCCCCAGTCGACTCATGCTGCACACCAAGGTCTCCTCTCTGCTGAAATCCTTCAGAAGCAAACTGAGACCAGCTGCAAACCCTGGCAGGGTCGCTGCAAGCCGGTCTGCTAAGTCATGGGGCTATTATAATGTCCTACGTCGCAAACTGCTGGTGCTGCTTTGCACTCAGGAACCCGAGGCTGGGGAAGGAAGAAGTTCAGAGAGAGTCCAGGGTTACTGCAGGGCAGCCGAGGCCAGAGAACAACAAAAGCCAGATGAGCTGCAAAGACAAGACACAGGTGCCCAGCAGCAGTGGGTGCTGATCCTTGGGGGGGAAAAGGGACACCTCATGGTAGCTTTACTGTCTGTGGAATCTCAGTGCGCCTGGCTGTTCACCAGAAGGCTGCTGGTTCGAATCCACCCAGGGACAGCTGCAGGCAGGATCCCTCCATTGCAGGGGGTTGGACTGGATGACCCTCCAGTTGGGGGCCCCTTCCAACTCTACGATTCTACGAAATTTGCCTGCCCAACCCAAACAGAAAACCATTTGAAGGCTCTCTGAGTGATGCCCTGCTGCAGCCTGCCATGGAATTAATTCTCCTGTGGCATCTCAGCAACAGGTATAATGTGAACCACTGGTCCTGAGGCAGGAACGCAACAGAAATGCCCAGCTTGAGAGCAGGGAGCCAATAATAAATTATTATTATTATTATTATTATTATTATTATTATTATTATTATTATTATTTATACCCCGCCCATCTGGCTGGGTTTCCCCAGCCACTCTGGGCGGCTCCCAACAGAAATATTAAAATACACTGATTTCTTAAATATTAAAAGCTTCCCTAAACAGGGCTGCCTTCAGATGTCCTCTAAAAGTCTGGTAGTTGTTTTTCTTTTTGACATCTGGTGGGAGGGCGTTCCACAGGGCGGGTGCCACTACTGAGAAGGCCCTCTGCCTGGTTCCCTGTAACTTGGCTTCTCGCAGCGAGGGAACCGCCAGAAGGCCCTCGGCACTGGACCTCAGTGTCCGGGCAGAGCGATGGAGGTGGAGACGCTCCTTCAGGTATACTATGTCTCTGTATGTATCAGAGATATAATACAATCAGTCGGTGCACACCGAAACACTGACTCACAAAGATAGCACAGGGTGGGGTTTTCAGTTATTAAGGGAGATTACAAATTTAAATTAGGGGGAAAATATTTCTTGGCTATCCAACAATTGGGAAAAGCCAATCAAGGCTGAGGGTGCCATTAAAGTGAATGCAGAGCCTAGGAAATGTTTACCAGCCAGATAATGACTGGGAGGAGACCAGGTGACCCATTTCCTGTAAGTCAGATAATCAAAGAATGCCTTCCTGGTTCCTCCTTGTTATCTCTCCAGTTTGGGGGGTTTTAATTATTATTCAAGCTCTTTGGGGCAGCAACCTCTTCTAAAAGTCACATGTTCTCTGAAAGGCTACGTTAAGGCTAATGTTGGTCCCTGGTTCTAGTTTGTGAACATTTTGTTTTATATAGAGAGAATTAAATGATAAAATTATCAATAAAAACAATTTAAAACAACTAATTAGACCTTTTCTAAAAAAAATAAAATAAAACCCACAAAAAATAAAACCAGATAAAAACACATGTCCACATTCTACGTATCTCGCCTGAACAAAAATGTTTTTAGCAGGTGGTAAATAGGCAAGGACAGATTGTGAAGCTGAGGCTCCAATACTTTGGCCACCTCATGAGAAGAGAAGAATCCTTGGAAAAGACCCTGATGTTGGGAAAGATTGAGGGCACTAGGAGAAGGGGACGACAGAGGACAAGATGGTTGGACAGTGTTCTCGAAGCTACGAACATGAGTTTGACCAAACTGCGGGAGGCAGTGCAAGACAGGAGTGCCTGGCGTGCTATGGTCCATGGGATCACGAAGAGTCAGACACGACTAAACAACTAAACAACAACAAATAGGCAAGGAGTTCCAAGTTCTGAGTTGCCACCATACTAGAAGATGGATTTCTCACAAATGTGGAACAGGTGTGATGTGTCTAAACCCCAAATTAATTGCCCTCACCACATTTTATCCTCTTATTGGACACAGATTTGAAGGAACAGACCAACAGACCGAGTAAGGAATCCAAGTTTACTTATCCCTGCACCCCAAAATAGGAAACACACACACACGGAAACCACCACTTTTCAAGGAGAGCTTTCTCTCGGGTCAAAAGCTCAAAATGCAAGGTGCAATACACTGACTAAGGAATAAGGAACTGGGGATTTACACCCTCAAAAAGAGGATATGAGCCACCCCAGATAATATCCCCAGACCCCAATAAGATGTCCTGGCATTGTTCTGGCCCCAGTTACACTTTTGGGTGCAAGACACTCTCAAGTTCGCTGCCTTCGTCCTGCTACAAAGAAGAAACTGGGGTGTGTACAGCCCAAAATAGACTTGGGCCATTGTGTATCATACATTAGCACAATTGGGGGACTGAGCTTGCCAACCCAACAAACACACACGCCATGAGACGTCCTGGCATCTTTGGGCAAAACGCCGGGTATACCAAATCAGATCACTAGCCCATCAGGCTCAGGCGTGTCTACTACAGCGGCCTTCCCCAACCTGGTGCCCCCTGGACGTTTTAGCCTACAACTCCCATCCGCCCCACACTGACTGACAGCAGCACTCCAGCGTCTCAGATGGAAGGCGACCCCATACTAAAGCCCCAAAGCCCACAGTATCACGGGGTTAGCGAGTTAAATCTGGGAGCATACGAAGCAGAAGACATGGGATGCCCCCCCTTTCCTTAAACAGCCTTGAGCCCCGGCACCTCTCCTTTCTGGAAATCAAGCACTGGCTAGCCGCTAGGAAGCCGCAAATCCGGACGGGGTGGCGCTCCTGAGCGTGTGCAGAGCGCCTCCCAGCACTGACCTGTGACCGAAGGCTCGCCGGACGCCTCTGCGCGCTGGAGGAGAGCAAAGCGGAGCAGCAGGTCGCGTCGATCGCAAGGAAGTACGGGGCTGCTCTATTGCTGCTCTCTGGACTCTGGGAAAAGATCCTCCCACCCCGAAGGGAACGCGTCGCTCAGCGCCTCTGTCCGCGCACCGGATTTCCTGGTTCTTTTCGCAGCCTCTGGCGGCGGCTCACTCTGCATTGAGGGGTAGCCGAGAGCCAGAGGCTCAGAGGAGTTGCAAGGGATCTCCTACGGTCATCTAGTCCAACTCCCCGCCCCCCGAGATGCAGCAGGAGGAGCACGGCTGGCCCGGCCCGAGAATGCCTGCGGTTTGGCAGCACCGGACCCCGTCTCCTTCCCCTCCCCAAAAATGGAAGATGACAGCAGCTGCTGTCTTGCTTTGGGTCTTGCTTTGCTTCCTTTGGGGAGGGGATGGGGAGGCAGGTGAAAGAAAGGGCTTCTTCTTTGCGCAGCGCCCGGGAAATCCCGGACATGTCCTCTTTTGGGGGGCTAGCAGGCCCATCCGCAGTGTCGGATTTACGTGTAAGCTAAACAAGCTATAGCTTAGGTCTCCACTCTCTTGGGGGGGGGGCAAAAAATTTAAAGGGGGAAAAAACTGGATGTACATTTCCAAAATATAAGATTTAAAAAATAAAAATAAAACCTACCTACAGCAACAGGGTTTTGTGTTGTGTATGGACCTATGAGGTCCACCAATTACCCCCAAAAATGACAATTTGTTGTTGACAAAGGACAGCTGGACATATAAAAGGCCCCATTACTTTCAGTAGTTTAGGGCAGGCATGTCCAAAGTCCGTTTGGGGGGCCTGATCCAGCCCGCTGGTCGGTTAAATCCGGCCCCTGTGGCAGTTTATTTCCTGGGGTAAAATCCTTAAAAAACCTCAACAACTTCAATCCAAAAAGAAGCTCAACAACTTTGGCCCTTGGGTCGGCCCCCACGGACCTTCACTTCATCAAATCTGGCCCTCTTTGAAAAAAGTTTGGACATCACTGGCTTAGGGCCTCATCAAACCTAAATCCAGTCCTGCCCATCTGAGGGACTTTTCACATTTTAAAGGATTTTTGGGATTTATATATTTATTGGGGGGGTTGGCTTGGACAGCTCAGTCTCAGGCACGGGTACAGGCGTACGTGGCTCTGCATGCCATGGCTGCTGCCAGCCCGAGCCAGGAAAGAGACATGCAAGCATTGGCGCCGGCAACACCAGCTCAGGCTGGCAGCCACTTGGACTGTCCTCTTTTTTGCTTTTCAAGATATGGCAACCCTAATTCATAGAATTGTAATGTTGAAAATGACACCCGCCCACCCAGGTCATCTAGTCCAACGCCCTGCATGCGGGAATCTTTTGCTCAAACCCACAACCCTGAGATTAAGAGCTCTGCCAACTGTGCTACCCACAGGGATGTTTTCATTCTTAACATTTATACACACTCTTCCGTTCAAGAATCCCAGGGCAGTGTTACAGCAGCATAAAAATATTTCAAGGCAATTTACCAGTATTGAAGGCTTGACTGTGATTCCTGCATTGCAGGGAGTCAGACTAGATGACCGTGGGTTTCCCTTTCAACTCTGCCATTTTATTTTTTCCCCTTTGCAAGTCGCCTCTTCATTTTGAAAACTAAGTGCCTGAAGAAGGGAGAGAGCATCCGAGGCACTGCCCCCTCACCTCATAGTGAGGAGTGCAAGCAAGCAGATATTCAACGAGGCAGCTTCCTCAAATATATGAAGAGATGGGTAAATGCTGCTGAAATCTTGCCTGTTGCCCCCTCCCACTGGTACAGAAACGAGGGCAGCTCTAGTTAATTAAAAGAACAAATATACTTTCACAGGCCCTGGAGAGAGCTCCAGTCATAGATGCTTTACTTGAGATTCCTGCATTGCAGGGCTTTGGACTAGATGACCCTTGGGTTCTTTCCAACTCTACAATTCCATGACTTTATGGTTAAATTAAGCCCAAATGTGGAGGAGGGAGAGTATTATGAAGACTGTCATGTACTTCTCCAGAATATCGTGGGTGTTTTCCATCTTGACGGCTGAATCACTTTCTCTTCTGCTTCTATTTACACGTCTGGGCTCTATAAAAAGAAAACAAAGAGATCCTATCGCTTTGAATGTTATTTTCCTTGTAAACTGAAGAGCAGTAATTCTACCCAGACATGGTTTGTTTCAAGAACAGATTATAGCATGTCCTTTAAAAAGAAGTGTGGGGAGTTTAGCTCAACCCTCCTGTTAGTGTGATCTGAGTAATCCTATCAGAAAGAAACTTTCCTGGCTGGGTGGCTGGCCCCTGCTGTGTGACCCATCCAAAAATGTTTATTGCTGTCTCTGAATTTGCCCATTTGATTAATTCAGCACCCAAAAACAACTGTCAACACATTCTGTGAAACCAAGAATACTGTTGGTTTCATTCTGTGAAACCAAGAATACTGTAATTGAATGTATCCCTTCTTATTTTTAATGTTATAATAACGTCGCCCCTCCCAAACGATGAGCATAGCTTTTACAATAGGAGGGTGGGATACAAATACTCTTATAGATATACAGCATTTAAAAAAACCTAAGCCATTGACCTTCGCCTGGCCACATCTTGTGGCCCTGGGTAGAAATGCTAAATGTGCCTTTCCTGGACCCAGCAGATGCACTGGATGACCCAGAACTACAGGGAGTAGCACATTTTCCCTTCTACTTTGGAGCATCGCGCTCCGGAGCCAAGCAGAAAACGGAAGTCCAGCCCAGGCAGAGAAGATGTCATCCCGGAGCTGAACTGAAGCCGGGAGGCAGGAGGATGATGGAAGAGGCGCAGGGACAGAGAGGGTCCCAACAAGGCTAGGAAGGAAGAGGGCCCCGTCCCCTGTTGATCTTTGGCAGGGAGGCATGGGGGCTCCTCCAATCCCCCACCAATTCGACCGGACGAAGGAACTCCTGCATTACAGGGGGTTGGACTAGATGACCTGTGGCACCCTTTCTCTCCACTCTACAATCCTATGGTTCTGCGGATGCAGAAAGAGGGCGGCAGGGCTCCTGCGCACCTTCCACAGTTCTGCTAAGGAAGATTTTGGCAGGGATCAGAAGGCACTCCGCCCCCACCCCCACAATATCTTTCAAAGGTAAGCTTTGGGCATTTACACTCTGATCCGCTGTTGCTTGGTTCTGCTGCCTTGTTTTAATGCTCTCCTTGGTTTGAAGCGAATGGTTATTTTAATGGTGCGGGCGGCTTCCAAAGTTTGCATTCCCCCCCGCCGCCGCTCTGCCATCCCCCCCCCCACGCCGCTCTTTGCCCAGCGCGTTGCGCACGAGGAAGCTTCACCTATTGAATTCCTGCCTGCCGCCTGGAGTTCCAAGGCTCGTGATCGGAAATGACGGGCGTGGCAAATGCCAATCAACCCTTTCGCCAATCCTCGCTAGCTTTGCTCTTGCGCGCGAAGGACCCGCCCCTTTCTCTTCCCCGGCAGCTGATTGGCTTTTCCTGTCTACACGGGAACCAGGTCCTGCCGGCTTCGCTTCCTTTCCCTGCTCTTCCTCCAGGCGCGGTTTGTTTTTGCGGAAGGAGTGGTCCCTGGGCAAGCCGGTTTATACCTGCGATGGAAAAGGTAGAGAAACGTCGTGGTTTCTGCAAGAAAACAAACAAGCAGGCATCACTTTGCTTCTCGGTGGGTGGGAGAACCAAGCTTGAATTTGTTGTCTGCACTCCAGTTCACTCTTAATTATCACAGCAAGAAAGCAGCCTCAGGTTTTTTCCTTTCCAGGGTAACACTACTCCCGGGAGGATGGGGGAGAAGAACAGGCCTCTGTCCCAAGGTATTTTAGTTTAAAACGTATTCAACTTTTATTTCTGAAACTTGACCACAGTGAGAGACCAGACATGGGACTTGTAAAAAGCAAGAGCACTTCCACAAATGGAATGGAAATCCAGTGCCTGGTGGATTTGAACCCGTTGCCCGAGGAACTGCTGGAGCTGATCCTGAGCTGGGTGCCTGCCCAGACACTGGTGACCCACTGCCGCCTGGTGTGCCACAGGTGGAGGGACCTAATTGACAGGCCCACAGTCTGGAAACTTCAGTGGGAGAGGGACCCACGTATGCACGATGCCATTGAAGCTGCCCACCGATGCCCCCGAATGGACTGCAGCCGAGTCGGGGTCCTGCAGCCCTTTGGGAGGAACCTGATCAAGAATCCCTGTGGGGCAGGTGAGGGAGCTGTGCACGATGGGTCAGGAAGGTGGGAGGCAGGTGGGTCCCAGGGAGTCTAAAGTTCATAACTTGTACCTTCAAATGCCTGCACTCTATTCAAAGACACTGTTGGGATTGTGGTGTGAGGAAACGTACTCTGCGTATTCCCAGAGACAATTCTCAATGCTTTCCAAAGCAGGAGCTAAAAACAGCTATTAGTCATGATGTCAAGGTCTGTCCTCCCCTGGCAGAAGCATTACCGGTATGTCTCTGAGTTCTGGTGGTGCATTGTACTCATGGATGCTGGATCAGTTGGGCCTTGGGCCTGATCCAGCAGCCAGGCTCTTAATACATTCCTACGTCAACTTGGGGCTCATTCACATTTACTTTTTACCCCAAGCTTTCTAGGCACATTTTGATGTTTTCCCAGTTTGTGTCTGAGCTGTTCCGTTGGTTTGTTTTGCACTACTACCTTCCCCAGGAAGACCTGCTCTTTAATGCTGAATTGGAACAAACGGCGATTCAGGTCTTTCATGGATTGCCAAGAGTGTTTCTTCGTGGGGAAAGTGGCAGGGCGGGAAACAAAAACAGACAGTGTCCAGGAAAGCACAGACCTGTGCCTAGAAAGTGTGGAGGAAATCAGTGTGGATGAGCCCTCGCAGTTTGCATCCGAAAATATCTCCACTGAAACCCGTTATTGTGCCCACAGAGCAGTTTCGACACTGGGTGATCCGGCATGGAGGGGATGGGTGGAGAGTGGAAGAGAACAGACAGCAAGTGGAAGGAGCAGAGGCCCAGACTTGCTTTGCCTCTTCATACGTGTGAGTCAATGTGGGCAATGTCACATTCCCCTTTTTTGGCAACTCCATTTCCCTGTGGCCTGGGACATCCTTTTTAACTGCAGCTGAAACGCTGCTGGTGGTGAGTTACCACTTTTCCTTGCTATTCCCTTACAGGTCACAAACTCTTAGCTGCTTTGTGTTTCTGTAATGATGCCGTCTTTCTGGAAGACGCAAGGAGCCCAACACGCTGTAAACATAGCATTAATGTCTTTCTTGTCCCCCCCACTCCCCCCCACCCAGGTGGTGTGTAAAATCACAGCTGATTGATTTGCTGAAAGAAGGTTTTCCGGAGGAGCTCATGGATACCTGCCAACCTGATGTTATTATCTGCGACTGGTGAGCTCTACTCTTCTTTTGATCTCCAGAGAATTAGCCTACATATGCTCCTTTCCTTTCGCTGCCTTGGATATACCCAATCCTCTGCCATCCCTTTCAGGTGGGGTGCCCGGGAAGACTGCGGCTGCAGATACAAAATCCGCGTGGAGCTCCTGGCAGCGGATTGGTCAGTAATCGCCGAGTTCAACGCTAATCCAGATCCCATTCCGCAGTGGAACGACGCCCAGTATCAAAAGGTGTTATTTGCTATCTCCAAGGCCTATTTTCCTTCTTTTTAGGATTAAAGATCCTAGGTGCCAAAAGGCTGCATGGGAATAGTACTGATCCAAATGCAGATGCAAAGCCAAAACCTGGGGGTGGGGGTGGAGGAGGAGTTAATGGACCACTAAGGAGGCATGGCAGCCTCATTTGTCAAAACAGCAAAACCTAAATACAAGTGTCAGGTAAGATTACTTTGAAGCTAATTATATTAAAGTCAGGGTATTCAGTTAAAACTCTGAATTACTGCTCCATTCTTTGCTAGGTTTGCCCACTTTATAAGGCACAGGGAACGAACCCGTGATCTTGGCGTTATTATGTAGTAATTTTAAATGGGAGCATTGAAGGGGACAGAACGGGAGAATTCACATCCCTTTCAGGAACGGGAGCCTCCACCATTGATTACTTTGCACCCTCGCATAGTCTGTTAAACACTATAACCACCTGCAAGGCGATAAAACGCCTCGAGAGTGACCACCTACCCCTAGTTTTAACACTAAACCATAGCACTCAGAATGCTCGTACAGAGTGTACATGGATATGCTGAACACAGAGGCTGAGAAAAGATTTAGACAAGTAAAATGGACAAGTAAATTATGTCAAAACGTAAGGGCCATCATGTACTCCAAAGGTAGCCTTCTGTATCGTGAAACACTGATCTGCAGAGACACCAATAATAATTTTCACTTTGTTTCATGATACAATCCTGCTCTTGCAAAACCTGTTTGAAATCCAAGGCTTCATCCAAACTCATTAAACAATTCAGGCACTGGTGTGACCATGCCTGTATCGCCATGAAAAAAAATCTCTTAACAGAGGAAGACCGACTGTATGGAGAGCAACATCGGCCAATGTTGCCTCTGGAGGAAGCGCTGCAAGGCTTTAATCAAAGCAAAAAAGATGCAGGACATGAGAAAGCTTTTTAAGGTGTTGCTGCTTTCCAAGGGTGCTCCTTCTTGACTTTTTGCTCCCCTCTCTGCCTCTGTAGGTGTCCCACGTTTTCAGGAGTTACGGCCCTGGTGTTCACTATGTCCAGCTCTGGCACAAAGGGGTGGACACACAATTCTGGGCAGGGCATTATGGGGCTCGGATCACAAACTCTACAGTCCTGGTAAAACTCTCGCCGGAGCCCCTGCGGTCTCCCACCAGGGTGTTTTTTTCGCTGCCGCCAAAACATATTCCACCCAGATCACATTCTTCCAGGTGGAGAAAAATCCTGAAGTGATGAGAGGACGTTGTTTGCGGCTTGCAAGGAGGAGTTTTGAGATACAGGAACCTAAACATATATATTTTTTAAAATATATCAAATTAAAGAACCCCTTGGGTTCCCTTACTGTGAAATCAAATAATCCATGTTTAACTAATGTTCTGGGGTTTTTTTGCACTCTGAAAATAACTTAAATTCACAAGAGACCTTGAGCAAAGGCTGTTTTTTAAAATATATATATATATATTCTATTTTTTTTGTTTTCTATTCTTTCTGCCTCCTCCTTTCTTCAATTTACTATAATAATCTCGAATCAATCATTCAATAAAATTTTAAAAGATTTGGCTGGTTCCTTGAAACTGAATATTCCGCTTGCAGCAACCAGCATCTTCCAGGTTCTTGGGCCCAACCACTCTCTCTCTTAAGACAACCATGCTAGTCTTAAAATATTAAAATGTTTGTGTTTTGGGCACCTAGACAAGCAGATCACTAAGGGAAGAAAAATGGAAATGGCCCGTTAACCACAAAGGTCTGTAGGAAGACGTGGCTGGAAGACACTGCGCAAGGGATATCTTCTCCCCCACCAGACCGGAGGGGCCTTTCAAAGTTTTCTGCCTCCACTTCTGGGGCAGGATCCACCCAAGATCTAACTGGGGACCATGCCTGCAACAAAATAGGCCATGGTGACCATACCTGATAACAAAAAAAATATTACGTCACACAGGCAACCGGGACAACCAAAACCCATGAATCCATACTCTGTAAGACTTAAGAGAATGCAGAGGGGAAAACAGAAGTTGGCAAATGTCCTTGGCTAGGGGTTGCCATAGTTCGAAGAGCAGAAAATTAGGACACATTTTCCAACTTCTAGTTTTAACTATGGATCGCTATGACGAGACTGCTCATAAAAAAGAGGACGTGCTTTGGGAACAGAGGACAATATAGCAACCATACGGCCTCCAGCCCGCAGAAATTCCTCCTAATTTCCACTAAGGATGGAAGATCCCCTAAGGATGGAGTGGGATTCCTCAGCTTCAAAATCTAATGCTAACAACCCTGGGGCAAAATGGAGGGAGATGGGCTAAAGATTTTGGATATAATAATTCAGTTAGAATCCTGGAAAAGGTTGTGAAAGTAAGGTATTCATTTTACTGCATGCAGTGCACTTAAAGAAAATGTTATGAAAATGATGTACAGATGGTACCTAACACCAGCTAAACTTGCTAAAATGTACAAGACAAGAACCAACGAGTGTCGGAAATGTAAAGAAAGGGAAGGTCTCTTCTACCACATGTGGTGGACTTGTAAAGAGGTAAAGGCTTTATGGGAAATGGCATATAATGAGTTAAAGAAAATGTTTAAAAATACTTTTGTTAAAAAACCAGAAGCCTTTTTATTGGGTATAGTAGGTGAAGAGATACCAAGGGGAGATAAAAGACTGTTCAAGACTGGAAACAAGAAGTACCAACGAAAGAAGAGGGGCAGATGAAGATGATGGACTTTGCAGAACTGGCGAAGCTGACAGGAAAAATCCGATACCAGCAAGATCAAGTATTCCAAAAGGACTGGAGTAAATTTATACAATATCTGAAAGATTATCGTAAACAATTAACATCCCTTGCAGGGTTGTCCGATGACTTGTAATGAGAAGTTTTCTTGACTTGTAGTGAGAAGTTTTCTACCTTTCTAGATTTATTTAAATTTTGAGCTATTTTGTAATGAGTGCAATTGGAATTGGAAAACGTACAAAATGCAATGATATAAAGATTAATTTTGAAAGCCATGAGGCGGGAGGGAAGGAAGTCGATAGGCTCTAAAGAGCCAGGGAGGTAAAGTGGATAATAATGATGTGAATGTATATTATTAACTGGAAAATACAGTGGGGGGGGGAGTCTTTGATCCCCTGCTAAATTTGCCCGTTTGCCCTCTGACGAATTAATGACCAGTCCATAATTTTAATGGTAGGGTTATTGTAGCTGTGAGAGACAGAATAACATCAAGAAAAACCCCAGAAACCCAGAAGACAAAAGTCAGAGATTGATGTGCATTATAATGAGTGAAATAAGTATTTGATCCCCTATCAACCAGCCAGATATCAGGCTACCTGGTATCTTCACTGTATGTAACCAGCTGAGAAAAATGTGCTGTGTGTGTGTGTGTATGAGAGAATGAAATGGAGGAGGGAGAACCTTCTTGTGAAAAAATCCTGAGGGAAAGAGCGTTTATACATGTTATTTGGCTGCAAAATCTTCTAGAAATTGTTGCCTTGGAAAGGTTCACCTGGCCCTCCAGGCCTCGAGGAGGTGGAGGCAGCTCCGTAAAGGGAACCATTTTGAGCTTGGCGTTAATCCAGCGGAGGAGGAAAAAGGCGGGAAAACGCCTCAGCTCGAGGGTCTCTGCCCTGTTTGCTCAAATCCCTGCCTGTTCTGAGGAAAAATGTCTAACCTCTCCAAAGAAACAACCCTGAAACAAAAAATAAAATGATTATCATTAGTAGAAGTAGTATTATTAGGTTTCTGAGGGAGGGAGGAACCGACAGAAAACCCAAACATTTTTGCAACTCCCTCCAAATAGAGGGATGTTCAGAAAATAAAAGCACACAACCTGACGTACCCAGTGCAGAGAGTAGGCTATGCCCTTCCGCAAAAACTAGGCCCAAATTAAAGTTTTTTTGTGAAAAATTAACACACTGCAGTGGTTTCGTTACACAAATGCATAGGCCTAAACCCTTTTGCTGGAACATGAGGAGATCAAGCATGGCAGATGGCCGTCCAACTTCTGCTTAAAAACCTGCAGAGAAGGAGAGTCTACAACCTCCCAATGTCGTTTTCATCAATGTAGACACTATTGAAAATGTCCTCTGGAGATAATGGGTTTAAGGGCAAATTGGATCATGCCCTCAGAGACATGTTCAGATACCTGGAGATTCCAGAAGTTTTAAATATAGATTATTTTCATTATCCTTTTATTACAGCAAATACTGTTCATCTTAGGTCGCGGGAGGTGATGCACTTCACAGGGGTTGAGATCATTGTGCAATGTTGCTTTAATTGGGGAGAGAGAATCCTTCAAAAGAAGGGTGGATTATCATATTTTTTCATTACTGGAACAAGAATTGCACACCTATAGCCAAAGCTACTTTAATAAAAGTCGGGGAAGAGTTGGAAGGATTTTTAATAATGGCATTCATTCACTCTAGGAGCTTTTTACATTGACCCTGGGGGGAATTCAAATCCACATTCTGTTCAAGTATTATATTCTTCTTATTTGTTTGGTTTTTTTAGGGGGGAAAACCCAACACCAGATACTTTAAAAAATAAAACCAGAATCTTTAAAACTTGATTTTTTGTTGTTCTTGCGACAGCTCTCGTGGCCTATAAAGGTTTCCACTGATTTAAAGTCTACAGTAAAAAATATTACATATCAAACTGGTTCATCATCAGTTTCCGACTGTACTCATAGGCAAGGAACAAGGCACCATTGGCTGGGAAAGCTCGAATCATAGTAGGTTTCAGTCCTGAGTACAAGGCAAAGATACCTTCTTTCCGGAGCACGCTTGCAAACGTGACCATGAATCCTGCCTGTTTTCCAGTCATGGAAAGAACCTGAATTCTAGTCTTGATGCAGTCAATGGGATATACAGCAACCCAGAGACACATGCCACCAAAACCGCCGCTGATCATCAGCGCCACAGGGCCTAATTCCTCTTTTGGCCTTCCAAATGCAAAAAACGTCCGGCTCAGCTCATAGCCTCCAAAGAACAAAAAATAGCCTGGGATTTCACGCAGCAAGGTGCTGGACCCGCCACGGTAGAATCCAAGGGGACCGTCCTTTTTCAGAACATCTCTCACTACCGACCAAACTGTATTGCGTCCGCGCACGACCTCCCCGGATAGCTGCATTTCGTGCATGGCCTGCAGGCGACACTTCACAAGTTCTGTGGGGCAGAGGACCAAGGTGGCAAAGGCAGAAGCAAAGGAGCCGGCGGCAGCGTTTTGAAGGTCGCTCAGCTTTGCCTTCCTGTCCAGTCCAGCGATGCTCCTCACGACGCTTTGGCAAAAGCCGTAGCACATGAAGAGCACGGAGTTTTCAGCAATGTTGGCGACCAGAGCCGGGGTGGTGCCCTCGTAGAAGCCGCGGAACCCCACTTGCTTGTAAATCTTCACAAAACAGTCCACAAATCCCCGGTACATGGCAGGGAACGTCTGCATTTTCACCTTGACGGTATCAAATGGCTGGCCAGTAATCACACGGGCAGTGCCTCCTGCGGCCCCTGCTGTGAGGTCAATGGCAGCTTGGATGACAGGGTTACTTTTCATGTTTCCCACTGGTTTTGTGGTGGCTCTAAATCATGAGGTTTGCTGCAGCCCACGGGGAGATGTGATGGGTACCCCTCTCCAGCTCCAACTTGCCACTGACTCGCCTGCCCTGGACCCCCTTCTTCTTATTTGTTGTTGCTATTATCTTCTTCTACCACAACTACTATATTTCAGTCCTTTTAAAGCACTTATGGTGGCTCACATAATAAACTACTGTATAAGCAATTGCAGTGGGTCCCCCCCCCAACAAATGCCCCATTGTGATGTTTGAGGCAGCTTTACTTGGTCAGAACAACTGCCGGCCGGTGGAGGAAAGTGGTGCCCACAGGCATATAAAGTACACAGCCTTAGAGAGATGCAGGCAGCCCCCCCATCTTACATTTAAAAGGTAAAGGTACCCCTGACTGTTAGGTCCAGTCGCGGACGACTCTGGGGTTGCGCACTCATCTCGCTCTATAGGCCAAGGGAGCTGGCGTTTGTCCGCAGACAGCTTCCGGGTCATGTGGCCAGCATGACTAAGCCGCTTCTGGTGAACCAGAGCAGTGCACGAAAATAGTTACCTTCCCGCTGGAGCGGTCCCTATTTATCTACTTGCACTTTGACGTGCTTTCAAACTGCTAGGTGGGCAGGAGCTGGGGGACCAAACAACGGGAGCTCACCCCGTCGCAGGGATTCGAGCCACCGACCTTCTGATCGGCAAGCCCTAGGCTCTGTGGTTTAGATCACAGCACCACCCACGTCCCTAGCTTACATTTACACATGTGTAAAAATTAAACCACTTTCTCAGAGGCAAAGCATGCCTGCGTTATCAGAGCCGGATGCTTAATTCAGCAAAAAGGTCATGGTTGGCGGTATCTGGTTTTAGACATCGCAATATATTACCAACTACCGGTAAACATCGCAATATACGGATATGTCACAATGTCTGCAGTCAGGATGGAGCTATGTAGAGGCATTGGCTTCCTTCACGGTTTCCCCCGCATCGTGATTTTTGCATAGCACACCCATATCATGATTCGCGATATATTGCCGATATCACAATACAGTATGAACTTCAAACCAGTTTTGGGTGATATATAGCCCAGCCCCTAATGCACGTCATGATTTGCGATATATTGCCAGGTCAAAAATTATGAAATCACAATATGGGCTTCAAACCAGTTTTGGATGATATATCGATATATCGCCCAGCCCTAGACTGGCTGCCTGCTCTCTCTCTCAAGGCTGAGTTTTCCTGCACAAACATTCCTGGGGGTATAGGGGGTATAGGGCAGAATACAAATTTAATAAATAAAATAATGATTCTTGGCCCATTCTTAAAATAAGCAGGTTCTCCTAGTGATCTCTGTTTGTCACAGTTTTCACACCTCTTCTCATGTAAGCTATCTTATCAAAGCACATACTACTATTACCCCTGCACAAACTGCAAGATAAAAAGAAAACCAGCTTTCCGCACAAGAAAACGCACTAAGCGATTGGGTTGCGATCAGGAGCGGGCCAAAATGGAACGGGTGGTGAGAGCTGCGGAAACCGAGTTTCTGTCCGGCAAAGAGGGTGCCACATGGATCTGCCGCGAGGCAGGGAGCTACCCCGGGTGCCCAGTCCTTCTTCCCACATTGAGGGAGCGGAGCAAGGGACCGCAGGGTTCCTGAAGGTGCCATCTTCACAATGGTTGCTGCAGCACCCCTGGCTCCCTTGGCTCCGGCAGCCTATGCCGCCCTGGCAGCAAGTTGGGGCCAGGGCAAGCCACTAAATTCCCAGGGTACCCTGAAGAGGCCCAAGGTGCCATGGCGACCATTGTGGTGGTGATGGCTGCCCCAGGGACACTGGTGCCTGAGCTGCAGGCTGCTTTTAAGAGAGGCTTTGAGGGGGCAAGTGGGAGGCAAATCGGAGTCCCCCCTGGGCTGGTTCCCAGAGAGAGTGGCAGCCCCTTGGGACTCGGCGGCAGGCAGCATGGATCCAGCGGACATGGCAGAGGTCGGCAGAAAGGAGGAGGAACATGGGCCGGAGACCTCTTCTCTGAAAGCTTGTTTCAGCCAGGGTGAGTCTGAGGCTGACCTCAAACTCGGAAACTGGCAACCTGAAGCAAACTGGCAGTAGCCCAAAGAGGGCTGACTGGGGTTATCCCGGCGCGATGCCCCTGCTCATAGGGGCCTCTGGTGCTTGAGCTGCAGATAGTTTGGTCAGTTGAGCATGAGACTCTTAATCTCAGGGTCGTGGGTTCGAGCCCCAAGTTGGGCAAAATAGTCCTGCATTGCAGGTGTTGAATAGTGGGTAAGAAGGATGAAGACACAGCTCCCAAAACAACCAGCTCTTTATTCTAGCTCTGAGTCCCAGACTGAACAGTAGCTTAGCCAACTGGCTTATATAGTACTCAGTAACTAGCAACAGTAACAAACTTCCCCTAGCTACCCAATCCGTGAACAGCATTCTCAATCCTTCATTTGCATGTTGTGGACCTGAGTGAGAACTGCAGCCACGGTGGCCAGAAGGAGTACTGCAGTTAACTTAATACATAACAGCAGGGGGTTGGACTAGATGGCCCTCCGGGTCCCTTCCAACTCTCTGATTCTATAGTAGCCAGCAGCCTCATTGTCCTTGAGGCCAAAGCCTCTTCGGGGGGTAGGAGGGGATGTGGAAAATCGCCAGTCCTGGAATAAATACTGAGAGCCCAGCCTTCTGATCTCACTTGGCCACCTGAGCAAAGCCTTTTTTTCTGATCTTGAAACCCTGTCAGCAGCAAATTATTGCAGCATTTTCTGCATGGCAGGAAAAGAGCAACTATTTTTCTGGCCGCTGTTATCATTAACAGTTTTTATATAGGCTGCCCGATAATATACTGCCACTTGCCACCCCAATCTCTGATCGGTGCAAGATTCCAGGGGTTCCAGGCGCTTACCCAGGGTTTGTGTTTCCTTGTGGAAATGAGGCACAGCAGAGACTGTGTTGTCTTCAGGATATAGGGTTTATTTACACACATATACAACCTGAGCCTGCGATGAGGGGCTCACAGCATCAACTCCCCAAAAGGGTCTTGTTTCTCCCATAGCCACAGCCTTGGATTCAAACAGAAGTCAGCCATAGCTCTCTCTCGCTCTCTGCCTTTTCCAATCTGCAACCTTTCCCCCTCTAGGTAACATCACACCAAATTCTGCCCTCAGTCTCCTGCTTTGTCTTACTAACTCCCTAAGAGAGGGAGGAGGGGCCCCACCCATTTGTCCTCTGGCACAGAGCCCCTATCCTTGGTTCTCTTAATGGCTCATCAGGAAGCTAGCCTGGCTTATGTTTTAACACTTGCTGGGTCCAGGTGTTCAAAGGTCTGGCACTTACAAGCTCATAACAATACATTCAATGTGTGGCTAACAAAAGATAAAAGAATAAAACACAAGTGGCTGGAGGGGTTTTTGGTGTTTGTGGTGGTGGGTTTCTTTTTGGTGATCTGACCCACGATATCCTGAGTGACATCTCTCCCCTCCCAATGATTTAGCAGAGGGGACCATAGAGCACAATCCAGTTGCACTAAACTTCTCCTTGGATAGGGGCTTTTGAGCAATTGTTCTGGACTGTATGTTATGGCCCATACATTAACCTCCCCTCTCTAGGGAGCTACCCTTTCCCTCCAGGTGGCCAGCTATAATGACCTAGAAGGCTTTCATTTCCCTCCCTCTCCCTCAGGTTTGAAGCAGCTGCATAAGACCCAGGAACTCTGCAATGCCACCTTGGTAGCTGGGGTGAAGCGGTTTCCGTGCAACAGGTGGGTCCCATGCCGGGCAGGAGGGCCAGAAATACCCTTTTAGAATATGGAGCCAAGCAGCCTGCTCTTTCTTAGAGTTCATCCACACTTCTGCTTCTCCTGTGATTCCCATGCATTTCCCCCCCAAGACATTTTTCTTTTGTCCTTCTGCATTCCCCTCTGTTTGCTGATGAATCAGAACAATCTGTGGGAAACCGATTGACGTTTATTCCAATTCAGCAGTAAACAGTGCGTTTTCCCAGAGAAAGTGGTGGTGGGGAAATAAAAACCTCTTACACCCATGCCTAGAAATCCCAGAAATTTGGAAGTTTGGAAGCCTCCCTAATATCCTTTGATGGGTGGGGGGGTGTAGGCAGTGCCATCGGATATGGGAATTTATTTCTTCATTTAAAGTCTTATTCGCAGGGTGGCATGCGAAAGTGTGACTAAATACAATTTGAAAATCAACCGGAAACAGTAACAAAACAGAGGAAGACAAAATAAAAGCCTGAAAAAACCCCAAACTGAATAAAACACAATTCCCCAAACCATCTACAGTCTAAAACTCATGGACAAATAGAAAGCTCTTCACCAGGTGCTGAACAGCTCATAATGTCAGCACCTGGCACCGTGACTCTTTAGAAGGAGCAGTTCAGAGTCGGAGCATAAGAACACAAGAAAATCCTGCTGGATCAGGCCCACCTAGTCCAGCATGCTGTTCTCACAGCGGCCAACCAGAGGCCTGTGGGAAACCTGCAAGCAGGATTTGAGCACAAGAGTAACTCTCCCCTCCCGTGGTCTGAGCTAGTACTCAGAAGCACCACCCCAGAAAAGACCCTCTCCTTTGCATAAGCCCAACATACCTCCAAGAGAAGAGATACCTCCCATTTTGCAGGTGCGGCAACTGAGGGTAAAAGGAAGGTTGGTACTTGAGGGTACCCAACTGCCCCACGGCCAATCTGACGGTCTCCGTTTCCCACACAGGGCCCTGTTAGCCTCCGTCAGCCCTTACTTCCAGGCTGTGTTTACGAGCGACTTTAAGGAATCCAGAGACGGGGAAGTTCTGCTGAAAGACATGGATCCTTCCCTCCTCCAGAATCTGCTAGCCTACCTCTACTCGGGGGAACTGGCCCTCACTTCAGAGAATGCTGAAGATCTGTTCACAGCAGCCAGCCGCCTCCAGGTCACGCCAGCCCTTGAACACATCAGCAGGTAGCGCAAGAGGTCTGGCTCCCCTTACATTCCTCCCCAACACCTGTTTCAAAAGCCATAGAAATAAGCGGCTTCCACCCACAGGATTTCCAGTGACGTTCTTTCTTTCCTTTGCTCCCTGGCAGATATCTATCAGAGAGGATATCCGAGGAGAACTGCTTCCACTTGTACATGCTGGCTCACGATCACAACAACCCCACCTTGCTGCGAAGCACAATGCACTACCTGGGCCTCAACTTCGAAACCCTCTTGGAGCACAAAGATTTCCCGAATCTCGACCTCGGCGCTTTGAACTGCCTCATCTCCTCGGGCCACCTAGTCATCACCTCCGAAATGTACGTCTTCAGGGCCGTGCAGCGGTGGGTGGCAGCTGAACCCGCTGAGCGGCTTTCGGTACTCAAGATGCTCCTACAACATGTACGCTTCCCTCTCCTGACGCCCAGGGAAATTGTACAAGTCCAGGAAGATGTAGCGACGCTTGGCCAGCAAGTGGAATTGCAGTGGGGAGACCTAGACGGGGCAGGGAGGCTGCAGGCGAGTGGGGGTCTCCGGCAGGGCATGTACCAGGAAAGGATCATCTGCATCAAAGTGCCTCGCTTGAGGGACATCCTCTCTGTCAACGAAGACATGGATTGCTACATGGAGTGCTTAGATCCATCTACGGGGTCCAGGACCAAACTGCCACCTTTAGAGCTCGTGGCGCTCCCTGGCTGCTCAGCCCTGGATCACAGGCTCTACATCTCAGGAGGCAAACACCCTGATGGCTCCTACTCTCAGGCGTTGCACGAGTACAACTCTGTAGCCAACCACTGGCTCCAGCTCCCTGCCATGTCAACACCCCGGTCCGTCCACATACTTTTGACTTGCAAGCACAAGCTGTTTGCCCTGAGTGGCTGGAATGACACAGGCCCCCTCGCCTCTGCGGAGAGTTTTGACGTGGTTAAGCAGACGTGGTCACCCATCGCCAGCCTGCCCGTCGTCCTGCGCTTCTCAGCCTCGGCCTCGTACAAGAACAAGCTCTACCTGATCGGAGGAGATGCAGATTCCGATGAAGTGGTTTACCAGGGCATCCTTCTCTATGACATCCTCTTGGATACCTGGGTACAGGTGCCTCTGGAATTCTGTCTCCATGGTGCAGCTGCTGTCACCATGGAGACCGGGATTTGCATCCTAGGGGGCTTCTTTGCCAAAAAAAACACTCAGACGTACCCAAACAGTAGGTTCAGCCAGCTTCTTCCATGTACCTCAAAATGCTTTTTCATGCGCGAGGATGGCATCATAAGCAACGAGGTCACCATCCCTCCACTGCCACTGCCTCTTGCCTTTGCAGGCGCATCTTACTTCCAGGGGAAAATTTATGTGATGGGAGGGGTATGCACCTCCAGGACTCACGATGCCATTTACCACTGGGAGCCTGGAGAAAGTTCCTGGACTCAGTATCCAGAGAGCCTTACTGGCCAAGGAACAGTGGTGCGGAGGGTGCTGAAATGTGTGACCTTGAAGGTGCTGAAGCCAAACTTGAAGGCCCTCGTCCAAGACAATTCTGCAAGCCGGGTGGCTATTGGGCTTGCAGACACCAAGGTCCCCTTCAAAGAGAGGAGGGAGGATAACGCCTCCAGTTGTCCCCCAGATCCCTTGACATCTTTGGGAGCTGGCACACCATAAGAGCTGAAGAAATTCCCCAAAGGGAAGAGATATTTTCATCTGGACTCCTCCAGTATTTAGCCCATTAAAAACCTAGAACATCTCTCTTTCTTTCTCTCTCAGTCAGCTTCTTTCTCACTTTCCTGTATCAAGGCGGGCACTAAACATTCTCGGCCAACGTGTTAGCATTTTGCACAGGTTCAGGGCCCAACCTTCAGCAAATTATTCCCCAAGATATGGGGAGTTCAGGGCAGAAGGAGGAGTTTCCTGTGGAGCAAAAAGCACTGGAAACTTAGTGTTTCTGTAATAACCTTCTTGTTTACAAATGTACAGGTTGAGCAGGTATCGTGAGGACACGGAAGCAAGCATGCAGGCCACCAGTTCCAGCTGGAAAACAATCTCAGCCTTTGCAAATTATAAAATAAAAATCCAACAGCACAGTATATGTCAATAAAGCATGGTGGCTTGAATGAGGTCACCTGCCAGCAGACACTGCAAGCAATATGTCTACAGGACAGGTGACAACTGTCTGGGGCAGAGGTCAGGGGGCAGTCTGCCTCCTCACCCAGCTTCAGTTTTTGACTTAAGGTGTTTGACAGAAGAAGGAAGATTATTGTTTGCTGACCGAAGAAAGCATTGACTAAGCCTCTGTTGCTCCAGCAAAGAGCAGAGTTTTTTAAGAGGGAGGCAAATTGTCTTTAATCATTCATGGCTGTTAAATATTCATCCCCTCCGCCTCTGACACATGCGCAGAGAGAGAAGCATGACACAACCATCCCTGGGCTCCCTCCCTGCATCTCTGCCCCAACGGCAATCCCTACTAACATACTGAAATGTTAATAAATCCTTACATTGAGTGAAAAACCCCACCCTTTACCAAATAAGATCCAACACTCATAATGCCCTGCCTTGACCCGTGCTGGCCTTCACATCAAGAAATGGAGGACAGCCTTCCCCTGGTGCCCTCCAGGTGTTTTGGCCAATCTCCCACCAGCCCCAGCCAGCACTGGGTGAAGAGGCACCTGGTTGGCCAAGTTTGACCTGGAAGTAGGGTTGCCATATTTCAGAAAGTGGAAATCAGGACACAAAAGTTGTTGAGCTTTTTTTGGCCAAATGCTGTTGAAATATTAAAAAAAGAATGTGTTTTTGAGCTATTTTTTTAAATGAAATATGCCCAAATCTACACTACCAACATGGGCTGCCATAAGTCCAGATTTTCCCGGACATTTCAGCGATTACTGCTTGTACGCTGTTTAACAGCTATATCCAGGAAATTCAGGACGTATGGAAGTGGCCATTTAACATTCGTTACAATTATATTCCTAGAAATGTATGTTCCAAGTTAAAGGGTCCAAAAAAAACATTTTATTGTGTAAAGGCTTAAGAGCAGGCTTTGAATCTTGATGAAAAGGATGCTCTGCTGTGTTTAAGATCTAGTCCAGACTTCAGCTAGTTAGTTCCCCAACTGCAAACATGTTCACTTTCTCCATTGGCAAGTCCATGGAACAAGCCCAAACAGAATGGAGAAAGAGAAGGGAGGGTCTAAAAACCAAGCACCTGATAAATTGAGTGGGTGGAAACCACATTTACGCAATCTGCAGCCCCTCCAATCATGCTTCAACTAGCTTTATCTGAAAGACCACCTCCTTCAGTACAACAGACCCACTTGGGAGCTGAGATTGGCAGAGGGGTCCCTCTCCGTAGTTTTTCCTTCAGAGGCTTAGGGTAGTGGCCTTCTCTGTGGTGGCCTCCAAGCTGTAGAACTCCCTCCTCACAGAGGTGTGCCTGGCACCTTCATTTGACAGCTTCAGAAGCAAAGGGAGTTTTAGGGCAGTGTGACCAATTCAGAAACTTGAGAGCTAAAAGTCTGCCACTGTCAGGATATAGCTTAAGTCACACCTCTTTACCCTGGCCTTTGACACTTGAGACACATGTTTTAAGGACCCACTTATTTTATGGTTGCAAGTTGTATCAATTTTTTAAATATGTTTTAACGCTGGAACCTGCCCTGGGGCATTCGGGTAAAGGGCAGGTACTAAATAAACAAACAATAGCTTGCTGGTGCCTTAGCTGGCCTTGATTGCTCCTGCTCCTTGTTGCATCTTCCCTCTTTTCTCTTTCTCCAACCCCCACTTTTATCTCCCATGTCTTGGAGTTGATTCATGCAGGTGAGCTCATGCAGAGCTCACATGCTCCTCTTTAACAGGGATGGAATTAAGAAAGCCTGGAGGCTAGGAGAAAAGAGGGCAAAGTAATATTCGGTGGAAGTGGGAGAGCAGGGCAAGAGGGAGGAAAGGAAGGAAACACTTTGTGTTTTGAAGGTCTATTGTTAGAAGGAAAATTAAAGAGGCATGCATGAGAGTGAGAGAGGGCAAAGAGAGATTTATCTTTTATGGGTAAAGCGGGCAGAAGGTGCCAGATTTGTTTAAATGGAGTGGGCTGGAGTTATATTCCCTTACTGTGCCACTAGATGTCACAAAAGTCCCATGAATATAAAGTGGGAAGGATTGAATGAAGTACAGTATAGTTCTTCTGTAGCAAGGCATACCGTTAATTAACTTATGGAATTCATTGCCACTGGGAGGTTGGGTTAGCAATTTGCTGAAGTGGCTTTCAAGGGATTAGATTGATTCATGGAGAAGGAGAGCTCCAACCCATGGTCGTCCATCATTAGAAATAGCTAGTTAGAAATAGAGCCCTCATGGTTAGAAGCAACAAATAATCTCGTGGCACCTGGGAAACTAATAGATTTACTGGGACATCAGCTTTGGTGGACTAGAGCTGTTTAAAGAGGACAACAGGTCTTGCTAAAAAACAACAACAAACAAACAACCACCACCACCAAGCAGTGTAGGAGAGAGTCACAAGTGTGTCCCTCAGCCATGTTTGGAGACAGCCTACCTGTGCCAATGGGGTGGTATTTTACTGATGGGCCTGGTATCTATCTGGTAGTTCCTCAAAGATGCTCAAGGTGGCATACAGAAGTTTATTGTCTTTTATCTGCACAAGCAGCTTGTGAGGTACATTAAGTCTGTCTTGCTGGCTCCCTTGTCCCTGCCAATTCACTATTGCAAGCAGATGCAGCAGCAAGCAACTGATACCAAGAGATGCAGCCGTATCCTGCAGCAGTGAGTGCCAAAGACCAATTACTGTATATTAAAGATCAGGAAACAACTTTCTGACAGTAAGAGCTGTTTGACTGTGGGAAGGAAGGTGGTGCTCTCCTTCCTTGGAGGGTTTAAAGCAGAGGTTGGATGGCTACCTGTCATGGATGATTTAGCTGAGATTCCTGCATTGCAAGGGGTTGGACTAGATGACCTTTGGTGGTCCCTTCCAAGTCTGAAATTCTATGACTCTATTATATTGGGGGAGGGTATTCCTCTGATTAGTTTTGAATTGCCTGCATTCAGAAAGCAGGAAAGACAGGTAGCAGCAGATGAAACTGAGGTGGGAAAGTTTCCAAATCTTGGGTTGCAGCCAATGTCAGACCTACTCAGAGTAGACCCGTTGAAATTAATGGGTGAGAACTAATCTAGGGCTAGGCCCATTAGTTGCAACGGGTCTACTCTGGGCATAACTTGGTTGGATACAACCCTTTTTTCCTGATCGTCCGGATATTATTTAAATAACCCTGTGTCCCTAGCAAACACCAACTCCATTCCCGCCTACAAAAAAAGCAAAAAGGGGGTGAAGATCTGAGGAGAATAGAGAGATTTAGCAAGGACGAGCTGTGTGGGTGGGGCTGGGGGGTTGTGGGTGGGGCTCCATGTTGAGCTGAAGGTAGGGTCGAGCGTGTGAGTGCGGGCGCGGGTGTGTAATGTATGTGTAATTTGATTTGCTTAAAGTGGGGACTTGAAGAGGGCAGCCCAGCGAGGGGGCCCTTAGCGGAGCCACTGGGGTGCTTAGCCAAGAAGATGCAGGAAAGAGGTGGGTTGCTATGGTAACGGGAGGCAGGCATGCAGGGGACCAAGCGGGAGGGAGAGGCGGGTGGAGAGACAGAAGGAGCCACGGTGTGAGCGAAGGAGAGCAGGCAGGAGGGAGGGAGGTGGGGGGACGGGGTGGGTGGGGAATCGGTCCTTGTGGGGGTGGGGGTGGGGCGGTAGGGGCGCAGGGTGCGGGCATGGCCGAGAGGATGCCCAGCTGTGGGATCCTGTACGACACCTCCTTGCTGCTGCAGTTCTGCAATGGTGAGTCCCTGCAACGTCCGCGCTCCCCCCGCTGGACCACCGCCGGGGCTCCCTTCGGAGGCGCCCCAGCCCCGCGCGCCTCCAGCCTGCCGGGAGTGCTCCATCCATCCATCCACGCCTGGCTAGGGTGGGGAAAATGCCCGCCGCTTTGGAAGATGCTGCAGACCTGGCTTCATCGCTTGCATGCGCGCACGCACGCCGAGAGCAAGGGAGGTGCCCGCTGGGCGCTCCGAGACAGCTCTGCAAGAACTCCAAGGGATGGGCGCGGGGCGGGGCGGGGCGGGTGCCTTTCCATGCCTAGGGAGGGTCGAGGAGGGCTGGTGCGGCGCCAAGGGGACATTGGGGCAGGGAGGGGTGGGGAGAGTGCAAGGGGGCCGCTCGGCTGACCTGCTGCCCCCTTTCTGAGCAAGCCCCCGTGCGCTCGCCCGGCCCTGCCGCGATGCCACACCCCGCGCCCAAATGGGTCATCCACCAGCTTAGCTCGCCGCCCTACACCCGCGCTTGTCCGCCCGATGCAAACTGGGAAATTCGCAACCAAGCCCATCATCCACCTCCATCCGTGGGTGGCTGGGTCAGGTGTGCGCTTTAAGGCAGGAATAATTGCTCTGGAATAACTGCCACCTCTCGTTCTGCACCCGAAACCACTAATTTCGGAATTAAATCACTCGCATCGCCTATAATAAGCGTGCACGGAAAGATTGGGGGGGGGGGTTTCCGAGCTAGCCAGCCAGCCTTCTGCCACAATTAAATTTACCACTCCGATGGTAAGTAAAGAGGGTTAAAGTGCGTGCGAACTGCGAAGGATAAACTAAACCGTGCCAAGGGACCCTGAGTATGTGCCCCCACATACATCAAAGTATTGGTTCCGGGAGGGAACTCTGCACATGCTCCAGATACTCGTTGCGCGAGTAAATCTATGCTTGTTCCAGGGCTGAGCCCTAGCATGCAACAGGTTATGAGGCTGAACCCTGTCTCAGATTTTCAGTTTGCACTAGATGTTCAGATGCAGTGTTTTATGATAATACATGTCAAGAGCTGAGCCCTAGCATTCCGAACAGGTTCTGGGTCTCATTCTCAGGGCTGGGTTTCACTTTATTTAATTTTTTTGTATCTCCACGGTTCTCAAGAGCGATGCCCACGACGACGGCTTTTCAAATTTATTCCCACAACAACCTTGCTGGGTAGGTCGGGCTAAGAAATTGTGAGTGGGCCAAGGTCAGAGCTGAGCAGGTATTTGAAGCACCTCCTTCATCTGCCAGGCATACCCGTTTCTCTCTTTTTAGTGCCAGCCTTATTTTGCACATCTTCCCCATGGCAGGAACACTTCTCCCCCCCCAAAAAAAATCTCTTGCGCCCCTCTGCTTCTGAAGCCAAGGGGCTCGGGCTCCGTGTGTTTCCACGTCACTTCTGACTGACCAGCGCCCTCCTGCCCAGTCCAAGGTCGCTGGACAGCATCAGCCGCGTCCAGGGGGAACAGACTCCCCGTCCGTCCATCTCTCTCGCCTCTCAAACCTGGTACTCTGCCTGGCTGCAGCGCCCGCCCGTCGCTCGCGATTGGACGGCGGCTGGGAGATGCTGCAAAGAGGGAGGAGGGAGAAGCGAGCTAAGAAATACGATTGCAGAGGAGGAGAACCCGAGAGGCGGCAAGCACCCGGGTAGGGCAGGGAGCGAGCCCCTGGCACTGCGGCAGAGGTCGTGAAAAGGGCAGGCAGGGGCAGCGTGGCGGCGAGGGCACCGGGCCCAGGGCAAACCCCAGCATGACAGGTGGGTGGCTGCTGGCCCTGCGCCCCTCGCTTCGCCTTTGCCCCACTTTGCCTGTGCCCAGCCCAATTCTGCATGCAGCCGCAGCCCCTCCAGAGAGGGAGCTCTGGGAATTCGAGGAACATTGGGGGGGCGGGGCGGAGAAACAACACACGCGGGTTATGCATGTGTGAGTGTGTGCAATGCACACGCCAAATGTCGATGCGCCTGAGCCGTCTCTTCATCGTGTAAGGTCTTAGGAAGGATGGCAATATTGCTCGCGGAAGGCTGGTGTGGGGGAAGCGCAGCGAGAAGCTGTTCCAGTGCCATTTCTAAGAGGTGCCAGAAGAAAAGCTTGGCAAGGGAGGTGGGAAAAGGGAACTGACGTGCCTGCGCAGATCGCTCTCTCAAAACATACCACCCACCACCAACCTGCAAGCCTAGAAGAAAAGCGGGGGAAATCAGCCGACTTAACTGAAAACTCAGTTCCCCCCCCCAGAGGCAGGCACCATCATCACACCCTGATTACTGACCACAGGAGAGCAAAGCTTAATTCACCAGCCCTGGGACTTCTTTTTAGCTGCTATCAAAGGCATGGGATTTAAATAAAGGAGAATGCATGCCTCTGAGAATGCACAGAGTGCCTCCCCAGGTTTATCACGCACACCAACAATGAAGGACTCGCAAGAATTCATGTCAGAGAATGAAGCTTCTGGCTATCCCAGCATCCCTGTTTTGAGAAGTTAGCAGGAAGGGAAATGCACTGTTTATTTGCACAGGGGAAGTTCTTCCACCAGCAGGCCCCAGATCCTAATCCTTGCCCTGGTCAGCCTCAGAAAGGAAGCTCTCCCCTGGCAGAATACAGACAGATACAGCACAGAGCACTTGCTTGTCAGGAAGGGGTCCAGAGAAAACCAGGGCGGAAAAACAAAACAGTAAACAAGACCCTCTGTCTTGAAACATTTTTTAGCTCCAGAGAGGCCAGATCAATGTATTCACAGCCATTTAAGAGAACCACTAGCTAGCCCATAATACACCTTAACCTTCGAAGGCACAGCATTGAGGCACAGCATCCTTGGAGGTTGGTCACAGCACAATCCTATGCATGTTTCAGTGGGGCTTACTTCTAAGTAAGTGTGAATAGGATTCAGAGATAGCATTGGTCAGCTGTTTAAAGACTGGTAAAAATAAGTATTCTCCCCTCCCCGCCTTTGCAGCATATAAGTGAACTGGGGATTTTAATACACATTATTGACCATGATTACAGAATTTTAGGTGGTAGTTATTTCAAATTAATTATTACAAGAGTCTTGGATATGGCACCAGGGTGGCGAAAGCGTGATTTCAAACAGTGGTGTTATTCCTCGTATTTTCAATGCACACTTGAAACCTGTATATTTCAACTATGGGGCACAGTGGTGGTATTTATTCCATGTTAACTGTCACCGGTTGCTTTTGGTATGTGGTTTATGCCCTTGCCCCGAGAAAATCCTAATCCCTTTCCAAATATGTGAACGACATAATCTGATGCCCACGTACCTGGAGGACAGGTGTGGCAGAGAGAAACCAATTTACTGAAAGCAGCTGGAAGTACCACTAATTTGCCACTAGTGGGCAGTGTCTGCAATAAACTGGACCCTACTGATACTGGTAGCTCCTTTGATCCACAAAATTCAAGAGCTCCCCAAACATATATTTCAATGCTTTTATCTCAGCCCTCCCATATGTAGAAGCAGGCAGGGCTTCAGCCCAGGGGTTATATTATATATAAAACAATAATTAAGTGCATTTGGCTTTTTCATTATCTGTGGCTTCCTTTAGTAGGTGGGATGTTTTAATCCTCCTTTTTTTAAAAAATGAACACTTTTTAGATTTTTCTGTGCTTCGTTTTACACAGGTTTTAAGTGCATCTTATTTACTTGTTTATTACTGTAAGTCGCTTTGGGCTGCATTTGCAAGAAAAACAACTAAGAAACGAAACAAATTATAATCAATACACTATGCATTGCCTGAAACCTGTTTGGATGTCATGAATATGCTCTTTTCACAATGACTGTGGCATTGCCATCACCCAAATTTATTCATTTAGTTCATAAACTTTATGCATCCTTTGATAAAATTTATGCACTGCTTAAATGCCGAATTCATGTGGATAGAGGCTCAGATTTGAACAGGACAGGCTCACTGTTTCAACAGTTACATATTTTGGTACATATTTTGGTTATTTATTTATTTTCTAATTTAACAAATATACACATTCATTACAAATGTAACATAGCTACATATAAAATTTCATTGCAATATAAAATTATGTTTTCCATATTGGTAATTTAATAATAAAACCGTAAGCTTGTGACCAATAATCACATCACATTATCATAAAATTAGGCTAGTCATTGAGAAGTAATTCTAATATATTATTATTTTTATTAATTAAATCTGTTCTCTTGCCCAGTGCAACCCAAAGTGACTTCCAACCAAACAAGCAATCAGGCAATAAACCCCACATAGATACATTCAAACCAAGAGGAAAGAGAAATACTTGAAAAACATCCCACCTGTTCCTAAAAGACAATAGATCGTTTAATTAGCAAAAGGCCTGGGAGAAGAGGAATGTTTTTGCCTGCTGCCTAAAGATATGTAGTGAAGACGCCAGGCGAGCCTCCCTGGGGAGAGCATTTGACAAACGAGGAGCCACAGCAGGATAGGTCCCGTTCTCATGTTGCCACCCTCCAGACCTCTTGAGGAGGAGGCACTAGCGGAGGAAGAGGAGTGCGGGGGGGGGGGAGCGCACCGCCCCCGGCAGAACGATCCCGGTGGGGTGCCATTGCGGCTGCCCCCCCCCATGCTGGGCACCACGCCCCCACAGGAGATGCTCCACGCCCCCAAGATGCGTGCCAACCCCGCCCCCTCCTGCTTCCCGCCCCCTGGTGCATGAATCTCCCTCCGCCACTGGGAGGAGGCACACGAAGGAGGGCCTCAGAAGATGATATCAGGGTCTGGGTACCTAGCTTCATATGGAAAGAGATGGTCCTTGAAATATTGTGGTCCTGAGCCATTTAAGGCTTTATAGGTCAGAAACAGTATGTTGATTCGGGGCCGGAAACTCACTGGCAGCCAGGATCAGAGTAATATGCTCAAACCATCTTGCCCCGGTGAGCAACCTGGCTGCCGAATTCTGCACCAACCAAAGTTTACAAACCGTCTTCAGAGGCAGAAAGAGGAATGAAATAAGTACCACAAATTGTGTTCCTCTTTCGGTTCACTTTATATTCTCTAAAGTGCTCCCATTCTTGTCCTGATCTATTAGTTTGATACTCCCCTCACTTCACTGACACAGCACAAGTTATTCTGTTCAATGGTTTCATAAAACATTTCCTAAATTGATGAGTTTCCTTTTGCTTCTGATAATTCGCATATATAATGCACGCTGATGTGGTCATATTATCCAATAATTTCTATTTTGGGGAATTGAATCTTTGAGATATATTCGTAAATGTGCATTAAAAATAATAATCAAGGGGTATTTCAAATAGATTGATATTGATATAAGCTGCACAGTGATATTAAAAGGCCATAAACTGTTGGCTCCATCATCTAATCCTCATGACCTGTTGTAATTTCCTTGGCAAACAGCATCTCCTCTTACTGCCTCCTGTATTTTGGTGGGCTCTGCCTGTCAGCCTTTCATACAGAAGAACATGCAAGTATGTGAGCCTACTTAAAAACAACAACAACCATCTCATATGCTCACAAATTCCTCCTTTCACTCATTTGTGAGATGTTTTATATAAAACATTCCTCTCCAATTGGCACAGATGAATGGGCCTATGTGGATGGACGCTGTTTCTTTTTTTAAAAGAAATTAGCAGAGCTTTGTTTCGACCATAACATTGTATCCCCCCCCTTTCAAGTGCCCCTCTCCAGCCATGAGGTCTAGAAACCTGTTTACAGTGGTCCCTTGGTTCTCAAACGCCTTGGTACTCAAACAACTTGGAACGCAAATACTGCAAAACCAGAAGTGTTCTGGTTTGCGAACTTTTTTTGGAAGCCAAATGTGCTCAGTTTTGAGTGTTACGCTTCCGATATGAGTGTTACGATGAGGTCTGTCTGGTTTTGCTATTTATTTTGTGTTTGTGTGGCTTTTTTTTTCTTTTGTAACTGTGTGTGACCCAGTTCAGCTACTGACTGATTGTGTGTGTGACTGCAGTACATTGTTTATTGCTTTCATTTTATGGATCAATGGTCTCGTCAGATAGTAAAATGCATGTTAAATTGCTGTTTTAGCGGTTGTTTTAAAAAGTCTAGAACAGATTAATCTGTTTTGCATTACTTTCTATGGGAAAACGTGCCTTGGTTTTGGAATGCTTTGGTTTGGGAACGGACTTTGGGAACGGACTAACTTTGAGAACCAAGGTACCACTGCATATTAAAAGCAACACTCCCAAGGCAAGGTATTCGGCATTGGAGGGCGAATGTGGTGCAGTGTTGTAGAATGCTGAGCTTGGATGTCAGAAATATGAAATAAAGTCTCTTGCCATGATGGAAACACACCCAACAACTGTGGGTGAAAAGCTTGGGTTTCCTAGCCAAACCGACCTTATTGGGTTGTTTTGACAAATGACACATAGCATGTTGCCTTAGAAAATGGCTCGCCTCTTCTTTCTCACTTGATCCCTTCTGTTCCCCAGATGATAACTTGTCAGGCATCAGCGGGATGGAGGTGGATGACCGCATCTCCTACCTGGAGCAGCGGTTACAGCTGCAGGAAGATGAGATCCAGGTGTTGAAGGCTGCTCTGGCTGATGTCCTGCGGCGTCTCAGCACCTGCGAAGAGAACGGGCTCAGCCTGCAGAAAAGGGGACCCAGCAAAGGTATGAGGGTGTTGGTGGGGAGGCACTGGGTGTGGGTGTCCGTCCGTCTGTCCTGCAGCTCCCTTGTCTCTGGTCTGGGTCAGCTACGCCCTGTAGTCCGAGTTGTCCGGGTCCTTGACTTAACCAAACTAGGACATAATATTAATAAAACCTCCTCTTGTTGCTTATTAAGACTGAATGTGCTGTTTTTCAGCCCAAATAGGCCTACAAATCAGCAAGCAACAGTACAGTGGTACCTCGGTTGTAAAACTTAATCCGTTCTGGAAGTCTGTTCAACTCCCGAAACTGTTTGAAAACCAAGGTGCTGCTTCCGATTAGCTGCACTCAAGCAGAAGCCGTGTTGGACGTTCGGCTTCCGAAAAAACATTCGCAAACCGGAACTCTTACTTCCGGGTTTGTGGCGTTCGGGAGCCGATTTGTTCAGGAGCCAAGGCGTTCAACAGCCAAGGTACCACTGTACTGCAATAGAATAATTTGTTTTAGGGGGAGAAGCAGTAAACCAAATACTGCCCCCTCCAATAAACCAAATAAAAAGTAATTTAATTTACTGTTTATTTATGATTTTTTTTATTTTTGTAAATACATAAGAGACTGAAGGCGACTAACATGGGAGAGAAATCTATCGAATGTGGCGAATGAATCATCTGAAGGCCTGTCAAAACAAGATGGTCTCCCACTGACAGGAAAGGAGCTGGGTGGGTCCCCTGGGGGAGCGAGTTCCAGAGTCTGGCTGCCGCAACTACAAAAGCCTTCCCCCACCAACCTTCCTTCAGACAACAGCAGCATCTGGTGCTACGCTCTGGTTCACCTAAATTTAGGCAGTGTCAGGTTCGCTATTGTACGCATCCATCATTTATTGTGGGCAGTATATATTTCGGAATCTCTGTCCATAGTAAGTTGGATATTTACTACAAGCAAGGGGCTTTTTCCATTTCTGTGAGCAAGCTTTAGTTATTGGCTGCAAGAAGAAGTTAAGTTGCTGATACGAACACTTCTGCGTCTGACAATAAGTGGGTGCAATGACCGTTAAGAATTAACGCTCTGTATAATTCAATACAGAATAATTTGATGATGCTATCAGATGCCTGTGAAAATATTATTCTGTACTCATATTGGGCATTATATGGACATATGGCAGCTCCTAATCTTCAGGGGGTTGGACTAGATGACAATTGCATCCCTCCAACTCTACAAGTCTAGGAATTGCTGGGTTTGAAAGTGCCATTCCTGCCTGGGCCAAAGCAGTGTTGGGGTGGTTTTCCCCACCCACAGCCTGGGATTTCCAGCAAAGCCCACCGGTCCCCACCCTCTCGAAGAAACCGTTTGCCGATTTTCTTCACCAAATTTATCTCCAGGTGTACCAAGGCCAAATTGCATAGGAACTTGGCAGGCTCCAAACACACTGTATTTTTCCGTGCATAACACGCTCCCGTGTATGAGACGGGACTCAAAAAATTTAGGGACTCAAAATTTAAGAAAATAAATTTATTATTATTATTATTATTATTATTATTATTATTATTATTATTACAACACCTTGCCTGATGAAGAGCTCTGGGCAACAGAATTGGACTAGGAGGGTTAATTTAGATACCCTCCTCTGGATAGCCGAGATTCCTGCATTGCAGGGGGTTGGACTCTGAGTACCTCCCAACCCTACAATTCTGTGATTCTGCAATTGTGGCCCCTTCTGGAATTAACACATTGTCTCCCTTGCAGTTTACCAGCTGTTGAGGGGTCTGCCTTCCAGGCCTGGCTTGAGCAATGGGATCATCCCCCAGAGGAGAGGCTACTCGACCTCCCCGTCATCCCCCAAGAGAGAGCTGCTTCCTGGGAAAAGGTGATGGGTCTTGGTCACAAGAGCACCTTGTACAAGGGCCTCATATTCCTCTCTCCTCCTCCTCCTGCTGCTGCTAAATCTCTTGTTATCACAATTATTTAACTGGGAGAGGCTGCGGGATTACTCTGAAATGTTTTGTATTGGCTGGCTGTGTTTTAAATGCATTTTTTTTAGCATGGTTCGTGACTGGAAGCCAACCTTAAGGGCCAGTTTGAGCCAAAAAATGTAGGTGATGAACAGAAGAGAGGAGGAAAGGAAATGGAGAAATTTACACAAATCCAAATTTCAAATTCTGAAGTGATTGGTGTTTCTTTTAAAGCTCGGTTTTTAGGAGCACTTTAATTTTAAATAGGTCTACAAATATTTACCTGGAGTAAAGGGAAACCCCTCATTTTTTTCCAAATTGAAGAGATATTCAACAACCAGGGGAGATTAGAAGAGACTTGAATGAGGTGCTTCAAAGCCACAGAATGTGGGTAAATTTTTCCACTGTGCAGGTTGGCTTCTTGTCAAAACTGGCTGTAACTTTCCTCGCTTCCCTTTCTCTCTGCAGACTGGTTCAGGGAGAGAGAAGGGAGGCTTAGACGCTTTTGTTTTCATTTGGCATGAATGAGAATTTAGTTTTCTTTCCCCCTCTTTTGAAAGGCCTGTTTGGGCAGGGCGTTGCTTTCAGAATATCTGCTGAGCTGAACGATGATTAAGGTTGAATGGAGACTGGCAGGTGTATAGAACAGCACAAGAACAAAAATTATCATCTTTAAGAATCTGCTTGAATGACTACCCTGGGGTGCGGGGGGCTCAAGTATTGAATCGGACCCAAGATCCATGGGCTTCTTGTTCCCAGTAGCTGTTAGTCAGCTGCTGAATGGCCGGCTTCCAGTTTCTCTGAATACAGAGAGTCCACAAGGGGAAGGCCCAAGATGCATCCAATATGCATTTGCTGGCAAATTCACTGCCAGTGAGCCACTGTCGTTCTGCGTCCATCTTGTCTTTGAATAGGGGTTACAAGGACGCAGCAGCCCAGGTCTTGCAAAGGAGTTTCTTTGGTGCAGGGCCTCAAGTCTTTCGAAAAGCCATCTTGCAGAGAAGCGGTCTTGCAGAGTGCTTAGCTTTTCACGCAGCCGGCTCCCGCTCCTCGCTCGCTTCTGCTTAGGCGCACATCACGCTGCTTTCCTTCCCTCCCTGCATCATCCCTCTTTTTCTTCGGCCAGCTCGCCCTCCCACCTGCCTGCCCCTTGCCCTTGTCTCTGGCTATATTGTTGAGGCTCTCTCTCCCACAGCGGGCGAAGCTGCCCTTCTCCAGAGCGCCCAGCCTCACTCAAGCGCGAGGGGGTCAAGGACCAGAGGAGCCGCACCACTTCCTCAAGCAGCTCGTGCAGCGGGAAACGCGACGGGTACGTGTGAAAGCCAGACCTGCAAATCCATCTATGGAGGCTGAATGATCTTTAGGACAATTTTCACGGACATAACATAATGCTATTCTAGGCAGGGAAATAAACTCCTCTCTCGCGGCTCTGCTTCAGCAAAGCTCATTTGACTTGCACTAGCCCAAGCAGCGGAGTGTATTTGCTAGGGACTCCGCCTTCGCTTTTAGCAGCTCAGGTTCTGCAAGACCCATTGATTCTACTTCGCAGAGCAGCTGAGGTCTTGCAAAGTGCGCCTTGCTTCGACGCGAGCCAGCTGAAAGCCTACCTAAACCACCCGCGGGAGCGTAAACCGGAAGCAAAACGCGCCAGCAGAAAGGCGGAGAGTTGCGAGATCGGATTTCAAAGCGCGAGCAAGGAGGAAGCGATGCCTTACTCCCCAAAACCGGATATCTCCTTCTTGAGGCGCGCAGCAACTTTTCTCCGTTCCTGATACCGGGTGGGGGAGTTTCCTCCCCTCCGTATCACTCTTAAAGCCACAGGTGCCCTCCTAAGGCCCTCGCGGAGCCCTACAAGCATGTCTACACGCGCACAGCAGGATTCACACGTGCACGGCCATCACGCATCTTAAGCCATCCCTCCGAGCAGAACGGCCCTTGGCCCGCTGGTTGAGCCGGGACGAAACGGCGGCTGCTTCTCGCGTGCGCTCCGTGGGAAAACCGTCCGTTTTTTTCCCAAGCGTCTGAAACAGCGCTGCCCTTCTCCCCACCCCCCGCCTCCTCCACTGCGGGTAACCAGCACGTAGAGGGTTAAAGAAAGGCCCCGGCCTGGGGGAGGGAAAGTTAAAGCCAGGAAGGAGGGGAAAGTTGGAAAGTTTCCCGTCCGGGCCCCATTGCTCCGCCGCATCCCCCGGGACGCGCCTTGCAGTTAGTTGCCTTGCATTTCCAGCTACCGGCGGGTGGGGCAAAAAGCAGCCCAGGCAGGAATCCTCCTCATCGCTGCTCGTAAGAAGCTTCCCTCTCCACCTCCGGAGTATCAAATATAAAGAGCAGGAGCCCTTTCCCCAATCCTAAGAGCAAAGCCAGGGGCAGCTCCGAGCATCCACGATGAAGAAGGCGGCAGGGAGCCTTAGCCCCAGGTAAGGCGGCGTTTGCGTTGATAGAGGGACCGCTTTGGGCCTTACTTCTTCCCCAGCCCCTATTTTCAACTTCAGATGAAAAAGAGTGCCTCTGAGCACGTACAGAGTGCATTAAGCGTTTTCTCAAGGAATTGCATCCTATTCAGCCCTTTTCGTTTTAAACGGAGGGGGAGCAATGTGTTTGGATGACCTGCTTTGCCATCTTCTTTCGGGGTGGGGCACCTCCGATACCGTTGCTAAGGTTGGATATGAGTTTCTCTATGTTAAAGTGGGAGGGGGAGTTCTTCCCTCTCAGTGAAGGGTGCAATGTTCCTTAAGATAGGTGACTTGGTTTGCTGGGCTTGGTTGGGCCTTCCATGGGAGGAATCATGAAACAGCAGAATTGTGGAGTTGGAAGGGATCCTCACGGGTCATTCAGTCCAACCCCAACCCCCTGCAATGCAGGAATCAAAAGATGGGGAGCTAGCTGTATGCCATTTATGGGAGAGGAGGCCAGCCCTGCAGGATCTTTGGGTTCCAGAAACAAATCGGGTATAGGGTGGGGTACGAACATGAGTTTGACCAAGCTGCGGGAGGCAGTGGAAGACAGGAGTGCCTGGCGTGCTCTGGTCCATGGGGTCACAAACGACTAAACAATATAGGGTGGGGGACCCTTATTGGTGCAGGGCTTGGGGATCCCACAAAAGGGGCTGTGGAGGGGGCAAAGGTGCTAATATTGCACTGCTCTAAGCTGAGGAGGGGCTGTTGGCATCACGACTGGTCCTGCTGTGGGGTGGTGGCTTTAGGTGCCACAGAGTGGCAGGCGACCAGCTGTTTTTAAAAGTACCATATGAAGAATACCTTTTGGGTTTTCTGCCCCCCTCCCCCCACCATAGCAAAATGGTTTGGCTCAGTCCTGGAGGGTACAGCCTGCAAGAAGCAGAGGGTGGGGAGCACCAAGCCTTGGCATACATGACTATTATTGCACCTGCAGCCCCATTTTCCTCTCTCGAACTTGGCTAAGGCCACCTGTTCGGTTTCCTGGAATTGTGCCCAAGGGGAGGAGGACTGAATCCGAAGCCTCTCCTGCCCCCAACCCTCAGGAAACTAGATGCCAGGTGCACAGCCCAAGGGAGGCGTAAAAATCCATCCTGTGGGGGCCTACAGCCTGTTCCTTGGTGGAGGGTCTTGCAGTGCTGCCAGGGAGGGAGGGAGGGAGGGAGGGAGGGAGGAGGCCCATTGCCTTGGCTGATGCAAGATCCTAGCAGGATCCCCCCAGAGAGAGAGAGAGAAAACAAACAGGGAGGAGGAGGCAGAATCCCCTGGGCAGGGCATGGAAAAGGGTGGGGAACGCCCTGCCAACTGTTACTCTGGATGGAGGGAGATAAAAGAGCCTCAGAAGACTGGCAGGGAGGTAGTCCCGCCCTTCTCCAAAAGAGAGAGAGAAAGGGAGTTAGTTAACCCCTTGGTCGCTGAGTGGTGGGGGGAGAGGCTGATAGTTTAAATGTTTCTCGTAACAAAATCAAGCTGCGATAAAGTGCATTCTGGGGTCCCCAGGGGAGCCTCTTCTGCAGAGATGCTGAGAAGGAACCTGGCACCTTATACCTTGAGGTGTCTGCTCTGCTCCAGAACTGCACCCTCTTCTTCTTAGTCATGCCAGGCTGCTTGCCGGTTATCCCAGTGCTTTTGCACTCATTGGTTGGAAAACTAGAAGGCAGGAGCAAGTTTAATTGATGCTAATCAACTCACTAGTATGGGGCTTGAGGAGGTTTTACTGATGGGTGTTATGAGCACACACAAAAAAAAGGGCTTGGAAAGAAAGAGAGGTGGATTGTAGAGTTGGAAGGGACCCTGAGGGTCATCTAGTCCAACCCCCTGCAATGCAGGAATATGCAGCTGCCCCGTTTGGGAATCGAACCTGCAACCTTGGCATTATCAGCACCACGCTCTAACCAACGGAGCTACCCCCAGACCCACATATCTTGAGGTAACCCCAATAGTCTCCACGCTGGAGGCTGTTGCGCATCCACCTGCCCCTTTGCTGGAGGTGGGCAGGCTGACTTAAACTGACCGTTAGGCCTGACTTAGCAGGACAGTTCTGTGCTCTGCGTTCTTACTCGCATTTCTTACATTGGAAGCAGCAAACGCTACTGAATCCCAGTTGCTGGAAACCACAAGAGGGGAGAGGGCTCTTGCGGGTTTCCCACAGGCACCTGGTTGGCCCCTGTGAGACCACAATGCTGGACTGGATGGGCCCCCTTTGGCTTGATCCAGCGGGGTTCTTATGTTCTTCTCTGTTCCCCCATCTGGCGTCTTGCATCCTACCTTATATTGAAGGCTGAAAGCATCCCGATAGCTGGCAGAGGAACATTGTTAAGAATTGTACTGGACTAAATGTCCAGAGCCATTAAGAGACTTCAGAGAATACGGCTCGGCCTATAAAACTTTGCCACGTGCTGTTTTGGAGTCTAGGCTAAGGTTACCAGATTTTTTTTCAAAGAATCCGGGGACACCTCTCTTTTTTTGGGATAAAAGAAGAAAAGAAGAGAAAAGTTTTTTTTAAAAAAAATTAAGAAGTAATATCTTCTCTTCTGTGGTCTCCTCTGTTGCGTCGCCTTCCTCTGGGCCCCGGCCTGCTCTCTTGGAGCGCTAGCTGTCGTGGAGTAGACTCGGGCCAGGCCTGGGCTCGGCCACGTGTCTTTGCCCTCCCGGTGCTTCCCTACCTCTTGGGTGGCGTGGCAAGGTCGGGCTCCCCTCTTTTTTCTCCTTCCTCTTTCTCTCTCTTCCTTCTCCTCTCCTCCTTCTCCCTGCATCGGCTCCAGGGTTTTCCTTGCCCCAAAGCGCCACTGGGCAGTTGGCCGGGGGCCGGGCACTCGCGATTTTTTGATGGGGGTCAGAGGTTCCCCCAGTTGACGCGCCAGGCATCCCTGGTTCCCCCTTGGCAGTGGCGGCGGAACCAGCAGTCTCAGCAGCCCGGAGCCAGCCTGGTAGGGCAGTTGGCTCTGGCTGGTTTCAGGAGCTGCTCACTGCCGTGGCGCCTGCCATCTTGTCTTGCCAGTAGTCCCCCGTATGATGTGTCTTGTGCCATTGAACCAATCACAACATTCATTTCCTACTAATCTACAACACTTAAAATATAAATCCGGGGACATTAAATCCATCCAGGGGATGGATTTTTTCCGGGGACGGATTTGCAAATCCGGGGACTATCCCTGGGAAATGGGGACGTCTGGTAACCGTAGGACTCTAGGCACTTGCTTGGCGGGTAATGCACTTCTGCAAACTCCCCCGCTCCCTAAGCATTCACAAGCTTGTGAGCAGCACGACTGCAGAGGCCTGTTCTTCTCCTCTAATGCTCGGCGTGGCTTGTCCTGCTGAAGCAAACGTCTCTAATGGGCTGCAAGCTGGCTTCCCCTCCGGTGGTGCCTCTCCTGCTATAGACTGATCTGCTTTGACGTCACGGAATGAGCAGCAACATTCTGCCTGCTGGGATGCGTGGATTTGTTTGATGCGGGTGCAGCTGCCATGAGGGGAGTACAAGCCCGGCAAAGGGGAGGTGGAAGAGCGAACCACACGCAGGATCCAAGGATAGCAGCGGGTGTATTTGGGCAGAAAGGCAGGAAGAGATGCGAGGGTCAGCTGGAAGCTGTTTGCTGAAGATGAGAGAGGGAGAATAACTCTCTAGTCGGATTGTTGCAGCAGAGATGTGCCTTCCTTTCTTCCCCCACTGCAGACTTCCCCTTTCATCCTAACTGTCTTCTCTCTTTCCCTCGCAGCAAACCTAAAGAATCCACCTTCAGCGCTGGTGAGTAGATGCTGCCACACTTTGCAGTTTATGGTGGGGGGGAAACACCCAGAAATCCAGTCCGAGGCTGGGAGCTGGGCATGGCCATAGAAGCCTGGAGGTCATGCGGAATATATGAATGGCGTGCGCCAGCATGGTCCAGGTTGTACAAGTCTTGAGAGATGGTTGTGCGTGTGCGCGCGCCCTTTTAACACAGCCCAAGTGTTCTTAGAATAGTGGGGGGAGAAGACCGGTCAAAGAGGGAAACTCATCTGATAAGCTTGCCTTCTGCAAATTCTCCCTTCGTGCCCTCCAGGAGGGCAGGCCTTGCTTGCCCCAAGTGATTATCTTTCTGCAAGTTTTGCTTCAGGGCAGTTAAGGTGAGAGATGGAGGAGAGCATCTGGTTTTAGGGGAAATCAAGGCGCTCTCTTGTGTAGAGGCAGCCCCGCTCCCTCTGGGCAGCTGGAGGAGGTCTTGCAAGTGCAGTTATGGGTGATCGTGATGCCTTCTCTCTCCCCCCCCCCCCCGGTGATCCGTACGCAGAGGATGGTTACGTGAAGATGTTCCTGCGGGGGCGGCCCATCCCCATGTTTGTCCCCGATGCTGTTGTCGCCACCTACAGCCTTGATTCCAAGCTGGATCTACCCCATAAGAAGCTGAAGCTGGACTGGGTGTATCCTACTCAAAGCAGTCTCCTGGGGGGGGGGAGAGAAAAGGGAGTGGGGTGCTTGAAGCGAGTTCTGGATCTTCCCCTCCTTGGATCCCAGAGCTGGTGGCCAGGACCGCAAAGCCCATTCTCTCTTTTTGTCCTTGACCCACCGGCATCCACTCCAGCTATGGGTATCGGGGTCGCGACTGCCGCGCCAACCTTTTCCTGCTGCCCACGGGGGAGATCGTGTATTTCGTGGCTGCCGTGGCTGTCCTCTACAACGTGGAAGAACAGCGCCAACGCCACTACCTGGGCCACAATGATGACATCAAGTGGTAAGCGGGGGGGGGGGGAGGCGGTTCCTGCGCTGTTTCTTTCCTCTCCAGCTGGAACAGCAGAGGAGCAGCGAGGGGGGTCCGGAAGATGCATTGCCAGTTTTGGAGGCGGCGCCACTTTTAAAAATAGAAGGAGCCATTGCAAGGAGTGGGTGGGTGGCTGGCTGGCCTTTCGGAGCCCCCGGTGCTCTCTCTGCATACGAGTGTGTGACTTCTATCCTTTCCTGTCTCACTCAGCCTAGCTGTGCATCCTGACATGGTCACCATAGCAACTGGGCAGGTGGCCGGGACTTCGAAAGATGGCAAGGTGAGGGGCAACTGGCTAGAGGAGGAGGCGCCAGAGATTGGGAGGTGTCGGTGGTGGGAAGAGAGAGGGAGCAAAGGAGAAACGGAAACAGATTGCATGCATTTAAAGCCAACGGGAAAAATCCCCCCCATTCCCAAATAATGGGGCAGCTGAACATTTGTGTACTTAGGAGCTGCCCTTTATGTCTCTTTACTTTAGCATCCCTTCCCCGTCCCAGCCAAGGCATGGAGATCCTGGTCTCCTGCTGCTGCTGTTTCTCCCCAGTATCTTGTAGCCAGAAGCGTCTGCCCCCTCTGAAAGTGGTTGCACCAGTGATCAGCTGCAGCTAATAGCCGACTGCAGCCCTGCCTTCCTCTGTTCTGCTTTTAAAACAAACCTTGTGGCCGGTGCCTCTTCCAGAGCCCCCCAGGTTCCACAAGTTGTTTCTGTGTTGTGTGAAGGGCAGCTTCCTTTTGTGTATCCTGAACCGGCATTTTTCCTTCTGGCAGCCGCTGCCTCCCCACGTTCGGGTCTGGGATTCTGTGAGTCTGAACACGCTCCATGTCCTGGGCCCTGGGCCCTTCGACCGAGCTGTGAGCTGCGTGGGATTCTCAAAGTCTGTGAGTGATGCTTCCCCTTCCTCCCTCCCTTTCTTCCTTCCGCCAAAAAGGGGGAACCCAGAACCCACTGTTCACCCCACAAGCTTGGGTTAGGCAGATAACGATGATGATGGTGGTAATAAATAATAATAATAATAATAATAATAATAATAATAATAATAATAATAATAATAAAATTTTATTTATACCCCGCCCTCCCCGGTCAAAAACTGGGCTCAGGGCGGCTCACACCAACAGAATTACAATAAAACATAAAAACAATTAATTAAAATACAGATTAAAATACAGTATTAAAATTTAAAGTGCAGCCTCATTTCAAGTAGTCCATAAGTCCAAGCCATGAGGAAGGAAAACACAGGGGTCAGGCTGAGTCTAACCCAAAGGGCAGGCGGAACAGCTCTGTCTTGCAGGCCCTGCGGAAAGATGACAAATCCCGCAGGGCCCTGGTCTCCTGGGAAAGAGTGTTCCACCAAGTTGGGGCCAGTACTGAAAAGGCCCTGGCTCTAGTAGAGGCCAGGGGGGGGGAGTTTAGGAAGAATAAACGCCACAGTGCATCTGCAGTAGCACAACAGGACACCCTCATCTGCCCCAGCTGCAACAAAACATGTCTCTCCTGTATCGGTCTCTACAGCCACAGCAGGAGCTGCAACTCCCCAGTGGTTTGACTTCATCCCTGAAACCCCAATCCTCTATTGTCTCCTCAGCCAGACAGAGGCCAACAATGTATTAAATTTGTATTCTGCCCTTCATCCGAAGATCACAGGGCGGTTCACAACATAAAAATATGAAACAAGAACACAAAAGACATAGGCAAAACAAAAACAAACCAATAACTCGCCTCCCTCCCACAGACACATTGAAAAGGCCGTAGATTAATCAGCCAAAGGCCTGGGAGAAGAGGAACATTTTTGCCTGGAGCCTAAAGATTTGTTACAAAAGGCTTCCCTGGGGAGAGCAATTCCACAAATGGGGAGCCACAGCAGAAAAGGCCCCTGATGTTGTCTCCCCCCACAGAAAGCAATTGGAACCTACTGTACAGAGTCAGACCATTGGTGCATCAGGCTCAGTATTACCTACACTGACTGGCAGCAGATATTCAGGATTCCAGGCAGGAACTTCTCCAAACCCTGGAGATGCCAGGATTGAACCTAGGAGCTTCTGCTTGCAAGGCCCGGCCTGTTGACCGCTAGTAAGGTTGTGATTCTTGTGGGGGGTGGGGGTGGGGGTGGAAGGAAGATGAGTTTGCAAGTTCAAGGAGGCCCAGCCTCCATCCCACTGCCTTCATATTCTGCCAAGGCATACTCTCCCCAGACTCAAATTCTGTAGCTGGGGGGGGGATATCAGTTCTGTTATCAAGACTGCCTAAACCTTAGTTTTACAGAGCACTGGTTGGTTTGTATTTTAAAGAAAGAGGGAGCTGGCATGAGATTTCTAATTAGGTTTCGCTTCTAGAAATGGCTTGCCATGGTGAATCCAAGGTGTTGGACGGCAGTAGTGAGGGGCGCCTACCCGGCTACCTCTATCCATGTCTCTTCTCTCTCACCAGAATGGCGGAGGACTCTTATGTGCTGTCGATGACTCCAATGACCACGTACTATCTGTGTGGGACTGGCAAAAGGAGCAGAAGCTGGCAGACGTGAAGGTAACTTTGCATTCTGCCCCATTCCTTTGGCCAAAATCCAGCCTTTCCCAACCTGGGTTTGGCGCTCCAGACATTCTGGACTCTCCTTCTTTGGCGATCACTCATAGGCGAGTAAGACTGTCTTCCATAAACACGGTTTTAACAATGAGTCCGTAAGTGGCTGTGGAGGCCAGTTCTAGAACCACACGTCCTTCCACAGTGGGGACATTGGTTTCCAGGCGGGAGTTGATCACGGTGTGGAATTGCCAAGCGTGCCTTCCTCTTAGCACGTTTCTCCCTTTTGTCCCGAGTTCGAGTGTCTTCAAAGCCCATGACACCTTTGGTGAAGGCTGTTCTCCAACTGGAGAGCTCGCAGGCCAGTGTTTCCCAGTTGTCAGTGTTTTTACTACATTTATATAGATTTGCCTTGAGAGAGTCTTTAAACCTCTTTTGTTGACCACCAGCATTACGCTTTCCATTTTTAAGTTGGGAATAGAGCAGTTGCTTTGGAAGACGATCATCAGGCATAAGCACAACATGACCAGTCAAACAAAGTTGATGTTGAAGAATCATTGCTTCAACACTGGGGATCTTTGCTTCTTCCAGTACACTGGCAATAGTTCGCCTGTCTTCCCAAGTGGTGTGTAAAATTTGCCGGAGACACCGTTGATGGAATCTTTTGAGGAGTTGGAAATGGCGTTTATACATTCTGGACTGGAATCATGTTCGCTGAGGCTTAAGGACAGCAGGTTGCCCCTGGCTGCCACAGTCTCTTGCGGCCCCTGCCTCTGGCCCCTGCCTGCTGATGCTTCACTGTACTGACCCCTCTCTCCTTCCTGCTCCTTTTGCTCCGCAGTGCTCCAATGAGTCTGTGCTGGCCGCAACTTTCCATCCTACAGAGCCAACGCTACTCATTACCTGCGGGAAATCTCACATCCACTTCTGGACGCTGGAGGGAGGCAGCCTCAGCAAGAGGCAGGGCATTTTTGAGGTGAGAGCGGGATCGGAAGGGAGAGGGATAAGCTGCAGTAGATTGTGGGTAGGTCAGGATTTGGCTGGCTGGCGGGCTTGTGCCCCCGTCTAGCTCCTGGTCACATCAACAGGCTTGCACATGACACGAGGGCTTCCTGGTGGATTCTGCACATAAATCTTCCCCGGACCCCTCTTCAGTTAGGTGGGTTACAAACTGCATCCTGAGAAGTACAGGGACCGGTTCCCCTCTCTTCCACAAAGCACTTTGCATGGCCACGTGGGGGCAAGGGGGCTGTTCCCCTTGTTTTCTTGGTCAGCCCCCTTTCTCCAGATGGGGTAAAACCAGGGGGAAACCTGGTGTGACTCTGTGAAATGACACCTGTTCAAATACAGGTGTTACAGAGCATTCTAACGATTTGAAAAATGCACATCGCACGTATTGCTTCAGTAATACAGTGGTACCTTGGTTCTCAAACTTAATCCGTTCCGGAAGTGCATTCCAAAAAGCAAAGCATTCCAAAACCATGGCGCACTTTCCCATAGAAAGTAATGCAAAACAGACTAATCCATTCCAGACTTTTAAAAAAGTAGTCAAGTTTTGTGGGATCAATTTCAATCTGTTACCTCCGAGGATGTGGACAGGCTGCTTAGACGAATGAAACCAACCACCTGTCTCCTTGATCCTTGCCCATCCTGGCTTATAAAAGCTAGCCAGGAAGGGCTGGGCGATGGGCTTCGCGGGTTGGTAAATGCTTCTCTCCATGAGGGAGCCTTCCCAGACCCGCTGAAAGAGGCGGTTATTAAACCGCTTCTTAAAAAACCATCTTTAGATCCGGCCAATATGGCCAACTATCGCCCAGTCTCAAATCTTCCATTCTTGGGCAAGGTGATTGAGCGAGTGGTTGCGGAACAACTCCAGGCACGCCTGGAAGAAGCGGACCATTTGGATCCCTTCCAGTCAGGATTCAGGCCTCATCATGGGACTGAAACTGCCTTGGTCGCACTGGTCGATGATCTCCGGCGGGCTAGGGACAAAGGTAAGAGCTGTTTCCTTGTTCTGCTGGATCTCTCAGCGGCTTTTGACACCATCGACCATAACATCCTCCTGGACCGTCTAGAGGGCTTGGGAGCTGGGGGCACTGTCATGCAGTGGTTCCGCTCCTTCCTCCTGGGCCGTGTTCAGAAAGTGGTGGTGGGGGATGAGTGTTCAGACCCCTGGGCGCTCACTTGTGGGGTGCCTCAGGGTTCTGTCCTCTCCCCCATGCTTTTTAACATCTATATGCAGCCACTGGGAGAGATCATCAGGGGGTTTGGGCTGGGTGTCCATCAGTATGCTGATGATACCCAGCTCTACCTCTCTTTTAAATCAGAACCAGTGAAGGCGGTGAAGGTCCTGTGTGAGTGCTTGGAGGCGGTTGGAGGATGGATGGCGGCTAACAGATTGAGATTGAATCCTGACAAGACAGAAGTACTGTTTGTGGGGGACAGGAGGCGGGCGGGTGTGGAGGACTCCCTGGTCCTGAATGGGGTAACTGTGCCCCTGAAAGACCAGGTGCGCAGCCTGGGAGTCATTTTAGACTCACAGCTGTCCATGGAGGCACAGGTCAACTCCGTGTCCAGGGCAGCTGTTTATCAGCTCCATCTGGTACGCAGGCTGAGTCCCTACCTGCCCACTGACTGTCTCTCCAGAGTGGTGCATGCTCTAGTTATCTCTCGCTTGGACTACTGCAATGCGCTCTACGTGGGGCTACCTTTGAAGGTGACCCGGAAACTACAACTAATCCAGAATGCGGCAGCTAGACTGGTGACTGGGAGCGGCCGCCGAGATCACATAACACCGGTCCTAAAAGACCTACATTGGCTCCCAGTACGTTTCCGAGCACAATTCAAAGTGTTGGTGTTGACCTTTAAAGCCCTAAACGGCCTCGGTCCGGTATACCTGAAGGAGCGTCTCCACCCCCATCGTTCTGCCCGGACACTGAGGTCCAGCTCCGAGGGCCTTCTGGCGGTTCCCTCATTACGAGAAGCCAAGTTACAGGGAACCAGGCAGAGGGCCTTCTCGGTAGTGGCACCCACCCTGTGGAATGCCCTCCCACTAGAGGGCAAAGAGAACAATTACCAGACCTTTAGAAGGCATCTCAAGGCAGCCCTGTTTAGGGAAGCTTTTAATGTTTGATGGATTTCTGTATTTTAGAATTTCTGTTTTTTTTTGGAAGCCGCCCAGAGTGGCTGGGGGAACCCGGCCAGATGGGCGGGGTATAAATAATAAATTATTATTATTATTATTATTATTATTATTATTATTATTATTATTATTAAAAACAACCCTTAAAACTGCCATTTAATATGAATTTTACTATCTAACAAAACCATTGATCCATGAAATGAAACCATTGATCAATAATCAATGAACTGTACTATAAAAGAAATAAAGACAGTATTATAGATGATAAAAATTAAAATAATTTTTTTCTTACCAGCACTGATGACAGTCATTGTTTGGATGGGAGGCTTTTATCCAGTTCCACAGTCATACAATCAATCAATCAATCAATCAATCAGTAGCTGACCTGGGTTCCACACAGTCACAAAAACGAATTAACCGAAAAAGCCTCAAAAACAAAAATGCAAAATAAATAGCAAAAACAAAAGTGCCAAACTTAATCCGTTCCAGAAATCCGTTTGACTTCCAAAATGTTCGAAAACCAAGGCGCAGCTTCTGATTGGTGCAGGCCCCCCGGAAACAATAGCCGACAGCAGCATCGGATGTTCGGCTTCCGAAAAACGTTCGGAAACCAGAACACTTACTACCAGGTTTTGGGCATTTGAGAACCAAGGTGTTTGAGAACCAAGGTACCACTGTATTGCTTCAGTAATAACTAACTGCGAGGCCAAGAGGGGGTGTTGTTGACTGGGCAGCCCAGGACCTCCATATGCACTGCCCAGGCTTGTGCCCCCCCGGAGGTAATTTGGGTGCAGCTAACGCTGTGGTTTGACTTCACCCCTGGAGGCGCACTCCATTGCCTCTCAAGACAAATGTATGCCAACTGGCCAGCGTATGAATATGCTGAGCCAGAGAGACATTTTCTGGCCCAATTGGACCACTAATTTTCTTTGTCCTCTTTACTGCATGTCTACCCCACCTTTTCCTCCCAAGGTTCCATTCCTCCTCATTGAATCCCCACAACAACCCTACAAGGCAGGTTTGGCTGTGAGAGGCAGTGACCAGCCCCCAAAGTCACCCAGTGAGCTTCAGGGCCAAGCAGGGATTTGAACCCTCTTTGTTCCCAGGTCCCAGCCCATAGCGCCTCACTAGTTCTTGCGTTGCAGACAAGATGGGGGTTTCTGCTTCGTTTGCTCTCTGGGACTTGGGGGGGGCACTTTCCCAACCCCACCCAGCCAAACCAGTTGAACCAACTACTGTGCGCACACACACACGGTCCTGGAGAACCAGTTCGGATCTGTTTGCTAAAGGGGTTGACTCTTAACCCTTTCTTGCACAGTGAGCTTTCAAGATGCTGTTGTCTTGCTGGCCAGCTCTCCTTAGAAGTGGGGTGAAGTGGGAGCTCCAGGTTGGATTTGGGGTGGGTTTCCCGCCCCCTCTGCTCCCTGTTTTTGAGGCTCACCTGTTTTCCTTCCACAGAAACACGAGAAGCCCAAATATGTCCTGTGTGTGGCTTTCACAGAGAACGGAGACACTGTGACTGGAGATTCTGGGGGGAACCTCTACATTTGGGGGAAAGGTCAGTTTGGGAATGGGTTGAGGTGCTCCTAAATAGCAGCTCTGTCTGGTTGGGCTGTATCAGTCTAGCTAGGTGCTCCCGAGTGTTTCTACACAGCCAGATTTGTGAGTTGCTGCAGGGACTAAAAATGATTTTACTCTTGCTGAATCCCTCACTCGCCTTTTCTCATGCAGGGTTCGTTCCCTTTCTTGTACCGACCAGTCACATAACTGCATTAACATTTTATTAGGCACCTGTAATATTCCGCTTGCACAATGTTCTTGGGACGAGAAGCATAGGTTCACCGAAGAGATGATTCCCAACACTCAGATGCGACGCCAGAAAAAAACCCAAAACCAATATCCAGAGGGGCCAAGTGCATTTGGCTCAGGGGGAGAAAAGAGCACCACCTCTCCTATTAGATTTCTGAAAGAAAGGAATGAGACATTGGGGGAGGTGAATGACTCCTCTGGTGTGTGTGTGGGGGGGCTTCTTTCCTTGCCCTCCCTTGGGTGCTGCTCTTGCCATCACTTTTTGAATAGAAATGTAAGTTTGGGAAGTGGAGCATAATATTATGGGGAAAGTATTTATTGATTTATTGCATTTATGTTCCACCCTTTTTCACCAAGGTGGTGTACATGGTTCCCCGCCTCCTCATTTTATCCCTATAACAACCCTGTGAGGTAGGTTAGGCTGAGAGGCAGTGACTGGCCCCCAAGGTCGCCCAGTGAGTTTCTCAGCCAAGCAGGGATTCGAACCCTGGTCTCTCAGGTTCTAGTCTGACAAACCAGCCGCTACACCAAACTGACTCTCCCTACGCCATACAGGCTCCCTTGCGTCTCCAGAAAGCACTTGGGCCTCTAAGGCACCCTTCCCCATTCAGATGCCTTCCTGAGGTGGTGGACTTCATATCCCATCAGCCCCTGGGCCACCACACGGCCATGCTGGCTGGGGGGCCAATGGGAACTGCAGTACAAAACAGCTGGAGGGCAGCAGGTTGGGGAAGGTTTATGGTGGCCTTGCAGATTAACAGCACAAGACAAGGCAGGTATACTCAAAAATAAGTCCCGCTGACGTCAAAGGGACTTGTACCCAAGTTAAGCGTGGAAAGGCTTGCAAACTGATGCTGCGGCCCTGTTAGGGAAGCTGGTTTCTACTACAGAAGAAAAATCCTTCCCAGGTTCTGTCCTGGGCATGGGGGAAGGTTGTCCTGTCTAACAGTGTTGTCCTTCACCTGGCAGGGGGGAACAGGATTTGCCATGCAGTGCCAGGAGCCCATGAAGGTGGCATCTTTGGCTTGTGTGTGCTGCGGAATGGGACCATCGTTACGGGAGGCGGCAGGGACCGCAGAGTCGTGCTCTGGGGCCGGGATTACCAGAAGCTGCAGGAGAACGAGGTATTGCGGCCGGCCGGCTGGGTGGGTGGGTGGAGTCCTGCCTCCTTAGGGTAGCAGCCTTTCATGTCTTGCGTGGACCCAGTCATGGCCAAAGGCGCTGTGGAACGAGGGATCATAGAATCACAGGACTGTAGAGTTGGAAGGGGCCCCAAGGGTCATCTGATCGAACCCCCTGCAATGCAGGAACAATGCGCCAGGCACAATTCCAGCAGGGGAACAGAGGCGCAAGAACTTGCTGGTTCATGTTACAGAGGTCCTCTAGTTCAGCACCTGACCTTCCAGCAGGAAACAGCCAGCTGCTTTAATAATAATAATAATGATGATGATGATGATGTTTAGTTGTGTCTGACTCTTCGTGACCCATGGACCAGAGCACGCCAGGCACTCCTGTCTTTCACTCCCTCCTGCAGTTTGGTCAGACTCATGTTGGTAGCTTCAAGAACACTTTCCAACCATCTCGTCCTCTGTCGTTCCCTTCTCTTTCTGCCCTCAATCTTCCCCAGCATCAGGGTCTTTTCCAGGGAGTCTTCTCATGAGGTGGCCAAAGTATTGGAGCCTCAGCTTCAGGAACTGTCCTTCCAGTGAGCACTCATGGCTGATTTCCTTCAGAATGGAGAGGATTGATCTTCTTGCAGTCCATGGGACTCTCAAGAGTCTCCTCCAGCACCAGAATTCAAAAGCATCCATTCTTCAGCGATCAGCCTTCTTGATGGTCCAGCTCTCACTTCCATACATCACTACTGGGAAAACCATAGCTTTAACTATACGGACCTTTGTCAGCAAGGTGATGTCTCTGCTTTTTAAGATGCTGTCTAGGTTTGTCATTGCTTTTCTCCCAAGAAGCAGGCGTTTTTTAATTTCATGACTGCTGTCACCATCTGCAGGGATCATGGAACCCAAGAAAGTAAAATCTCTCACTGCCTCCATTTCTGCCCCTTCTATTTGCCAGGAGGTGATGGGACCAGTGACCATGATCTTAGTTTTTTTGATGTTGAGCTTCAGACCATATTTTGCACTCTCCTCTTTCACCCTCATTAAAAGGTTCTTTAATTCCTCCTCACTTTCTGCCATCAAGGTTGTGTCATCAGCATATCTGAGGTTGTTGATATTTCTTGCAGCAATCTTAATTCCGGTTTGGGATTCATCCAGTCCAGCCTTTTGCACGATGAATTCTGCATATAAGTTAAATAAACAGGGAGACAATATACAACCTTGTCATACTCCTTTCCCAATTTTGAAGCAGTCAGTTGTTCCATATCCAGTTCTAACTGTAGCTTCTTGTCCCACATAGAGATTTCTCAGGAGACAGATGAGGTGATCAGGCACTCCCATTTCTTTAAGAACTTGCCATAGTTTGCTGTGGTTGACACAGTCAAATGCTTTTGCATAGTCAATGAAGCAGAAGTAGATGTTTTTCTGGAACTCTCTAGCTTTCTCCATAATCCAGCGCAAGTTTGCACTTTGTTCTCTGGTTCCTCTGCCCCTTTGAAATCCAGCTTGCACTTCTCGGTCCACATACTGCTTAAGCCTACCTTGTAGAATTTTAAGCATAACCTTGCTAGCATGTGAAATGAGAGCCATTGTGTGGTAGTTGGAGCATTCTTTGGCAGTGCCCTTCTTTGGGATTGGGATGTAGACTGATCTTCTCCAATTCTCTGGCCACTGCTGAGTTTTCCAAACTTGCTGGCATATTGAGTGTAGCACCTTAACAGCATCATCTTTTAACATTTTAAATAGTTCAGCTGGAATATCATCACTTCCACTGGCCTTGTTATTAGCAGTGCTTTCTAAGGCCCATTTGACTTCACTCTCCAAGATGTCTGGCTCAAGGTCAGCAACCACACTACCTGGGGTGTACGAGACCATATCTTTCTGGTATAATTCCTCTGTGTATATTATTATTATTATTTTAATAATAATTTATTCCTTATACCCCTCCCAACTGGCTGGGTTTCCCCAGCCACTCTGGGTGGCTCCCAACAGGATATTAGAAACACGGTAAAACATCAAACATTAAAAACTTCCCTAAACAGGTTTGCTTTCAGATGTCTTCTAAAAGTCAGATAGTTGTTTATTTCCTTGACATTTGAGAGGAGGGCGTTCCACAGGGCGGGCGCCACTGCCGAGAAGGCCCTCTGCCGGGTTTGGGAGGTTTACAAATGGCGCAGGGTGGCATCTTTTAATGTATTGTAATCTTTGTTGGAAGCCGCTCAGAGTGGCTGGGGAAACCCAGCTGGATGGGCGGGGTACAAATAATAAATTATTATTATTATTAATTTATTATATTATCTTCTGTTGTAAAACCCGTCCTCTAGTACCTGCTAGTTGGCAGTGAACTGTCTCTGAACAGAGAGGGGTCACAGTGGTCAGATCTGCCTATAGGTCAAATCTTTTTTTAAAAAATTATAATAAAGGCATTCATTCAATAAGCTCATTTGCTCATGCTTAACCTCAGCGTTGCATTTTTCGAGTACCTATTTAAAAAGCAAAGCAAACTGTTTCGGATGCACGTCTCTGCTAGCCCTGTCTGGGCATTGTCTGCTCTCCCTGAGGGGGTCTGTGTTTCCCTCTCCCTGCAGGTGCCTGAGGGATTTGGGCCAGTACGCACCATTGCAGAGGGAAAGGGCGACTCCCTCTTTGTGGGCACCACCCGGAACTCAGTGCTCCACGGATCCTTGGCAACTGGCTTCTCCCTCCTAGTTCAGGTAAGGAGGACGGCAGCTACTGGGCATGCTTATGCCTGGATTCAAAGAGCTGCAGCAACTGGGATCACTGGGTGACTGATAAGGACCCCAAAAGAACTGTGCTGGATCAGGCCAATGGCCCTTCTGAACCAGCGTCCTGTTCTCATAGTAGCCAACCAGGTGCCCCAAGGGGAAACCCGCAAGCCGGACCTGAGTGCGAGAGCAGGTCTCCTGTGCTGTGCTATTCAGCAACTGGCGTTGCTCCCTCCAGCTGTGGAGGCAGAGCGGAGCCTTCGTTATGGCTAGTAGCCATCGATACCCCTCTCCTCCTCCAGGAATTTATCTAATCTTCATTTAAAGCCATCTAAGTTGGTGGCCATCACTGCCTCCTGTGGCAGGGAGTTCCATATGTTAGGAAAACATTATTTAAGAAACAGATAAAAGCTCCTTTAAGTTTTAAAGAGGGTTCCAGAATTTTCTTTGTTGTGGGGGAGTGGCACTCTTGGCTTGATTGGTGTCAGCTGGAGGTGCAAATAAAGGGAGGAAGTTGCAGGCCGCAATTTCAGCACGAGGAAAGCACACACACACACACACACACACACACACACACACACACACACACAGCGTTTATACCCTGCTGGGGAGATATAGAAAGCATGTAAAGAGTTTGTATATATTTGTAATAGAAATGCTTGTGCAACCCGCCAAGCAATAAAGAAGCTCTTGACTGAGGAATTTGACCATGACTCCTGTTCTTGTCGTCTGCCTCCGGGGAAACACTCTGCTATAAACAGTGAGAAGTGGTTTTACTGAGGTGCCACCATGCAAGCAGAAAGCGCAGCCGAAGTGTGTGGGCGGTAACCTCTAATACAGGCGTCCCCAAACTCGGCCCTCCAGCTGTTTTGGGACTACAACTCCCATCATCCCTAGCTAACATGACCAGTGGTCAGGGATGATGGGAATTGTAGTCCCAAAACATCTGGAGGGCCGAGTTTCTGGATGCCTGCTCTAATACCATAAGCATAAGCTAACCATGCGCTGCGTGAAGGGCTTTCTTTTATCTGCCCTGAATCCTTCAACAGCTTCATCAAGCGTCAACTAGTCTTAGGGTGATGAGAGAGGGAGAAGAGCTTTTCTCTCTCCACTTTCGCCATGCCGTGAATAATTGTACGAACTTACATCTTGTCGCCTCTTACTCCAAACTATAAAAAAGTCCCAAATGTTACAGCCTTTCTTCAAAGGATGAGCCGCTCCGGCCCCTTGATATTTTTGCTTGCAGTGGGAGACTTGGGTGGTTCCGGTGACTGTAGTCTTTCTTCCTTTTCCCCAGGGACACACAGAAGAACTATGGGGCCTGGCCACCCACCCTGCTTTGGACCAGTTCCTGACCTGCGGGCAAGACAAGCAGGTTCACCTGTGGAGCGTGGCCACCCACCAGCCCCTGTGGAGCAAGGGGATCGAGGTGAGTTCTTGTGCCGGGTGGGGGGCAGAGGCGAGGACTGGGTTGGGGAATCATAGAATCATAGAGTTGGAAGAGACCACAAGGGCCATCCAGTCCAACCCCCTGCCGAGCAGTAAACACCATCAAAGCATTCTTGACATATGCCTGTCAAGCCTCTGCTTATAGACCTCCAAAGAAGGTAGCAAATTCCACTGCCAAACAGCTCTTACTGTCGGGAACCTAATGTTTAGGTGGAATCTTCTTTCTTGTAGTTTAAATCCATTGCTCCGTGTCCGCTTCTCTGGAGCAGCAGAAAACAACCTTTCTCCCTCCTCTATATGACATGCTTTTATATATTTGAACATGGCTATCATATCACCCCTTAACCTTCTCTTCTCCAGGCTAAACATACCCAGCTCCCTAAGCCGTTCCTAGGCGGGCGGGCATTCCGGGTAGGGTTCTGAGTGAGGGGCAATTGAGGCTCGCTCACCTGGGAAGGGGAGCCCTTCTAGGAGAACTCTGACCCCAAACCTCCTCTGCCTTGTGGGATATCTTCAGGAGAAGAAAGGGCTCAGGAGTAAACCCTACAGAACTCTGGAGTGGCGTCCTTAAGACGGCTGGATGGCACCTAGTACGCCTCCTTCCGACAACTCCTGCAGCCAAGCTGATGCCAAACTTCTTGCTCTGCTTTCCTTTGGACCACAGCAGTGAGGCCGAGGGGGGCGTGTCTTGTCGTCTGGGCAGCCCAGGACCTCCAGACACACTGCCCAGGCTTGCACCCCAAGGGAGGTCATTTGGGTGATGCCAACGCAGTTCCATGGGGTCCCTCCCTCCCCGATTCCCATAAAACAGTTCCCATGCTTAGTGCTACACACCCCATATTGCACTTCCTTTCTCTGTCTCCTGCAGGATGCAGCTCGCTCGGCTGGATTCCATCCCAGCGGCTCGGTGTTAGTGGTGGGCACCGTAACTGGCAGGTAATTATTATTATTTATTAGATTTGCAAACTGCCCTAGACCCATGGGTCTCAAGGTGGTTCACAGAATAAAATCGCAATATAAAAACACAAAATACATAATAAAAATGAAAACAAGAACAACCCAGTAACTCCCCCCCATCCACATTTTGAAAGGTTAAAGGAAAAGGTAAAGGGACCCCTGACCATTAGGTCCAGTTGCAGACGACTCGGGTTGTGGCGCTCATCTCACTTTATTGGCCGAGGGAGCCGGCATACAGCTTCCGGCCACTTCTGGCGAACCAGAGCAGCACACGGAAACGCTGTTTACCTTCCCGCCAGAGCAGTACCTATTTATCTACTTGCACTTTGACGTGCTTTTGAACTGCTAGGTTGGCAGAAGCAGGGACCGAGCAACAGCTCACCCTGTCACAGGGATTCGAAATGCCGACCTTCTGATCGGCAAGTCCGGCCTATGCTCTGTGGTTTAACCCACAGCGCCACCCATGTTGAAAGGTGTTTAACCCACAGCGCCATGCCAATCAGCCCAAGGCCTGGTTGAAAAGGGACATTTTCGCCTGGCGCCTAAAGGTATAGAATTTAAGGCACCAGGCGAACCTCCCTGGGGAAAGCATTTCACAAACGGGAAGCAAACTTCAGAAAAGGCCCTGTTCTCGTCTTGCCACCCTCTGGACCTCAAGTGGAGGAGGCACGTAAAGTAGAAGGGCCACATAGGAGTCCAGGACAGTTCATATGGAAAGAAGCGGTCCTTGAGGTGTTGTGGTCCTGAGCCATTTAAGGCTTTATAGCTCAGTACCAGCACTTTGAATTGGGGCCAGAAACTTAATTGGTAGCCAGTGCAGTTGGGCCAGGGTCGGTGTGATATGCTCAAACCAACTAGACCTGTTGAGCCACCTTGGCAGCCGGGGAAGGGATGCTCAATCCAAAGTGTGGGGGGGGGAGGCGCTGGAGATGATGTTGTGGTACCCTACTGTTTGCCTGGGTGACCCTCTTGGGATGTATTTTTTCATCCCATTTATCTCCCATCTTTTCCTCCAAGGAGATCAAGGTGGTGTGTGTGGTCCTTCTCTTCCCCAAGGCAGTCACTCGGTGAGCTTCATGGCCAAGTAGGGATTCAAACCCTGGTCTCCCCCAGGTCCTAGTCTCGCACTCTAACCACTGCACCACACTGGCTGGAAGAGGTGGAACAGCAGGATCCCACCCCGCCCCTGCCCCCGCCCCCAAAGCCAATTTCCTTAAGGTGGGCAATGAACTCTCAACCTGCACAAGTATTTTTGGAAGGGGTCAGAATCGGTTTTATGTTTCCCGCCCCCCTGCCAATGCTGCCCCCGTGTCTTTTCTCACTGCCCCCGCAGGCCTCTGCGAATGGCAACTTCTCTCACCACTGGAACACAGAGGAAGCTGCCTTAAAATGAGTCAGTCCATCTCACTCAGTTCTGTCTACACTGACAGGCAGCATGTCTCCAGGGTTTCAGACAAGGGCTGTCTCCTGGCCCTGCCTGGAGATGGAGATGATGATTTAAATTTGCATTCCATTCTTCAGGGCTGGCCAACTCCCAAGAGACTGTGATCTACTTACAGAGTTAAAAACTGGCAGTGATCTACCCCCTTTTGGGGGGGTTCAGGTCAAAGTTGTTGAGATTTTGGGGGGAGGAGGAAAGCCCCGTTTTTTAGGCATTCAGGTCAAAGTTGTTGATGAGCTTTTTTTAGGGAGAAGGAAAGCCCTGTTTTGGGGGGTGCAGGGCAAAAGAATTGAGCTTTTTTCAGGGGAGCCAAAGTTGTTGAGCTTCTTTGGGGGAGCCGGTGATCTACCACAGACGTCCAGTGATCTACCGGTAGATCACGATCTACCTGTTGGACGTGCCTGTGGAGATTCTTCATCCAAGGTTCACAGGGCGGTTCGCAATATTAAAAACACAAAACAAGAACACAAAATTCATAATAAAACAAAGCACATTTCAAAGGCTGTAGAATGTTAGCCAGCCAAAAGCCCTAAAGAGAAACATTTTCTCCTGGCGGCTGGAGATATGTAACAAACGTGCCAAGCGAGAGATTAGACCTGGGTCCTTCTGCATGCAATGCAGGTGCTCCCCCTCTGAGCTCTGGCCCTTCACCAAAATCAGTCCAGCAGATCTGATTTTCCTCTGGGGAGTCTCTTCCTCCCCTCCTGTCCTGCCACTACACAGCCAAAGAAACTTAGCACCTCCAAGGCACACTCTATCCTACGAAAGGGGGAGAGAAAGAGAAGAGCTTCTGGACCCACAACTTAGATACTGGAGGCAGGGAAGGTGCAGAAATCCAGCTTGCGGCGCTGTTCTCTGCTTTGATCCAGGCATCTTCGGCTGCTCTGGCCTCCTGTAAAACTTTCCCCTCCCCTCTCTGCTTCAATTCAGGTGGCTGGTGCTGGACACAGAGACCCGAGACCTGGTGACCATCCACACGGATGGAGGGGAGCCCATTTCTGTGGTCAGCTTCTCCCCAGGTAGGAGATTGGGGGACGGGACGGAGGGAGGAGCCAACGGGTGGATTTGGAAGGAAGGTTGTGGCAGAATCCTACCATGATCTGTTTGTTTGTCATTGCGTTTAGCTGCTGCTGCTGCTGCTGTTGTTGTTGAATTGTGATGTCTGAAAGTAGGTTTTTTTTGCCTGGGAAAGGCAAGCAGAGCATTCGCTGTTAAGATAGGAGGGCTTGTCCTCTTGGTTTGTTCCTCCATTCTTGATGGAAGGAGTGTAAAGAGCTTTGGATTAGACCAAATATTCAGATAGTTGGCCAGTGGGAGAGGGTGTCCTGTCTCCAAGTGACCAGCTGAATGTCTATGGGAAGCCCACAAGCAGAACATGAATGCAATTGCTCTCTCTCCCTCCTGCGATTCCCAACATATTATTATTATTATTATTATTATTATTATTATTATTATTATTATTATTAATATACCACCCTATACCCAGGTGTCTCAGGGCAGTTCTCAGAATAAAATCAAGATATAAAATGACAAAATACCTAATAAAAACAACCCAATAGCCCCTCCCCAACAAAAAAACACATTTTAAAAGGGCATAGGATGTCAATCAGATCAACCAAAGGCCTGGTTAAAAAGGAATGTTTTTGTCTGGCGCCTAAAGGTGTATAATGAAGGCGCCAGGCAAACTTCCCTGGGGAGAGCATTCCACAAACAGGGAGCCACTGCAGAGAAGGCCCTGTTCTTGTTTGCCACCCTCCGGCCCTCTCAAGGAGGGCCTCAGAAGGTGATCTAAGGGTCAGGGTAGGTTCATATGGAAAGAGGAGGTCATTGAGGTATTGTGGTCCCGAGTCGTTTGATGCTTTATAAGTCAGAACCAGCACTTTGAATTGGGCCCAGAAGCTAATTGGTAGCCGGTGTAGTCAGACCAGGTCCGGTGTAATACAGTGGAACCTCGGTTTATAACTACCGCTGTTTATGAACGCCTCTGTTTACGAACGTTGCGGACCTGGAAATGTTTACATCCGGGTTCTGCTGCGGTGGATGCGCAGATCGCGCATGCGCAGAAGTGCTCTATCGATGCTTTGCGCACACGCAAAAGCATGCCTTTGGGGAGCAAATGCCTCCGTTTACGAACGCCTTCGTGGAACGGATTGCGTTCGTAAACCAAGGTTCCACTGAATGCTCAAACTGTCTTGCAACCTGGCCGCTGAATTCTGCACCAGCTGGAGTTTCCGAACAATCTTCAGAGGCAGCCCTAGTTATAATGCAATGGGATTTGGAGGGACACTGAATCCCAGAGATATGTTGTTCCACTGTTCAATTTGTTTTTAACAAGGCTTATGTGATTTTCATTCTTTTTGCCTGGTTGGGAATATTCTCCGGGACCTTTTCAGTGGAAAACGGTTAAAATATTACAAAAAAACTAAGCCTATTGAAACTGACTCCTTCGGAAGGTGGTGGACTCTCCTTCCTTGGAGGTTTTTAAATAGAAGTTGGATGGCTGTCCGTCACGGATACTTCAGCTGAGATTCCTGCTTTGCAGGGGGTTGGACTGGATGACCCTCGGGGTCCCTTCCAACTCTACAACTCTCTGATTCTAAGTGTGCACTGGAGACTAAAAATTCTGAGCTGCATTAAGACCCCCATTTTGCCTTCCAGTGTCTGCCCACCCCTCCAGTCCCCTGACTCTTGCTTTTGTGCTTTGCAGATGGCAAATACCTGGCTCTGGGCTCCCATGACAACTTTGTCTACATCTACCTGGTTTCTGAGGGTGGCAGGAAGTATGGGCGCGTCGGCAAGTGTTCGGTGAGTGGAGGCACAATCAAAGACAGAATTGCATTCTTCCCAGAAAGATTCCCTTCCTCCCCTGACTTCCTTTCACCCAAAGGTTACAACATCCAAAATGCCACGTTTAAAAGCAACTTGCGATCACAAAACAAGGCAGGTGCTAAAGATATACACCTCAAGTGCTGAAAACAGGGTAAAGAGGTGCGTCTCCAGGGGGTGGAATATTTGCACCCCACTTTTCTCTAGCCCAGAGAGGCTCTCCAAAGCAGCTGACAAATACTTAAGGCAAAAGAAACACCCAAATATAGTTTCAGAAGCAGAAATGTCCCTGTGGCGACATGGCTGAATGGGATTTCTTAGCATTGCCCCCACTTGAGCAGTTGGGTCTGATGTCCAGCTATGAAGCATTTACGGATGTGCTGGGCATCTTCTGTTTCAGGCACCCCCCGTTGCATCCTTGTAAGGTGGTCTTCGCCAACCTAGTGCCCTCCATATGTTTTGGACCACAGCTCTCATTAGCCCCAGTGACGGTGCTGATGGGAATTGTAGTTCAAAGCATATCGAGGGCACCAGGTCGACGAAGGCTGCCATATTAAGGTAGCGAAACACTGTAATATTGCAAGTGGGCAGCAGAGGGAGCTGCTCTGTCGGATATAGGGGTCCAGCCAGCTATGCATAAACAAATGACCGGGTATGTGTCTTTTTAAAAACAACAACATTATCCTTAAAAAAAAACAACGGATAAGGGTTTGTGGTGCTTCACTCCTCTGGGTAGGTGCAGCTGTCCACAACAGACTGATTTCCTGGGCCTTTTTTGACTTGGCCCCAGAAGATGCTGAACAACATGAGCCTCTGGCCATGCACAGAGTGTCTACCTCATTTGGGCGCAGTGAGGAGATTAGCAGGGCACACGGTGGCCATGAGTGCCAGGGTCCTTCGCCTTGAACGGAAATAAAACGCTATGGGCTAAGTTGGTTAGAGCATGGGGGTGATAGCGCCAATGTCGCAGGTTCGATCCCTTTATGGGACAACTGCATAATCTTGCATTGCAGGGGGCTGGACTAGATGATCCTTGAGGTACCTTCCAAGTCAACGATTCTGTGGTTTCTAAGGGGTTGTAGAGCATCAAGCAAGTTATGTGTGTAACAGGAAGTGTTCCCCTTGCAGGTGTGTGTGTGTGTGTGTGTGTGTGAATCTAAAATCTCCCCTTTGCTCCAGGGCCACTCCAGTTTCATCACCCATCTGGACTGGTCATTTGACAGCAGCTGTTTGGTCACCAATTCTGGCGATTACGAAATCCTGTACTGTGAGTATAGAGTTTGGGTTCTTTTTCTTAGTACCACCTTTGCGCTAGGAGAGGGACTAGGAGGAGTCCTCCTTATCAGACGATCTTCTCCTTTAGAGTCCTTTTCCACAATCTGAGATCCCTGCAGAGGGAACATCTCAGGTCCTGTTGGCATTACGTGCTTTACATTCTCTTGTCTGTGTCTCCTTCTTCCTCCTCCTCCTGCTCCCTCCCCACAGGGGACCCCTCCACCTGCCGCCAGATCACCAGCGCCGAGGCCGTCCGCAACATGGACTGGGCCACAGCCACCTGCGTCCTGGGCTTTGGGGTTTTTGGTGAGTGTCTCCTGGCTGGGCGGGTGGTGTGAGCAAGAAAGGCTCTGCGGGTCTCCCAAAACCGAGGCACACACGTCATCCTTTAACCGCCTCAGACAGGATGATGCCCTTGGCTCCGTCCAGAAGCACAAATGGAAGAAATAATAAGAACAATAATAATTATTATTTATACCTCACCCATCTGGCTGGTCTAGGGGGGTGGTGGTCAGGGCTCCCCCACTTCCTCTTCTTTTATTTTATTTTCAAACCGTGAAAACATTGGCAAGCATCCCGCTGGTTACCGATAAACCACGCAGAATAGGATATGGCAAATGCCCCTTACAGACCCCACCCACTCCTGCCAGTCCTTTCGGCCATGCTGGTGCAGCATGCAACGGAGGGTTTTCGTTTGGGAATTGCAGGTTACGATGCACAAAATAGGAAAACGAGATGGGTTGGTGGGATGTACAGTTTCTTTCCCTGCATAGGGAAGCTTTTTAATGTTTGATGTTTTGTTACGTTTCTATATATGTTAGAAGCCGCCCAGAGTGGCTGGGGCAACCCAGTTGAATGGGTGGGGTACAATTAATAAAATTATTATAGCCGTACCTTGCTTGTTGAATGCCTTGCGACTCGGACGTTTTGTGAGTGTTCTGGTTTGCAGACGTTCTTTGGAACCTGAACATCTGACGGGGCTTCTGTGGCTTCTGATGGGCTGCAGGAGCTTCCTGCGGCCCATCGGAAGCCACGATTTGGTTTCTGAACATTTTGGAAGTCAAACAGACTTCCAGAACGGATTCCGTTCAACTTCCAAGGTATGACTGTATTATTTTTACTGTTATTTCTGGCTCTGACTTTTTCTCTGCCCTGTTAGGGATCTGGCCCGAGGGTGCAGATGGCACCGACATCAACGCCGTCTGCCGCTCCCACGACGGGAAGCTCCTGGCGTCTGCCGACGACTTCGGCAAAGTGCACTTGTTTTCCTACCCTTGCTGCCAGCCGCGGGTGAGCCTCCAGCCCCACCTCCCCAGGGTTTCTTATCCTCTCGTTTTGCCCAGATCCTTTCCTTCTGCTCTCCTTCTAAGTAACCTGAAGGTGGGCAAGGAGCGTCCTGAGACTTCCCCACCAACCTCTCTCGGCTCGGCTCTTTCCGAGTTGCTCGCAGCATCCGCCACTCAACCCTGTGCCCCCCCCCAGTTGCTGCAGTGCCTGAGTTTCTGGGTTGCCCCCCTTCCTAGCCCAGTGGTTCTCGAAGAGATTTCTCTGGGCCATACCTTCAGAATAAAAATTTGCTTGCAGCACACTAATTTTTTAAATATAAGAAATACGTAGGAGGACAAAAAGAAACAACTCCTAGCAGGGCTTGATTTATAACATAGAGCACAACTGCTTTATAATGTCATCATGGGACCCCACAGCAAATATAAAAGCGTGCAGCTACATAAAAACATGAATCATTCCCCAAATGTAATTATAAACAAGCCTATATGTACCTTAAGTATGTATGCAAACTCGAGGAGAAGTATGAGCTTGCTTTTGCTGGGTGATCTCATTTAAAGGATGAGATTGTCCTCAGTATCACTGAATGCTCTTGCTCTCGTTTTGAAAAGACACCTATCCATATTCTGCAGAGGAAGAAGAAACTATACTGTACTATGCTGAAATGTTTAAATGTTTCTTTGTCTTGGAATCTCCCTCCACTTGCCATCCTCAGAGTTACAAGCTTGGTGGATTAGGGGAATGCTGTGGACATAGCGTGTCTTGATTTCAGGAAGGCTTTTGACAAGCGGGGCGGTCGGCCTTTGTGTGTGGGGTTTCCCCTGCCCTCTGCTGAGACCCCTTTCCCCTCTCTTGCTCCAGGCTCCCAGCCACACGTACAACGGCCACAGCAGCCACGTCACCAACATTGCCTTCCTCCACGACGACAGCCTGCTGCTCTCCACCGGTGGGACTGACACCAGCATCCTCCAGTGGTGCCTCGTCTAGGGGGAGGGCAAGGCAGGGCAGGACAGGGCGGGGGGCAAGCTGGGCTTTTCCCCTCCCAGGGGGAGGGAACGGGGCAACGAGTAGGGTTGGGGTTGGGGTTGGATCCTATTAAACACTTTTTGAGGTTGGGAGTGACAGCGGTATGTCCCTCGTGGATTGGGGAGGGAGGGGGCTCTATCATTGCTGAGAGGCGTGGGGGGGGGATTGTGGAAAGAGGAAGATTTAAAGAGGGCGCAGTGGAGCTATATTTTACAAACATCTCTATATGAATAATGATAATATATATCCAGATCTATCTCTATATATCTATATTTAAAGGCTGAAGGTTGCACAGGCTGAGAATGTGACAGTGTTGGCGAGGGAGGGGGGGCTTCTTCCCAAATTGAGAGGCACCCCCTGCTCCTCTCCTTTAAGAGATTGTGGGGGGAGAAGCTGCCACTCGCAGATTTCTCTCTCTTCCCCAGATGTTTGCACTATTGATGTCAAGCAGTTTGAGACCTGCTTTGACCATCAAGGTTTTTGATTCCTGCTCCCCCAATCTTCTGCTTCGGAGAAGAGCTTTCTCTTGCCTGCCCTGGGTTTCCTGCCAGTCCATTTGCCCCCTACTTTATGCATCCAGCCATGAATGAAGACGGCTGCCCTTTCGCGCCATGGCATCGGACTTGGCCAGGCTTCCCTAACAGTCTGGGGATGGTGGGAAATTGTATATTCCTAAACTGACAGAGGACACCAGGTTGAAGAAGGGTGGATAGCAATATTGGGAGCAGAGGAATCACATGTCGCTGTCTGAATCAGAGGGAAAGAGAGGATTACTGGGGAGCTAAAGCTGAGGGCATGGGGACAATATAGTCGTCTTTTTTAAAAACTCCCAACTGAGTCACATTTTCAGCCCAGGTTGGCGGTATTTTGCACTGGACATATTGATGGTTTGGGGATGGGGGGCATGCGTTTTTGGCAATTTCAGGCCCCGCCGAGGAGCAGGAAGATGGGGAGGGGGGGCAAAGCATGTCTGTCTGTCTGTCTTCTGTATTTTCCAAAGAAAATGTGGCAGAGCTTAGAAAGCTGTTTAATAAGAATACGACATAATAAAAAAGAGACCTAACAACGCACACACACATACATACGCCTTCCTGTGTGTAAATGTCATTGTCAGGGGCAACTCCTGAACCTTAAACAGACCTCACGGGGTGAGTCTAAACAAGCAGCGTTTTTCGAGGTCAGGTGTGCGGTCGAATGCGCTTGTGGCGAATTGTTTGCCCAGTGAATGTCATGTTACCCGGAGCAAAAGAAGCCTGGGGTAGCTCAGCTAGTTACAGCATGGCGCAGGTTGGATCGCCGGATGGGACAGCTGCATATTCCTGCATTGCGGGGGGTGGGCTAGATGACTCTTGGGGTGTCCCTTTTATGATTCCATCACCCTCTGCTTGGGGCTTTTTAATGTGAGGCCTCTTTGCTCAGAGGAACAGAAGCAACAGAAGCAGTCCCAGAGCTAAGCCCCTTGAGCATAGTCTGGGGTTGGGCCAGAGGATTTTGGAAAGCCCTTTTATAGAAATGCCAAACACCAACCCTCCCCTGCATTGCTGGCTGATGAGCCCCAGTGTGCGGGGGGGGGGGGAGCCTCGCCAGCTCCTTCTCATGATTTGCAGCTGCTGCTGCTACTGGATTAGTTTCTCATCTTTGCTGCTCTCTCTCAAAAAAACACAGAGAGGGGATTTAAGAAAGCAAGTGGGGAAGGGAGAGCGGCAGGGTGGGGGGGAGCTCATCTAGGATTACGTAATTCAGCAATCAGGCGACATGGGACCCTTATTTGTGGGATTGTAAAGATGAGACCAGAAACTAGCTAGAATTCCAGCTGAAAAAATGACACCTGGGATTGGAACGTGTCAATATCAGAAGAGCACCTGCTGGATCAGGCCCAATGGCCCATCTAGTCTGGCATCCTGTTCTCACAGTGGCCAATCAGATGCCCATTATGGGAAACCAGCAAGCAGGATCCGAGCAGAAGATGCAACACTCTCCCCTCCTGTGGCTTCCAGCATCTTGCATTCGGAAGCATGGCTGCCTCCGAGGCTATCAATAGCCCTCTCCTCCGTGCCTGAATCAGGGCAAGGGCACCTGTGGCTTCTCAGTGTTGCCGGACTTCTAGCTTCCATCCTCTCCCAACTACTGTATAGGCCAGGCATCCCCAAACTTCAGCCCTTCAGATGTTTTGGCCTACAACTTCCATGATCCCTAGCTAGCAGGACCAGTGGTCAGGGAAGATGGGAATTGTAGTTCAAAACATCTGGAGGGCCGAAGTTTGGGGATGCCTGGCATAGGCTGCCTGGGGCTGGGTACCTGGAGGTCCAACGATATTTGGAGAGCCATGGACATTGCCCACTCCTGACCCAAATCAAGCCAGCCAGGATTTTTCTCCTCTGTTCTCTTAAAAGGTCTCCTGCAGCAGGGCTTCCACTGCCTTCCCCCTGGAAAAATCTGCCACATTTCTAGTTACAAAGGTTCTTCCAAACGTTCTCTCTAGAAATCAGTTTGTTCCCCCCAATTGCAATATGCTGGAGGTTGTCCCTAGATGATTTTAGCAGTTGGCACCCAAGTATTTGCTACATGGTGGTATGTTTGCCAGACAACACATCATGATATTTAGGATTTTATCGTACAGTATTTGGTTAATATACAATTCTTGGAGCTGACGGCTTACGAGATTTCGGGACTGCTGAGGCTCTGCCAGTTTCAAAATAATCAAGAGATCACCCCCCGCAAATGTTAAGCACTTGAATTTTGGTGTTAAATGTGATGTTCGAGATCTAGGCTTCACTGTCAGGTTTGGAGCGTCCCATGCAGAATTAAATTTTTTGGCAGCATTCTCCCTTTCAACACGGAGAGCTGATCCTTATGTTCTATAAAACAGCCATCCAAAGTCTAGAGAAACTGGTACACACCAGAGAGAGAAGCAAAGCTATTTTGCAGATTTTTTTAAAAAAAAATAGAGGAAAAAAGTAATTAAAGCTCTGGTGAGGAACAGGAGCTGACTAAGTGGCAGGAAATTTGAGGATTTTTGCGACCACCAGACTGAACAGGAAGCATTATTAAAGAGGCAGAAACAGCCCAGAGGAAGCTACTAATTCAAGGTAGGAAAGGGCGTCTGCTGAAGGGGAGCTATTCTGAGAGGGGCCTTGGCCATGGGGTAGGGCATTTCTGGGTGACATGGGGTCATACCAAGGAAGAGGTGGAGCTGCTGTTTTAATTCCTCTCTCAGCGATCACTCGTGGCTGAGTAAGATTGAACGCAGTCTTAGTGGTGTGTCCGTAGGTGACTGTGGAGGCCAGTTGTGGATCCACACGTCCTTCCACAGTGGGGGCATAGGTTTCTGGGTGGGAGTTAATCAGAATGAGGATGTGCCAAACATGCCTTCCTCTTAGTTCATTTCTCCCTTTCGCCCTGACTTTGTGCTTCTTCAAAGTCCAAGGCACCTTTGGTAAAGGCTGTTCTCCAACTGGAGCGCTCGCAGGCCAGTGTTTCCCAGTTGTTGTTGTTGTTTGTTGTTGTTTAGTCGTGTCGGTGTTTATACTACATATTTTTCCTAGATTTGCCTTGAGAGCATCTTTAAGCCTCTTTTGTTGTCCACCGGCATTGCGCTTTCCATTCTTAAGCTGGGAATATAGTAGTTGCTTTTGGAAGACTTCCACTTGGGTATGGAAAAACAATCATTTGACAGCACTTAAGAGCTCCCATGTAGAAACAATCTTAGCCAGACACTTTGCCTATCCTGCACCCCTTAAACAGTATAAACACTGACAACTGGGAAACACTGGCCTGCGAGTGCTCCAATTGGAGAACAGCCTTCACCAAAGGTGTCATGGGCTTTGAAGAGGCTCGAACTCAGGATGCAAGGGAGAAATATGCTAAGAGGAAGGTGCGCTTGGCAAATCCACACCATGATCAAATCCCGCCCAGAAACCAATGTCCCCACTGTGGAAGGATGTGTGGATCCAGAATTGGGCTCCACAGTCACTTATGGACTCATTGTTAAAACTGTGTTTATGGAAGACAATTTTACTTGCCTACAAGGGATCACAGGAGGAGGAGGAGGAGGAGGAGGAGGAGGAGGAAGAAGAAGAAGAAGAAGAAGAAGAAGAAGAAGAAGAAGAAGAAGAAGAAGAAGAAGAAGAAGAAGAAGAAGAAGAAGAAGAAGAAGAAGAAGAAAATACTCAGCCCCACTTCATTTCCTGCTCCCACCCAGTGAGGTGGAATCCAACATAAAAGCTTTCCTGACAAATGTCAGGCAATTTACGCTGCTGCAGTTGCCTGGGTCCGCTCGGCTGTGTACATTGTGCGGGTTTATTAAAAGGAGAAAATCATTCTCTTTCTCTGTTGCCCTAGGTTAAAAAAGATTTGCTCTCATTGGCAGGAGTGCTAACTATGTTCACCAGCAATTGGAGGGGTGGGGGGGAGAGAATAGGTGCATAAAAGTCTAGAGTGGGGGGTGGAGGGGATAGGGAAGGGAGGCTCAATAAATCCCAACTGACCTCCTATGATTAATTTCCAACAGCAGCAGCTTCTGGGAAGGGAGGAAGATTGGGGGGGGGAAGAGACTTCACTGCCAATTACGGCTGTTCCCATGGAACTCCTTGCATGGTTATGGCTAACACAAAAAGCAACAAGGGCTGATGGGTTTCCTCAAGCAAGTTACCCCTGGAATTGCCAAAATTGGCATCATCTAATAGCAGTAATAATAAAGGCAAAGGCAAAGACCATTCCCAGTCTCTGGGGAGCTTTATGATAGAAATAGGGAACTTTTTTTTCAATCTGGGGGATAACATGCCTGTCCTGGGCAGGACCAGAGATGAAAGTGAGCAGAATAATGAACCTACCGGTAAATGTTCCCTCCATACTCTAGGCTGGTTTCTACAGCCCTCAATAACCTCTGTGCAAAGAAGGAAGAGGCAATAACCGATTGCAAGGTTGCATTTCAGCTGGGAGAAATCCGATGTTGTGGTTGAGGGAGGGGGTTGAATCCCAGGGGCCAGATTGAGAGGTTTGGGGTCACATTCAGCCCCCCTCCCCAAATGGAGGTTCCCCACCTCACCCCACCCCTGTTTTATGAGGATGGAAATTCTGGGCAGGAGAAGACTCCTCTGGGTTTGTGGTAGGAAGGGAGGAAGGGATACAATTTTTTATTTTACAGTGGAGATGACACACAACTGGCAGGAACTGCAAATATTTTGAAGGATGGGATTTAGAGTTCAAAAAGCCGAGCATTCCCTCGTAAGCCGTCCAGCTTAGCATCAGCGAAGAAAACTGTAAGACGTTGGAAGATCTAGGAGGGAAGCCGTCCCGAAATGTTTCAGTGGGGAAAGGGGATGGCGCATGGCTAAGCACATGATGCCAGCTGTCCCTGGCCTTGATCTCTCCATCCCTTAACATCTTGGGCGTGAGGTATGGGGGCTCCGTACCTCGATGATCTGTAAGTTCAACAGACACAGCCCAACGTCTAACATACCGTATGTAGGCAGAAAATGTGCACAGAGCTAGCGCTGCTACAGGTAACCCATCATACCCGTTCCACATGTGTAAGAAATCAATTTTGTGTGTGTGTGGCGGTGCCTGCCCTCTGGAACTCCTTGCCTCTTGACGCCAGGCCTTCACTGTACTCCTTTTGGAGCCTGCTGAAAACACTTTTGTTCAGACAGGCCTACCTAGTTATCAAGAATGCAGGTGTGTGTTTTAAACTGTCTTAAGTTTATTGCTGGTTTTATCGTCCGAATGTTTTAAAAAGAGTCGTTTTTACTTGAGCTTTTATGGCGTCATTCTCTTTGTAAACCGCTTTGAGACTTTTTGCCTTTTTTTGCAATTAAGCCGTTCATTCATCTTATGAACTGAAATAGATAGAAGGCCATTCCCCGCTCCAGGAAAGACCTGGCAACCTCTGGACCCAAGTCCTGTATGGAAGCTGCGCAAGACCTCCGAGCCTGCATGGGAAGCTGTCTCAGCGTGATTCCTGCAGCTCTTTAAAAAAAAAAAGTTTTGTTTGTTCGTGTTTGATTGGATCTCTAAGTCTGTTGAGTGTTGTATAATATCTCATCACCTTGCAGCCTTTTGAAGAGGGCTGAGGAAACACGAAGCAGCCAATGTCATGTGAAATTAACTTCTCTGGGCAAACACTGTGGGTGTTCCGTCTCCCAGGTTGATACTGTTCTGCCAGGCCTCTTGTCCTGTTTGCAAATGACCCCTCACAGCTGGCATTGACTGGGTGCTCCTTCAGGCCCAGTTGGGGTTTGTCACCCTCACTGAGAGAGCAGCAACACCCTTCTCCTCACCTGCTCTCTTGCCATTAATCCTTGATTTGGCGCGCAGATGCCTGATGCTGCAATTTGGCCTCCCTGCTCAGCACCTTTATGTAACCATGGCCTGGCGTCAGGGTTGGCGCACGGGAACATCCAGGGGGCTTTGTGCCGCCCTGCAGGGCACTGGAAGGCAGGTCAAGGTGTCTGCTACCACCGCTGGCAATTCTGCTGTTAACATGCAAGCGCTGTCATGGACAGGCTGGGTGCAGGAGTGGGGGGGGAGCCACCAGTTGGGGACCCCCCACCCAATGGAAGAAGCCTCGGAGCCAGGGGATTGGTGGAGGAATGTGACCAGATGGAGGAGGAGGAGGAGCAGACTGGGAGGAGGAGATGCTGGAAGCTGAAGGGGTTACAGGGTTTGGTGAGCAGGAAGAGGCTGTGGCAGAGAGCAGTCCAGACAGGAGAGGAGGCTGGAGAGGAGAGGGGCCAAGAGGCAGAGTGGAGGCAGACTGGGGAAGAAGCCAGGGAGTCTCCCCCTCCTGCTCCCTGCTCCCCTTTCCCTTAGACTCCCTGTAACTGGAGGTATGAAGAGGGCGGAGTAGAGACAGGCCTGTCGGCATAGTCTCAGATTGTTAGGGAGGGACCCGGTGGAGGAGGAGACTTAGGGAGCTATGGGAAGGTGAGAACTTTCAGCCCCCCACAACTGCCTCATTGGGGCAAGATCTATGGGGAAGAGTTGCTGTGCTCACTAGGCCTAGCCTCCTGGGCTGTCTTGTTTCTTGGGATAAAGAGTTAACTGCACTGTCGCTGTGTGAGTTATCGCTGAGACCCTGTAAGAAACCAACCAACCAATCAATCAAAAGCTCTACTGAACTATAGAGGAGGCTGCCTGCTCTTTCTCTGGATGAGTTGCTGCTCTGGGGTCCTCTTAAAGAAGGTGGAGCCTTCAGTCCTTCATACATTTATCTGAGACGGCACCCCTGGGGCTTATTTCTGGAGAAGGCATGCGTTGCTCCTAGGATCCAGGAGTGGGAGAGTTGGCGGCTCTTTGTGCTTCCGCCTCTGAATCTTTCTCTGCTCCCGCGTGGCTTTCCCTGCTAACAGCCAGAGCCAGCACCTCCTCTTTCGAGGCACTGAATCTGGATTCCCCAGCCACCCACCCTTGTCGGTAGGACCAGGGCAAAGAAAGATGCAGCTTAAAAGGCAGGAAAAGGAACAACTTAGGAGATTCATCGTTTACGGCTACTGGCTTATTTGGCTTTTAAAGAGCATTGCAGACCATTTTATTGGGGCCAAAGCTCAGCCGTGATGACAGCGCACTTTGCAAACAGCCAGCCCTTGACATCTCCATTAAACAGGGCCTCTAGTAATAGCCGTGGGAACAGCTTATCTCTGATCCAGGCCTTGGAGAGCTGCTCTGAGAGTAGACACTGCCTGGCCAATGGTCTGGCTCTGCGTAAGGCAGATTGATCTGTTCTTTACAGCTGGGTAGGCTGGTGGGACTTAGCCCTACCAGCTAAAATGGACCTTCCACATTCAGAGGCAGTGGACCTAAGAGCAGGACCAGATGCTAGGAACCAGAAATGGGGGGTGGGGAGAGATAAGCACCTTTGTAGGAAACTAAGCCTTATGAGGTTCAGACCATATTTGAATATTTGAAGCTCAACATCAAAAAACAAACCAAGGTCATGGCCACTGGTCCCATCACCTCCTGGCAAATAGAAGGGAAAGAAATGGAGGCAGTGAGAGATTTTACTTTCTTGGGCTCCTTGATCACTGCAGATGGTGACAGCAGTCACGAAATTAAAAGATGCCTGCTTCTTGGGAGAAAAGCAATGACAAACCTAGACAGCATCTTAAAAAGCAGAGACATAACCTTGCTGCAAAGGTCCGTATAGTTAAAGCTATGGTTTTCCCAGTAGTGATGTATGGAAGTGAGAGCTGGACCATAAAGAATGCTGATCGCCGAAGAATTGATGCTTTTGAATTATGGTGCTGGAGGAGACTCTTGAGAGTCCCATGGACTGCAAGAAGATCAAACCTATCCATTCTGAAGGAAATCAGCCCCAAGTGCTCACTGGAAGGACAGATCCTGAAGCTGAGGCTCCAAGACTTTGACCACCTCATGAGAAGAGAAAACTCCCTGGAAAAGACCCTGATGCTGGGAAAGATTGAGGGCACTAGGAGAAGGGGACGACAGAGGATGAGATGGTTGGTCAGTGTTCTCGAAGCTACGAACATGAGTTTGACCAAACTGCGGGAGGCAGTGGAAGACAGGAGTGCCTGGCGTGCTCTGGTCCATGAGGTCACGAAGAGTCGGACACAACTAAATGACTAAACAACAACAACAACAACAACAACAAGCCTTATGAGGAGCGCTTGAAGGAGCTGGATATGTTTAGCCTGGAAAAGAGGAGACTGAGAGGAGATAGGGCCGTGAGGACTATCTCACAGAAGATGGGGCAAGCTTGTTTCCTGCTGCTCTGGAGGTCAGGACTCGAACCCATGGCTTCAAGTCACAAGAAAGGAGATTCTGACTAAACGTATGGAAAAACTTTCTGACAGTAAGAGTTATTTGACAGTGGAACCTCGGGAGGCGGTGGGCTCTCTTTCCTTGGATGTTTTTAAGCAGAGCTTGGATAGGCATCTGTCAGGGATGCTTCAGCTGAGATTCCTGCATTGCAAGGGGGTTGGACTGGATGACCCTTGGGGGTCCCTTCCAACTCTACGATTCTAGAAGAGGACTCTTGTGCTCGAATCCTGCTTGCAGGTTTCCCATATGGGCACCTGGTTAGCCGCTGCAAGAACAGGATGGTGAACTAGGTGGTCCATTTGCCAGAAGAAGTCCCATCGCCGGAGAACTACCCACAAGCTGCAATGAGCCAGGTGGCTGAGTGGAAAGCATCGAGGCACCCCCTGAATGTTTCCTGCCGTGGGGGTCTCAGGACATCTGAGCATCCCAGCTGCCTCTCAGAAGCTGCCCACCTACTCCAGGCTCTGCCAACCTGGCATTCTCCAGTTGTCCTGGACTACAACTCCCAGCAACCCCCAGACAGCTCAGCCATTTATGGGAGTCGTGTCCAAAACATTGTCAGGGCACTTGGTTGGCAAAGGATGCGCGTCCCCCTCTTTCCCTCGCCCCACCTCGAATCCCCGGTTGTCTTCTGCTGCAATGGTGCCAGATTCGCTCTTGGGAAGCTTTCAGCTCCCTGCCTGTCCTCTTCTTGTGCCTCCCGTCCCCTTACTTATTGAGTGCATCGTCCTTAAGATATCATGTTGCTTCCTTCTAGAAGAGGCCGCAAGGAGAAAGCAAAGCAACAGAAGTCCTTGGCTCCAGATCTGGCTCCCTTCCCTTTCTCACACACAAATGTACAGCCCATTATCTGACTGGGGAGTCTCCAGCCCTAGCTAAGGCAAGCAGCAATGGCTCAGGGGCCTGACGAAGGCTGCACACTCTGCGCATGTTCAGAAGCCTCATTCTTTTCTAACTTTTCAGACCCGGTTTTTCCTTTTTCTTTGCTTGCTTGTTTATTTATTATGCTCTCGCTGCTCCCCCTTTCTTCAGTGCCACTTCAAGGCGTGTCTGTGGGGCTTTCCTGGCAAGCCGGGGCTCTGTCCGGACACAAGGGCCAGATCCAGATCTACTTTGCTTTGGAAAAGTTGCTGCGCCACTTGCTTCCAGGTCACAACTGTGGCTTGCTTCACAGTTCATAAGAACCACCAGCAGAGTAGGAGACTCTGAATCTCAGGGTCACGGGTTTGAACCCCACGTTGGGCAAAAGATTCCTGCGTTGTTGCGGGGGTTGGACCAGATAACCCTGGGGGAGCCCTACAACTCTAAAATTCTATGATTTTATGATAACTTTAAAACATCAGAAGAGCCTGCTGGATCAGGCCAATGGCGATCCTCTTTTAAAGCCACCTCGGTTGGTGACCATCACTGCATTCTGCCGGAGGGAGTCCCACAGTTTAACAGTTCAACCACCCCATAAGGATTTAGCATAGGAAGATCTCTGGGGCAGAGACTTAGCAAGGCCCTGTTCACATTAAATCCTGTACTGGGATTTGGTGTTCCTCCTGGAGATCAGCCCTTGTTCTTGTAAAAGCAGGTTTCCCCTGGGTCTACCTTTCGCTCTGGTCCCCTGTTCACAGTCTGTGCGGCTTTTGGTAAGTGGAGGGTGAAAACTGTTCTCCCAGCCTGCGGAGGGGCTGTCTTCTCCTGATTTGGGGCATGCCATCCCTTCCCGAGCTGATCTACATCACAGGGTTGCTGTGAAGGTAAAATGTGTGGGGGACGGGGACGGGGAACCCTATAGACCACCTTGAGCTATTTGTAGGAAATTTGTAGGTATCAGTGTAATAAAACTGCAATATTTTAAACAACGGAAGTGAGAAGAGGGCTGTGGTCTCTTCCAACCCTGCAATCCTATGATTCTAAGATATGTTGCCTGCTTGTTTTCTGCTTATTTATCTGACTTTTTTTCTTTTTTCTTTTGCCACTGTCTCACAAAGGGCTTAAGAGGGGATGGGGGAGTTGAATCATAATATCATCTTTAAATAACCCACAAGAACAACAACACTCGTGTGCTATTAAAATATTAGCGTCCAGCAGGCACAGCACCCAAACAGGATTAGGGTCTCAGCTTTGAGCCAGCTTTGGTGGCCTCTGCCAGACTCTGCAGCTCCTGGCAGCTGCCTCTGCCAGGACAGGGTGCCTGCTCTGGGCTCAACGCTCCCACCCACTAGACTTCCCCCCCAGAACGTAAGAATAGCATTCTTGGCCCATCCAGCCCAGCCTCCTGCTCCCACCGTGGTCACCCAGATGCCCGTGGGAAATCAGCAAGCAGGATCTGAGCCCAAGAGCCACTCCCCACTTCTCTGTTTTCCAACAACTGGTATGCAGGAATCTGGATAGACTGCCTCTGGCACTGGAGGTTCCATAATAATAATAATAATAATAATAATAATAATAATAATAATAATTTATTATTTATACCCTGCCCATCTGGCTGGGTTTCCCCAGCCACTCTGGGCGGCTTCCAACAGAAAAATGAAATAAAATTATCTATTAAACATTAAAAGCCTCCCTAAACAGGGCTGCCTTCAGATGTCTTCTAAAAATCTGGTACAGTGGTGCCTCGCTTAACGAATGCCCTGCTTAACGAAATTTCAGCTTAACGAAATGATTTTTCGAGTGGAGGTTACCTCGCTAGATGAATGCGTTTTACGAAAAATTCATCTAGCGAATCGCGGTTTCCCATAGGAATGCATTGAAATTCAATTAATGCGTTCCTATGGGCAAAAAAAAATTTCAAAAAAATTTCAATGCATTCCTATGGGATTCGCTAGACGAATTTTTCGCTATAGGAAAAGACCCATGGAACGAATTAATTTCGTCTAGCGAGGCACCACTGTAGCTGTTTTTCTCTTTGACATATGATGGGAGGGCGTTCCACAGGGCGGGTGCCACTACCGAGAGGGCCCTCTGCTTGGTTCCCTGCAACTTGGCTTCTCGCAACGAGGGAACCACCAGAAGGCCCTCAGTACTGGACCTCAGTGTCCGGGCAGAATGATGGGGGTGGAGACGCTCAGCTTGGCTGATTCAGCTGCTGGATAGGAAAGGAGGAAGGAACTGGGTCTTGGAAACAACCTTGTCTTGGGAAGGAGGTGAGAGGGTCAGCTGGTGAGCAGAGGTGGGGCTCCCCCCTTTAAGGAGGAGCAGCTTGGAGGGTGCAGAACTCAGGTGCAAAAGGAAGCCATCCCTCTTCCTGCCCAGTGCAATGACTTGGCACAACAAGGCTGTATCTGCACAGCAAACATCACCTGAAGCGAAAAGGAAGGCTCTTTGCACCACTGAGCATTCTGGGCTGCCCCCACCCCTTGATCTCACAGCCCATTCTGTACTTAGCGGCTGCGGGTTCAAGCAAATGGCTTTTGCATGTGCACAACAAGCCACTGGGGCAGGTTTGTGAAACCCTCCAGTCCTCTCTTGCCTCTTGTGGCCTACTGAGTCCTCTTTCTTTCTTTCTTTCTTTCTTTCTTTCTTTCTTTCTTTCTTTCTTTCTGGTGTTAGGGGAGGGGTAGTACATCTGATGGGGGCCACGTTGTGCTCCTTCTGGGGCAGCTTGCCCACCTTTGGTCCCCCACCCTGCACTCAACTCTCACCTGTGGCTCCTGGAAGCTGTCGGCAGGCAACTACAGCCACAAGCCCAGGAAACGGCTTCGACTGGCTGCCTAAATAAGGCGAGGGGAGCTGATGGGTCTCAAACCCTCGGCCTGTTAGGGACTGACCTTACATGCGAAGACTGGCTCTGGCAGATGGAGTGGACCAGGCCAAGGGTGGGTCCAAAGGTCAAGAAGGTGGTTTCTCCACATGCTGTAGAGCAGGGGTTCCCAACAAAATTTTCTTGAGGACCCCTCATCAAGCCACTATTGTGACAAGGACCCCCATTAATTCCTAATCCTAAAATTAAAAAGTGAGAGCCAAATTAAGAGTCTTTTTATATTTTATATTTATACGTTTTTTACAGTTACAACAGAGTACTCCATCAGTATACAGTTAGTTTTAATTTTCAGTTCTTAATGAGATGAGTTAAATCTGTCCTTTGAGTCCATTATTTCTGAAATATTAGGTTCCAAACTTGAAACTTTCACTCTGAAATCCGACCACATGTCGAGCCGATTCCTATATTTGTTTTTCATGAAACACATGGAAGAAAATGCTTGCTCACACCGATATGTGGTTGCAAATGGAAGGATCTTTTTCATTGCCTTATTTCCAAGTTTCTTGTTTTCAAACACTACTGTTTTGCAAAGAGGCAGCGCGCGCCAGGGAGGAGGGAGGGGAATGGAGAAGACAGGGTACCTGCGCAGTAGCGCACAAATGAAGCCGACGCGCGCAAAGCATCTTGTGGAGGTGAGCGTTAGTAGAATGCGCGCGCTGCCATTTGCAAAACAGTAGTGTTTGTAAAGCGCCACCTAACGGCATACAGCAGAACTACTGCCTCTATCTAATTCTAGTTTTGCGCTAGACTCTGCTCATGCAGGAAGCGGCCAAAACAAAAAAATCTGTTATCATACGAAATATATTTAATATATTTTTTATTCTAATAGCATATTGCGGACCCCTCTGGCATAGCTCGCGGACCCCTGGGGGTCCCCGGACCACCTGTTGGGAACCACTGCTGTAGAGGGATGAGAGGGGCAAGTGGGCCTCATCCACCTGGGAAGGGAGCCCATCTAGGAGAAGGAAAACTCTGATCCTAAATCTCCACTGCCTTGTGGGACATCTTAGGGAGAAGAAAAGGATCAGGTGTAAACCCTACACAAATCCGGAGTGGAGTCCCCAAGGCGGTTGGATGGCGCCTTGTATGCCTCCTTCCGGCAACTCCTGCAGTCAAGCAGGTGCCAAACGTCTTGCTCCGCTTTCCTTTGGACCCCATCAGTGAGGCTGAGAGGGGGGGGGTCTTGTCGTCTGGGCAGCCGCAGACCTCCAGACACACTGCCCAGGCTTGCACCCAGGAGAGGAGGCCCCACAACAACCCTGTGAGGTAGGTTAGGCTGAGACTGGCAGGATCCCAAGGCCAGCCAGTGAGCTTCACGGCCTGGGGGTGATTTGAACCCTGGCCTTAGTGTCTGATGCTCTAACCACTGCACCGCACTGGCTCTCAGCGGCTCACACTGGCTCTCACATGTGGAGCGACCAAGCAGTGGGCCAGCTCTCGATAAGTCTTTATTTATTGACAGAAGCACATCTAGACTGTCTGTTGTCTACAAAAAGAGCCTGGAAGACATTTGGCAAAGAGAAACAAATGCACTTAGAAAAAGCGTTCAAGTCACAATAAGCCAGATAAACAAAAACCATTGCTGGGTAAAATTAAAACGCACCGAAGGCCTGGTGGCGCAAAAATTCCTTAATCACCCACCTAAAGGACAACAGCTGGAAGTTCTGCAGTCCGGGTGCTGACACCAAAAAGGCCTCATCCTGCATCCCTGCCATCCTCCCTGCAAAACTGCCCGGCCTCAACCATCCCGGTTCCGAGCCACAGAGGCCTTAATAAGTATGAAGAATAAGCACTTGGAGTCGAGCCCAGAAACAAATCGGGAGCCAGCGCAGTTTAAACAAGACCGGTGTGATGTGGTCAGAAAAGGCGGGGGCTGGGGGCTGAGGGTGTGAACTGGGGTCACCGAGAAGTGTTCAAATAATAGGAAAGGTCTCCCAGAGGTGCTGGTCATGCAGCTCATCAGTTTATGCACTTTGCAGGCACCGAGATATTGTGATGGTCACCAACTCTGAAAGGGGACGAGGCAACGACAAGGAGCAGGAAACATCTACTAGCGGCTATTAGCCGCAACGGCTAAGTGGAGCACCCATGTTCAGAGACAGTCTACCTTTGGATACCGCTTTGGCAGGGAGTGGCAAACAAGAAGGGGGTTGTTGCCTTTGTCCTTGTGGAGCTCTTGTAGCATTCCTGCACTGAGCTTGCAACATGGCCTATATTATTATTATTATTATTATTATTATTATTATTATTATTATTATTATTAAAGCTCCTTCGTGGGGTAGAGAAAGGTAGAAATGCACCAAAAGAATAAACGCAATGTATGCATGCATGCACATTCCACTCGGACACAGAGCTACTGGGAATGTTTTGGAGCGGTGAGATGCGAAATGACCCAATCCTGCAGCCACCAGCTCTGGCCAAGATAAGCTCTGGCCAAGTTTGGGAAAAGAAGGCAGGGGGAAAACCTCAGTGTCAGTCTGGCATGCAGTCATCCCAGTTGCTGGAAGGCTTCCGCCTCTTCCTCCTCCCCCAGAGCCACGAATTAGCAGATTAAAGCAATTATTTGAGCATTTATTTACCACTCTGAGAGTGTCTCTTTTCAGAGCCAGCAGGGAGGCCATGTGCAATTTAAAACAGCAGAAGATGCTCACAGCAGACAACTTCGGCTGGGGGGGCTGATGGGAATCGTAGTCCTGGGCACCCAGAGGTCAACAGGTGGGCAAGAAACTGAATTACGGTAAAAATATGGTGGTTTAAGGCCAGTAATCTCAGCAGCAGCCTCATGCAATTACCTGAGATTTCAAGATTAGCGAAAGCAAGGATTATGCAAGGTGTGGTTGCAGAGGGAGAGGGTAAGAGATGGACGGGGAGATTTTTAGCATGATCCATACTTTGCCTGGTTTTAGCAAACAGAGCACTTGTTGTAACACAGACTGGGTCCGAGTCCCTGTTCTTGCTTTCATTCCTTATATGAATAAGCAGAGGTGACATTTATAAAATTATGCAAGGCTCTCATTTGAACTCGTGTACAAACCCATGAGGCTGAAAGTTGGGAGATTCGAGACAGATTTTTTAAAAAGTTTGTGATACACAGCATATCCTAGAATTGGAAGGAACCCCTAAGGGACATCCAGTCCAACCCCCTTCAATGCAGGTATCTCAACTCAATCATCCATGGCAGACGGCCATCCAACCTCTGCTTAGAAACCTCCAAGGAAGGAGGAGTCCGCCACCTTCCATCCCTTGGTCAAACAGCTCTTACTGTCAGAAAGTTCTTTCCTCTTGTTTAGCTGGAATCTCCTTTCTTGCAACTTGAAGCCATGGGTTCGAGTCCTACCCTCCAGAGCAGGAGAAAACAAGCTTGCTCCCTCTTCCATGGGAAAGCCAGACCCTTCAGATATTGGGAAATGGCTCTGATATCTCTTCTCAGTCTCCTCTTTTCCAGGTCAAGCATACCCATTGTTAAACTGTGGAACTCCCTCCCACAGGAGGCAGTGATGGTCACCATCATTGATGGCTTTAAAAGAGGATGGGCCAAATTCATGGAGGAGGAGAGGGCTATTGGTGGCACACAGGATCTCAAAAACCTCATACAAAACACTTAGGGAGAATTTGTCAGGAAAGGAAGAACAATCTAACGGTTCTAACCCCTCATGTTGTGTTGCATAAGCAGTGGAAAATTACACACACACACACACACACACACACACACACACACACACACATTTTAAGTACAATCAGGATGGTTAAAGACGGGGGTGGGGTGTCTCTTGTCTCTTCCAAAAGCCACAGGATGGGGTATCTAATCCATGTTAGAAACACTGGGAACAATTCAGGGCAAATCAACATCACAAAGGTCCTCAGAAATGAGAAATCAAATCAATTTCTGCACTCATTTGAAATCTGGGCATTAAAAAAAAAAAGACATTTCTTATTGAAAACCTTAAATTATAAAATTCTGGTTTGGATGCTTGATTTGAAGGTCACGCATGGAAGGGGAATCCTAGCATTGTGGAGTTGGAAGGGACCCCCAACGGTCGTCTAGTTCAGCCCCCTGCAGTGCAAGAATCACAGGGAGACGAGAAAAAGTACGGTAAGTTAAAGATGGATTGCAGTCAGCATGTAACCGTCTCTCTTGAGAATCCTTCCCTGGGCTCTGGAAGGGAGGATTGAGGTTGCGTTGTCAGCTCCGAGGACAGGAGAGGAGGAGAGGGTGGGGTGCCTCTGGATGTGACTCCTTGATTCCAAGAAAAGGCCTTTTAATTGTTTCCTGCCAAGAACAATCCTTTATTGTTACAGGAGTGCTGTTGAGAGATTTCCACAAGATTGGGGAAAGAGGCACTGCGATGGAGGGGCCGCCTTTTCCTGGAGGAAAGCGGGAAACACACCATCTCGTCCAGCCTTCATTCTCAACGGTGGCCAAATGCCCCTCAGAACCTAGGAATATGGGTAGACTGCCTCTGGAGCTGGAGGTTCCGTAAGAATACAAGAAAACCCTGGCTACTGGGTCAAGTCAAGGGACTACGTAGTCCAGCATCCTGTTCTCACAGGGGCCACCCAGAGGAAAACTCACAAGCAGGATCCAAGCACAAGAGCCCTCTCCCCTCCTGCGGTTTCCAGGAATTCAGAAGCATCGCTAACTGGAGAGGCAGAGCATGGCACCAGCAGCCATTGATAGGCTTACGCTCCCATGAATTTGTCCAGTCCTCTTTTAAAGCCACCCGAGCTGTTGGCCATCGCTGCCTCCTGTGGCAGGGAGTTCCGCAGTTTAACTATGCATTTGTGTGAAGAAGTAGTCCCTTTTCTCCACCCTGAATCTTCCAGCGTTCAGCTTCATTGGAGAAGGTGCTCATCTGCACCACTGCGGCTTTGCGTAGGTTAATTATCACCGTGGGTTGGCTGGCAAAGCACGCCCCCGTCGGGTTAATCTTGAACTCGGGGCAGAGGGTCCTGAGCCCAGGTGTCCTGTTCCCAAGCTGGTCTTGAGGAAGTGAACCCTGCTCATGGGTGGGTGGCGATTCATTCGCCCCATGGACTACTTCAAGAGGGGGCAGGGGGCAGTACTGAAAGGCTTCGCCCCAAACTTAGGGGCTGCCAAGTGGACCCATGTTCCAGCCAGTCAGGCCTGACCTCCACAGTCCTGGAATCGTAGAGTTGGAAGGGACCCAGTGGGTAATCTAGCCCAACCCTGCAATGCAGGGATCTCCTGCCCAACGTGGGGCTCGAACTCACAATCCTGAGGTTTAAAGTCTCATGCTGTACAGACTGAGTGGCTGTCTTTGCGGAACGTCCAGCCCCAGCAATGAGTCTCTTCACTTCAGGCTGATGGCCAGGGCTCTGTCTCTCCACTGGTTGACCCCCACCTACCCTGGAGAGGGATCCTCCCCACTCCCATCTTTGGGGGTTCTAGTCCTCAACAACTTTCTGTTATTTTCCGTCTGCTGGCATTGAAGCATGCAGGTTTTTTTGGGGGGGGGGGGCACTCCTTTTAACCAGGGAAGGTATGTAGGAAATGGGGGCGACTTCTAAAAAAAAACCCCAATCCATTTTTTTGCCTTCTCTCAAAGGCTGTGAGTGGGCTGTACGGGGGGGATCTCTGTCGAGGGGGGTGCCCCCACCCCATGCACACCTTCCCCAGAGGGGGAAGCGGCTCCTTAGACGGCGGTTGCAATAGCTCGGTCGTTAGAGCGTGAGGCTTTTAATCCCAGGGTCGTGGGTTCGAGTTCTGACTGGGGCAAGAGATTCATGCGTCGCAGCCTGGGGTTGGGCTGGATGATCCTCGTGGTGATCAGTTCCGCGGTTCTTCTGCCGGCTAGGGCTATCCGCAGAGGCTCCGGCGACGAGAGGGTTAAGGCTGCTCCCCCCACCCACGCCCCGAGAGAGAGGGAAGGAGGGCGGGCGGCTGGCTCCGGGGAAAGGAGCCACCGGGCAGCCGCTGCTCAGTCGGGGCTGAGCCGGGCGAGCGCAGCTGAGCCGGGGCTGCCGGGGTGCGCTTCTTCTTTCCCCTGCTCGTCTCTGCGCCCCAGGGCCAAGCGCACCTGCCGAGAGGGGGACCCCGATGGGAACCCGGCACGATGCCCCGACGGCGGCGGCATGAGCAGGCGGCAGCGGCGGTCAGAAGCCCCCTTGGGAGCCCCGGAGAGAGCACCCGCCTCCTCTCCATCGACCGGCCGGGACGGAGGTGAGCAGCGGCGATTGCGCGTTTGGGAAAGGAGAGCCGCGGGGACGTGGGTGCGGGGACCCCATTCTCTTGGGTTAGGGCTCCTCTTCCTACTCTCTTTCCTGCGCCACGGCGCGAGAGAGGTCCCCTGAACACGTGCAGAGTGTTTTCCCTTCTTCTTCTGGGCAGCCGCGCGGCCTGGGCTTTGCGCACGGTGATGGTTAAGTTCTCCTCTTAGAAATTTAATTATACGATTGCAATTAATTACACGTATTGGTCACTTTTTAATATAAGGAAATATCTCAGGGGGTTGGACCGGACGACCCTCGGGGTCCCTTCCAACTTGACAATTCCATAGCTGTCAAGTTCTCCCTTTTTAAAAGGGAAATTCCCTCATGCTGAATAGGCTTCCTCGCGAGAAAATGGAAAACTTGACAGCTATGCAATTCAGAGAGGCTTGCAACAGTAAATAAAAACATACATTAAAATGGGTTAAATTAAATTAATTAAATTTACCAGTTGGTTTTTTGTTTTGTTTTTACGAAAACAACTCAGTGCAGCTTACGATAAAACACACATGTACATTAGAGTGGGCTATCCCCATTTATCCTCAGAACAACCCTGCGAGGTAGATGAGGCTGTGGACAGAAACTTCCCCCCCCAACCCCCCCAGTGAGCATCATAGCTGAGTACATACAGTATTTGCACTAGGGTCTTTGCCCTCAGGGTAACAAAAAATAATGGGCTCCCTTGCCCAAATCTGTCACACCACGCCTGACATCTACCAGGCTCAGGAAAGCAGACTGGCTTTTAAAAACCCCTTTGCCTTGGCAATCTTTACTCCTTTCGAGTCTGTGCCAGGTTGAGCCAGACAAACCGATAGTCCAGTCCATGCTTAATTTATAAAAAGAGAGGTTCTGGGGTTCTAAGCCCTGCTTACAAATTAAGCCCTTCGCTCTGGGTGATCTATTCCACACACTTAACTATTTAATAAATTTTACAAACCGCTTGATAATCAGAAAATCTCCCAGTTGTGCACATAAAAAAAGTGAAATAATCACGCAGATAAAAATCAGCCGAATTCACAAACAAGTATGCATGACTAAATTGCACGTCCCGACAGATCGGCTTGCTGAAATGTATATATTTAGCAGGCGTCTAAAAGTATATAACAAAAGCACCTGGCGAATGTTCCTAGTGAAAATGCATAACGTGCAGGGCTGGTTGCTCAGTGAGGAATGTACTTTGCACGTCCCCAGGGGCCTTCGCAAGCTCCAGATCTGACTCCTGGGGCTGAAAAAAGATTCTGGAATTAAGGCCGGGGCTCAAATGAAGCCCCATGTTGGTCCAACTGGGAAAGTATCATAGAACCGTAGAGTTGTAGAAAGGGACCCTGGGGTCATCTAGTCCAACCCCCTGCAAAGCAGGAGCCTCGGCCAATCGTAGATACCCAAAAGGAACAGTTGAGTTGCAACCTTTAAGTAGGACCAACGGAAGTGGAGACCAAGCTTTCAAATGCCCCAGAACTCCTCTTCAGGTTGGGTGTTAAGAAGAAGGGGCAGATAGGCAGGAGAATTGCAGAGCCCAAGGGGACCCCTAAGGCTCATCTAGCCCAGCCCCCTTCAGTGTGGGAATTACAGAGGTGATTCTATTCTTGCCCTGATTAGGGGCCTCAAAGATTGCACCGGGCCTCGCTGCCACCATAAATGTCAGCCTCTCTTCTGATCGCTGGTGACTGAGAAGTAATTTTAGACATGGCCTAATAATGTCTCTAGGATGGCAGAGGGAACTGTTGCCTGTCTCTCCCAGTTCCCTGGACCTTTTGCTCCCTTAGCCACCGAGGTCAGTTATGGACCCCCAAAAGGAGACTTCTAAAACCTTGAAAGCCACTGTGCAGTCAAGACTACGCTACGTTCTGGTTTCGGGGCCTTCCGGACTGGCATTTCTGGGTGGTATTCTGCAACATGTATAGCTCCATTTCTACAGCACGGGACTCTTAATCTCAGGGCCCTGGGCGAAATATTCCTCTATTGCAGGGGGCTGGGCTAGATGACCCTTGTGCTCCTGCCCAACTCTGAGGCTATGCCATTGACACAATAATGGTGTGTTAGTGGAGGATTTATATGAGACCATCTACATGTCATTACGTTTTATTAGTTATTCTGAGACCTTTCCCGCATGGGTCTGGACACCAAGCCTTACGAGGAATGGTTGAGAATATGCTTGTTGTTGTTGTTGTTGTTTAGTCGTTTAGTTGTGTCCGACTCTTCGTGACCCCATGGACCATAGCACGCCAGGCACTCCTGTCTTCCACTGCCTCCTGCAGTTTGGTTAAACTCATGTTCATAGCTTTGAGAACACTGTCCAACCATCTTGTCCTCTGTTGTCCCCTTCTCCTTGTGCCCCAAATCTTTCCCAACATCAGGGTCTTTTCCAGGGAGACTTCTCTTCTCATGAGGTGGCCAAAGTCTTGGAGCCTTAGCTTCAGGCTCTGTCCTTCCAAGGAGCACTCAGGGCTGATTTCCTTCAGAATGGATAGGTTTGTTCTTCTTGCAGTCCATGGGACTCTCAAGAGTAATATGCTAGCCGCCTTTAAAAATTCGAAGGGCTGTCCCATGGATGATGGAGCAAGCTTGTTTTTCTGCTGCTCCAGAGGGGGGGGGGGGCAGGGATTCAAACTGCAAGAAGGGAGATTCCAACCAAATACCAGGAACGCTATTCCAACCAAAGATTAAGAAGAGCTCTCTGAGGGCTAAGAGCTGTTTAACAGTGGAACAGGCAACCTAGGAAGGTGGAAGACTCTCCTCCTTGTAGGGTCTTAAGCCTTCAGAGATTCTTTAGCATTGCAGGGGGTTGGACTAGAATATGACCCTGGGGGGTCGCTTCCATCTCTACAATTCTATGATTGCCATCTGGAGAAGCAATCTTGTACTACAGCGCAACAAATGCAGGACACAACTCCACACCCCAGGAAGAGTAAAATTATCATCATCACCACCATCACCTGTCGCATTAAAGGAAGACAGGATTTCCGCTGGGCGTTCTGGAAACAGAGTGGGATGACTACCCCAAAGGCTTTGCAGGCACAAAAGCTATTGAAAGCAGAATCGCGTATAACCGCCCTGACAGCGTCACAAGTGCAATTCATCGCGAATGCACAATAATAATAAAAAGGATGTCTGGAGGGGCCCTTAGTAATCAGCAGCGTCTTAACTGGATCTGGGCAGCCTTTGGGGCTCCTGGACAAGGGCCCCCCTCCCCACTGACATCAATGCATTTCAGTAGGGATTATGCGGGAGGACTTGGTGGTGGATTGTGCCCTGTGTGGGACCCTGAGCTGTGCCCCCTTTGACAGAGCTGGACCCTGATCTGGAGGATTTTTTCCTCCCTCCCTGAAAACCTTCCCCACCCTCCTCTTGGCAAAGTACGTTAAGGAGCAGGGCTGTGGGTGTTTGGGGACAAAGAGTTCATGCATATCACAAACTATTTCCCGAGATGATGGCTTTTAACAGTGCCAGCGCCTTCTTCGTGGTGGAAGGGGTGGGGGCTCAAAGGGGTGGGGGCGTATTCCATGGTAGGGCTTCCAAACACCCTCATGCAGCCTTCGCCAGGTTGGGGAGGGCTGTTAAGGGAGGATACAGCAGGCGATGTGGGAAGGAACCATTTCCTCCTCTGCCCTGCAGAGCGGCTGCTGGTCAGAGTAGGCAAAACCGGGCTGGACGGATGGTCAAATCACATGATCTCTGGTGCATGGCCGCTTCCTTCGTTCCTCAGCCAGTGAACACAGAAAGCTTCACCTGCGTCCAGTATTGCCTGCACTGATTGGCAGCAGCATTCTACCTAATGGGAGATGTTCAAAACATTTGCAGGGCACCAGGTTCATAGGATTGTAGAGTTGGAAGGGACACCCCAGGGTCATCTAGTCCAACCCCCCACAGTGCAGGAATCTCAGCTAAAGCATCCATGGCAGATGGCCATCCAACCTCTGCTTTAAAATTTCCAATGAAGGAGAATCGACCACCTCCTTTGCTGTCAGAAAGTTCTCCCTAATGTTTAGTCCAACTCTGCCCTGAAGTCAATGCAGCCTTGAAGGGGGAGCCTCCTCACAGCAATTTCTCTCTTTTTTTAGGGGGGGGGAGTATTTCTAGCACACAAAGAAAAAAGATTCCGCCTCTCTCCCCAGCTACGCAGGGGCCCTCCCGGTTCCTATTTATGTTTTCATTTTTGCCACCCGTCGGCACAGCTAACAAAATTGTGGCGATAAAAAACGAGTTTAAAGTGGTAATTGCATCAGCGCAAATGCAATTTCTGAAGCGTACAGAACACATGGAGGCGGCAGCCGGGGCATAAATGAGCAACCTGGTTAAAACTGCCTCTCCCCCCCCCCTAAATGCTTCTGCTTGCTTTGGGGAAATGTGGCGGTGGGGTGTCTTAATCTGCCTGGCTTAATGGCTCTGGGGGAGCGATAGGGATGAAGGGAGAACATGACTTAAAAGACAGGCCTGGATACGTTCCTCATGACCAGTCTAACTTCAAAGAGGAAAAGGAAAAGGTCTCCCCTTAGGGCAGCCTGGCCTGGGCCTGCAGTATTTATCTGAATCATAGAATTGTAGAGCTGGAAGGGACCCCCAAGGGTCATCCAGTCCAACCCCCTGCAATGCAGGAGTCTCAACTGAAGCATCCCTGACCGATGGTCATTCAACCTGTTTAAAAACCTCCAAGGAAGGAGAGTCCACCACCTTCAGAGGGAGTCCAAACAGCTCTTCCTGGCAAAAGGTTATTCCTAATGTTTAGTCAGAATCTCCTTTCTTGCAACTTGAAGCCATTGGTTCAAGTCCTACCCTCCAGAGCAGGAGAAAACAAGCTGGCTTCCTCTTCCATGTGACACGACAGCCCTTTAGATATTTGAAGATGGCTGTCCTGTCACCTCGCAGTCTTCCCTTCTCCAGGCTACACATACCCAACTCCTTCAACCATTCCTCATAAGGCTCCTCTGCACACCTTCCAGCTTGCAGTATCCATCTTAAACTGTGGCACCCAAACTGGACACAGGAACTCCAGGGGTGGCCTGATCAAAGAGCAGAATAGAGTGGGACTATTACTGGGCAGATGGGACCCAGGTGGCGCTGTGCGTTAAACCACAGAGTCTAGGGCTTGCTGATCAGAAGGTCGGCGGTTCGAATCCCTGCGACGGGGTGAGCTCTCGTTGCTCGGTCCCAGCTCCTGCCAACCTAGCAGTTCGAAAGCACGTCAAAGTGCAAGTAGATAAATAGGGACCACTACAGCGGGAAGGTAAATGGCGTTTCCATGTGCTGCTCTGGTTTGCCAGAAGTGGCTTTGTCATGCTGGCCACATGACCTGGAAGCTATATGCCGGCTCCCTTGGCCAATAATGCGAGATGAGCGCGCAACCCCAGAGTCGGTCACGACTGGACCTAATGGTCAGGGGTCCCTTTACCTTTACCTTATTACTGGGCAGGTGGGAAGGTAGCTCATCCAGGAGAAGGAAAACTCTGATCCTAAACCTTTGCTGCCTTGAGAAAGGCTTCAGGAGTAAACCCCGAGGAAAAATCTGTATCCACTGCTTTGCGGGAAATCTTTAGGAAAAGAAAAGGCTTGGGAGAAAAGCCTACACAAATCCCTAAGACGGTTGGATGGCACCTTGTACGCCTCCTTCCAGCAACTCTTGCAGCCAAGCAGGTGCCAAACGTCTTGCTCTGCTTTCCGTTGGACCACATCCGTGAGGCTGAGAGGGGGGTCTTGTCATCTGGGCAGCCCACGACCTCCAGACACACTGCCCAAGCTTGCGCCCCGGGGAAGTCACTTCGGTGATGCTAATGCAGCAAAAACAATGCAGGAGGCAGCAGTTATGAGTTATCAGTCTCTGCAGCTACAGCAATTCTCGAGCAGTTTGACTTCACCTGCCAAGGCACACTCCATTGTCTCTGGAGACTGAGAGATGCCCGCAAAATTACTAATCCTCCATTCATTCATTCATTTACAGTGGTTCCTCGAGTTACAAACGCCTCAGGTTACTAACACTTCAGGTTACAAACTCCAGTGACCTGGAAGTTACCTCGAGATGAGAACTTTGCCCCAGGATAAGAACAGAAATCATGTGCCAACTGTCGTAAGAGTCAGCCCACGGCGGCGCAGTGGCAGCAAGAGGCCCCATTAGTGAAAGCACGCCTCTAGTTAAGAACAGCTTCAGGTTAAGAACAGACCTCCAGAATGAATTACACTCATACTTTGGGTTAAGTACGCTTCAGGTTGAGTACTCTGCGGACCCGTCTGGAACGGATTAATCCACTTTCCATTACTTTCAATGGGAAAGTTCACTTCAGGTTAAGTACGCTTCAGGTTAAGTACAGACTTCCGGAACCAATTGTGTACTTAAACCGTGGTACCACTGTATTATGTTAGGGAGGAAAGCTTTCTATCAATTTTCTCCACAACATGCACAATGTAACACACTTCTGTGTGGCTAGATAAAAAGTTTTAAAAAGCAACCCCAAATGTTGTAACCTTTCCTCTTAGGGGAATTGCTCCACCCCCTTGATCATTCCGATTGTGTTTCTTCTGCAAACAAGTAGAGATGCCTGCAGCTGATAAAACACACTCTTGATCAAGGTCACACACTGGATCCTTCAAGGAGGGGGTGACCTTCCCCAGAAGGAATTGCCCGGACGATGGGCTGCCCCGCTGTTAACACCTCCGTCTTGTCTGGGTTGGACTTCCTGTTCCTCAGCCTCCATGGGTGCTTTAGGCATCTGCGCAGGGGTTCCTTCATGCCTTAACCTCTCAGGGGCCCCAGGGCTGATGCCTCTGCCAGGCCACGTACGGTAGTTGAGGATTCCCAGTGGTGACTCAGCTTCTCAGAAAGAACAAGTTTCTAGGCCTCATGAACAGTGGTCGGTTTCTAGAAGGGGACATGCCACGACACCCATCCGGGCACCAACAACTGAAGGAGGACACTCACAAACTGGAACATGCAACGCCATCTAGTTGTGATTCCTGCATTGCAGGGGGTTGGACTGGATGCCCCTTGGGGGTCCCTTCCAAACCTTGCAGGTCTATGATCCTAGACAGTGAGTGGCCGGGAGACACAGCGTCCTAGGAGGGGGGAAACAGCCAGACAAGATGGATCCCTGTTTAGCCAGCCGGAGAAGCTGAGACAGATAGGAGAGGTATTCTGGCAGCCAAGTCCTTCTTCATGCCATGCACAGTTAACCTATGGAACTCCCTGCCACAGGAGGCAGTGATGGCCACCAACGTGGATGGTTTTAAGAGAGGATAAGACAGATTCATGGAGGAGGAGATGGCTGTCAAGGGCTACTACTAGCCAGGATGGCTCTGCTCTGCCTCTACTGTTGGAGGCAGCAAGGCTTCTGAGAGGAGAGGTTGTGCTTCTGGGTTTCGCACAGGCATTTGGCTGGCCTGGCTACTGTTAAGAACAGGATGCTGAGCCACTGGCCTGATCCAGCAGGCTCTTCTGATCTCCCAGTATCCCAAGGGCAGCCACATACAGGTGATGGAGAACATTTGGAGCCAATTGATCCAAATTAAAAAGGGGGGGGGTTAAAACTAAACATTGGGAAGGACGTTCTAGCAGTTCGGGCTGTTCCACAGCGGCACAGGCCGGAAGGTTTTTCAGCCCAGGTTGCTTGGCCACCTGCCAGGGATGCTGGAGCAGGGGGTTGGACTGGAGGACCTTTGAGGGTCCCTCCTCCAACTCTGATGATTCTATAAGCCTGGCTGGAAAGCCACCGCCTCTTACTTGGGACCCTGGCATGAAAGATGATTCAGGTCTTTCCCTCTCTCATTATTTCACATGTTTTGAGTCTGACTCCTGGTACTGTAAATACCAGCAAACCCCAAAATTATAATTACTTATTGAAACATATTCTGCTGCTCAGATTAAGTCAAGGCATGTGTTGCATGCAGGCTTGGTGTTTGGGGAGGGGAGGCAAGGATTGTGGCACACATCTCCAGCACGAGACCTTAGAAGGGGCAAGTACAAGTAAACTTGTGGCCACTGAGCAGCTGCAACCAGATTCCCAAACAGTGGCTGGCCTTGGGTGGAGTTATGGTCGGGCCGGACACAGGAATATGCCCCCCCGCCGCCGCCGCCGCCACCACCACCACCCCAGTTAAAGGGATCTCAGATAGCTGGTGAGGGTTTCTTGGTCCCTGGAGAGTTTGCTGCCAGGAGAGAGAGGCAAACCTTCTGATGTGACACAAGGCAGCTTTTGTATTTCTTCTGAGCGAAAGGAAGCCTGAGATGGCATCTCCATCTGTCGAGGCTGAAATATCTGCACAAATTGGCAGCTGTTGCAGTAGCAGGAGATGAGGACAAGCGCGGCCGGTTGATCTGAATCTCTCTGGGTTTGTGGTCTAGAGAAGGGAACAAGTTTTGAGATTGTGATGCTGGTGGGGGTTTAGTGGAGAAGGAAGCGAATCAGCCTGCCAGACTTCGCCAACCTGGGGCCCAAAACAACTGCAGAGAACCAGGTTGGAGGAGGATGCCATCCTGGGCAGTGCCTCTGGCCATGTTAAGAGTGTGGGGCTTCCTACTAGCTCCCTAGTGAGGTGATGCAGCTACCAAAAAAGGCTGATGCAATTCCAGACTGCACCAACAAAAGTCTAGAGTCCAGCAGGAATAGCCCTGCTCTATTCTGCCTGGGTCAGGCCCCTCCTGGAGTCTTGTGTCCAGTTCTGACCATGCCAGTTTAAGGAGGAGATTGACAAACTGGAAGGTGCGCAGAGAAGGGCAACCAAGATGATCAAGAGTTGGGAGACCAAGCCTTTTGAGGAACGGTCGAAGGGGCTGGGGATGTTTAGCCTGGAGAGGAGAAGACCGAACCCATGGCTTCAAGTTACAAGAAAGAAGATTCCAACTAAACATCAGGAATAACTTTCTGTGGGTAAGAGCTGTTGGACAGTGGAGGTTGTGGACTCTCCTTGCTTGGAGGTTTTTAAGCAGAGGTTTGATGGTCATCTGTCATGGATGATTTTGCTGAGATTCCTGCATTGCTGGGGGTTGGACTAGATGACCCCAGGATCTCAAATTGACAATTCTGATTCTGGACTCTTCTTGCTGCAACAGACTAGCACGGCTACTGCTCTTGAACTTTTCTTCTTGTCTCCTTTTGTCCCACGAATCCGAGCTGGGTTTGCTTTTTGCCACAGTGACATAGTGGCGGCATCTTGGTGCTCTGCACATGCTCGGCAGCACTCTGCCCTTTGCATTTCATTCCTTTGCATTTCGAGGCAGGCAGCACCGAGAAACAGCCAGGCCCCAGCTACAGCCTGGCCGTGCCAGATTCCCGCTTGCTCTCCGCGGGACAAAAAGAGGCCCCGGCAACCTGGACACTCCTCACGCCCAGGCTTGCACCAAACCCTAGACGTGGTTATTTACTCAGACCTCGAGATTAGCTGGGCAGGTGCTTGGCAGACGCGCCCAAACCAAACATGCCCAGGTGATGAAAATCCCTGACTCAAGGGGCTGGGAGGGAGGCTGGGGAGTGCAGCTCAGAGCAGATCCGAGGCGGAAGCACCCTGCCTGCCTCGGGAAGGCGGCTGGGGTTGATCAATACCACTTAAACCCATTTGCCTATTTCCAAAACCTGGCTGCCTCTTCCCTTTTGAGGCACTGGAGGTGTCAATCAAAGGACTGCTGTCCACTGTCACAAGCCTGCCTTTGTCTCTAAACTTCCTGGTTCCTAACTGGTTGTTGCAAGGCTGATTTAAGAGAAGTCATGTCCTTTTGAAAGTGAGCCAGCGGGGTCCCCTGCCTCCAGCAGCGTCTTTTAAGAGTTGTTTGCTAGGCAGAAACCCAGCAGAGCCCGGTTCATTCTGTACCTTTTGAACTTCTGCCTGTTGAGCAGAAGTTCTATAGGAACAGGGACCCTGCGAGAATTTCAAAAACTTGTCTGCATTTAGCAGATGGGTGAATCGTAGGTTTGGAAGGGACCCGGACCATCATCTAGTCCAACCCCCTGCAAGGCAGGAATTGGCAGCTGTCCCAGATAGGGATTGAACCTGCAACCATGGCATCATCAGCACCAAGCTCTAACCAACTGAGCTATCAAACAACGGTGTGCTTCAATCTGAACAAGCAATGGCTTCATAGAATAATAGAATTTTAGAGTTGGAAGGGACCCCCCAGGGTGCAACCCCCTGTAATGTAGGAATCCCAGCTAAAGAGCATTTTTTGGGGGTGGATCCTCTCAATTCTGGAGTTCAAGTCACTGCACTACCAGAACAGGGACACTTCCCATCGGAAGATGGTGGATTCTCCTTCCTTGGAGGTTTTTAAACAAGATGTTGGGTGGTCATCTGCCAGGGATTATTTAGTTTTGATTCCTGCATTGAAGGGGGTTGGAATAGATGGCCCCTGAGGATCCCTTTCAGTTCTAAGATTCTATGACTTCCTTTTGCTTGCCACGGTGGGAAGGGCAAAAGCCGCTTTGGGCAAGAATTCCCACCAACTCCAGAGCCTGGTGGAAAGTTTTGGGTTCCTGTAAACCTAGTGTGCGCACACGACAGCTGGTTTGTGGCCAAATCAGAGGCAGAGAGTGCGTTTCTGGGATATAAATAGGCCAGTGGCGGGATAATCAAATTGGGGGGTCCGAGCATAGGCTGTTACTGGGAGTCGTGGGGGGAGAGAACCCAGGAAGCAGGCAGGCCATCCTTCTTTGTGACACACAAGTCTTGCAGCCTGTGGCCGCCGCCTCCTGCCTCTCTCGGAGCATGCAATTTCCAGAGGGGCAGCTGTTTTCGTCTGTCGAAGCAAAAAACAGTGGAGAGTCTTGCAGCGCCTTGAAGACTCATCAGGACATCAGGAGTCCTCTTTTAAAGCCACCCAAGTTGGGGGCCGTCCCTGCCTCCTGCGGGAGGGAGTTCCATAGTTCGTGTAATGCAGTGTGTGAAAGATACCTGCCTTGCAAGGGGGTTGGACTAGATGACCCACACGGACCCTTCCAACTCTACGATTCTACAGTTCTAAGAAGGGGATTCTTTTACTGGTCCTGAATCTTCCAACAGTCTGTTTCGTTGGGAGTTCTATTTTACAAAAGTCTATCAGAATTCCCTTCACAGTGCTCACTCTGCATAATCAGGTGTGTGTGTGTGTGTGTATGATAGAATTTTAGAATTAGAAAGGACCCCAAGGGTCATCTATATATCTGTACACAGAACTGCCGCATTTGTCCCACCTTTCACGCCCACACAGATATAGAGGTGGCAACCAAAGAGAACTTTTCATGCAGGCGATGAAAATGATGCCATCTGCCATCATTAATCTGTCTTTAAGGTACCACAGATTCTTTGCAGATCATGCCTGCATGTGGGGGCACAGAGGGCAGGGGGCTGAGCGACCTGCATTTCTAGCCCCGTAGAGGCAGTTTTTAAAGTCTCTATAACCACCAGGTTAGGACCTGGTTGGGAAGGGGCTGCAAGGCCTATCGCATGGGTAGGCAAGCTAAGGGCCGGGGGCCACCGGATCCAGCCCAATCACCTTCTTAATCCGGCCCGTGGACTGTCCGGGAATCAGCATGATTTTACATGAGGAGAAAGTGTCCTTCTCTTTAAAAGGCACCTCTGGGTTATTTGTGGGGCCTGCCTGGTGTTTTTACATGAGTAGAATGTGTGCTTTTATATAAAATGCATCGCTGGGTTATTTGTGGGGCATAGGAATTTGTTCTCCCCCCCAAAAAAAATATATAGTCCAGGCCACCCCCCAAGGTCTGAGGGACAGTGGACAGGCCCCCTGCTGAAAATGTTTGCTGATCCCATGCCTATCGTTTCAGCCCCATCTCCCCCAATCTTTGCACCCTCCAGCTCCCATGAGCCAAGCTACAACTCCTGCAGCCGAGCGGGTGCCAAACGTCTTGCCCTGCCCAGAGGGGGTCTTGTCATCTGGGCAGCCCAGGACCTCCAGACACACTGCCCAGGCTTGCGTCCCCTGGAGGTGCTCCCAACGCAACAATTTGACTTCACCCTCGGAGGCGCACTCCATTGTCTCTCAAGACAGATGGATGCCAACAGATGGATGTGAAAATGTATGCAAAGTTCTGAAGTGTCTGGATCTGATTCTAATTTTTTAAAAAATGCACAGATGACCTGGGATCTTTCTTTCTTTCCCCCCCCTGTCCTGACAAAGGACACCCCTTCATAAATGAGGCCATGGCACAGGTTTGGGGAAGTCAGTGGTTGTGGTTTATTAGCTACTAGGGTCTGTGATTCTCATGGCGTTTTTTTCAAGTCACTGAGTGAGGGATCTTTATGCCAGGGCTGAACATTTTTGGGACTAGGCAGCCAGCAACTTTCCTTCCTTCCAGGGAGGCAGCCGACTCATCTGTTTGGAAGCAGGTGGGCAGCACAGTCCAGACAGGCTTAATTATATTTGGGCCGGTAATGGGGAGAGAAGCCAATGTCCTTGGGGGGAGGGAGGGGCACAGCTAAGCAATGTGTGCAGAGGAGGGCGATCAAGATGACCAAGGTTCTGGAAACCAAGCCTTATTAGGAGCGGTTGAAGGAGCTGAGTATGTTTAGCCTGGAAAAGAGGAGACTAAGAAGAGATCTGAGAGCCATCTTCCAATATCTGAAGGGCTGTCCCATGGGAGATGGAGCAAGCTTGTTTTCTCCTGTTCCAGAGGGTAGGATTCGAACCAACGGCTTCAAGTTGCAAGAAAGGAGATTCCGACTAAACACCAGGAATAACTTTCTGACGGTAAGAGTTGTTCAGCTGTGGAACAGACTCCCTTGAAAGGTGGCGGACTCTCCTTCCACCTGTCAGGGATGCTTTAGCTGTGATTCATGCATTGCAGGGGGTTGGACTGGATGGCCCTTGGGGGTCCCTTCCAACTGTATGATTCTATGATTGCCCTTTGCGCATCATACTTCTACATTTTTCCTCAACGTGTTTTCAAACGAAATATGGTTAACCTAAGGTCTCAGGCGGGTTACAACAATTAGAACACAATGTTAAAAAGCAGTTTAAAGCAACTTACAATCACAGAAATAAGGTGGGCCCTAAGAACATGCACCTCAGGTGCCAAAAGCCGGAATAAAGAGAGTTTATTCCGGGTGGAATAAAGAGAGTTTCGGGTGGAATCATTACGTCATTTTCAAAGCAGCAGCAGTAAGTGGATGATGGTAATTGGGTTTTTGTTGCAAAGCACTTTGGGCTCAGATCACTGTGCAGAGGCAGCGGGTAAGTGAACAGAATCAAACCCAGCACGTAACTTGTGAATTCTGGCGCAAAACTGAACGTTCTGAGGAACTCGAGAAGAGTTCGTTTAAAAAACAAAACCACCCCAAAACCCACCCAGGTGTGTAGCACTCAATTGGGGCTGGGAAGAAGAAAGACAGCACGGCCTGGATGGCCCAACTTTTCCTGGGCATCTTTGGACCACGTTGACGGGTGCATGCACACGAAAGCTCATACCAATGACAAACTTAGTTGGTCTCCAAGGTGCTACTGGAAGGAATTTTTTTTGTTTTGTTTTGTCCTGCCTGGTTGGTCAGTAATGATGTTCTTCTTCCTTTCACTTGGGCTCCCGCGTGTGAGCACATGGGATGAGAGCATGCCCCTCCTGGCACCACCGGGCCAATTATTAACACCGTCCGCACAGGCCGGCTGGCATGAGATGCGCTCCTTGTTTTCTGCTTCATTTCGCTCTCCTGACTCTCCCACATCACGGGCTCAAGTAGCGGAGCATTGCTTTGGGGGTCGAGGAGGAGTCAGGCTCACAGGGAGCTAGGAGGAACCCCTGTTCCTGGATCCGTCCGAAGGGGGCTCAGCAAGCCCAGCGTCCTTCTCTCAAACCCTCTCACCCCTCCCGCGGTTACCAGCGGCTTTGGGAAAGCTGTTAAAGATGCAAAGCGCACCTTTATAAATCCGGGGACCATGCAAAGTGCTTGATTTCCATAGATTCCAATGAACCCACAAAGAAGCAAGCACAGACAGCTCCAGGGGCCTGTGCAGCCTCCCTCCGACTCCTCCCCGAGAAATGCACCTAATACTTCTCAGAAGAGCCTTTCTGGTATCCTGCTCCTTCGTTCTGGGCTTGCAGAGCCTGGCTGCCCCCACCCCCCGCCAGAACCCCCTGCGCATTCCCTTCACCTCATTGCATCAGAAATAGGTTACGGAGTTTTTGTTTATTACAGAGTCAAGCGCTGCTTCGTACAGACCATGTCTGAACTTTGGTGTCCCCTGAGGGCAGTTTTAGGAAGATAGGAAGCTGCCTCATGCAGAATCAGGCCTTTGTTTGTTTGTTTGTTTTCTATACCGCCCTATACCCTAAGGTCTCAGGGCGGTTCACATAAAATATCAAATACAGTATATAAAATCAAAACAAAACCAACAACCCACAAACAAACAAACAAAACCCCAAAGAGCTAGCATTTTGAAAAAGGGTATAGGATGCAGATCAAGTCAGGCAAAGGCCTGGTTGAAAAGGAACATTTTTGCCTGGCACCTAAAGGTGTATAGTGAAGGCACCAGGCGAACTTCCCTGGGGAGAGCATTCCACAGACAGGGAGCCCCTGCAGAGAAGGCCCCGTTCTCGTGTAGCCACCCTCCGGGCCTCTTGCGGAGGAGGCATATGAAGAAAGGCCTCAGAAGGTGATCTCAGGGTCCAGGTAGGTTCATATGGAAATGAGGTATTGTGGTCCTGAGCCATTGGCCCATCTAGCTCAGTACTGTCTACACTGACTGGCAGCAGCGGCTCTCAAGCTGGCTCAGGCAGATTTTTGGATGCTGTCAAAGGCATCAGAGGGAGAGGAAGCTGTACCGCGGGGGCAAAATTCTCCTGCACGGGCATCTCTGGAAATGAGTAGGGCTGCAAGCTTGTGCGGGATAAATTCTGCTGGGTAGCGAGCAGCAGGATGAACGCTGTCAGTGTGTGTGTGTGTTTGGATTTTGTAGGGCAGGCTCTGCCCGGATGAGGCAGCAAAGGTCCCCTGTTTGGTAAGAGAGCTATCAGGAGGAAATGCAAATGCAGACCTCGAAGGTTTCCATGGGGTGTGTGTAGTTGGGAAGGGGGGGGGGTGAAGTTTGAAGGCTGGCGCAAGAGCTCAGCCACCATCTCCTTCCTTGAAATGCTCCCCTCTAGTGAGTCAGCTGAAAGTCCAGTCCATGGGTAGGCAAACTAAGGCCTGGGGGCTGGATCCAGCCCAATTGCCTTCTCAATCCGGCCTACAGATGGTCCGGGAATCAGTGTGTTTTTACATGAGTAGAATGTGTGCTTTTATTTAAAATGCATCTCTGGGTTATTTGTGGGGCATAGGAATTCGTTCTTAGCCAGCGTGGTGTAGTGGTTAAGAGCGGTGGACTCGTAATCTGGTGAACCGGGTTTGCTTCCCCGCTCCTCCACATGCAGCTGTTGGGTGACCTTGGGCTAGTCACACTTCTCTGAATTCTCTCAGCCCCACTCACCCCGCAGAGTGTTTGTTGTGGGGGAGGAAGGGAAAGGAGATTGTTAGCAGCTTTGAGACTCCTTATGAAAGGCAGGAAATCAAGTCCTCCTCTCCCTGCTTGGCAGGGGGTTGGACTGGATGGCCCTTGTGGTCTCTTCCAACTCTATGATTCCTCCCCCCCCCAAGGTCTGAGGGACAGTGGACCAGCCCCCTGATTAAAAAGTTTGCTGACTCCTGGTCCAGTCGTTTGTTCAAGTATTGCTTTTCAGTCCCCGTTCCTAAACAAAACTTTATAAATTTAAAGACCTCCCCAATTTTAAAGGTTGTTCTAAGACTCACAGAGGATAATAGGACCCCCCCCCATCTCCAGCACCTTCGCATAACAGAAAGTTAAATTCTTCAATGAGAGTTTGCCAGATACAGCTTTGGATGTTCCAGCTTTGGACGTTGCTTCAAAGCTGGAAGAAAGCTTGAACCCTGGATTTTTAAATATTTTATGCACCACACTTTAAGGAGGATATTGACGAGCCACCGATAGCCCTTTCCTCCTTCATGGATTTGCCCAGCCCTCTTTGAAAGCCACGCAAGTTGGTGGCCGCCACTGCCTCCTGTGGGAGGGAGTTCCGCAGTTTAACTCTGCACCGTCAAATGCAAAAAAGAGGGGCCTGCTGCCCTCATGCCCTGCTTGTAGGGGCTTCTCAAAGGCACCAGTGGGAATCGGGATGGTGGATCAGGAAGATGGTGGGGCCTGATCCAGCATGGCTCTTAGGATGTTGTGAAACTCACTGACCTTGATCCTTCACCACCTCCGCTGCCTGCCCCCAGTCGGGCGAACGGCTTCACCCTGTGTGTTTTACTCCTACATTTCTTGCTGCAATCACGTCTTGTTATTTGTAGTTGTGATGCGTGCTCTCCATCTCACACCTCCACATGTTTCAGAAAAATGAGGGCAACCGGTGCTTCGAACAGCCGCCGCCAACCTGAGCCCCCCTCCAGCTGTTTTGGACTACAACTCCCATCAGCCCCTGCCAGCACGGCTGGCCTTAAATAATGGCAGAGCCACGGAAACGATGTTCTGTCCTGCTGAACTCCTGTCGCAGGGCGCGCCAGACTTTAATTTCTGCAAATCTCTTCAGTGAAGATATGCTTTTGGGTGCGAGGAAACCAAATCTGCTGTTATTTTTGTGACTGGACAACATTTAGCTTGGCAAGTCTGCGTTTGATGAAGAAGCGCATGGACTGCTTTCGGGAAACAAAGGAATTTTAATTTTAGCTTCTGAAAATGCCAGTTATGCTAAATAATGATGATGATGATGATGATGATGATGATGATATAACTGCAGCTGTTTGGCAATCGTGACTTATATGCAATTCTACACACATTTTACCTACCAAGCAAAACTAAATTATATCAATTTAGCCAAAATATATTTTGAATTCCCGAATCACGTTACAACTTTTTACCACCCTTCATTTTGGGAATATGAAAATTGAACAATTCAGCACGCCCCATAGGTTCCACTCTTTGGGTGAACTTAGGATGCAGACGTCCGCGTGATCGCCTGTTTTGTGTTTTTCCAAAGAGGGACGCGGTGGCTGCTTCAATAGCCTCTTGTTGCAACCTGAGATCTATGTTATGCCCAGCACTGTGTGGCCTCGTTAAATCTCTGTTCCATCATAAAAACTGAAGACAAAAGGGATTTTTTTTTTTTGCAATGCACAGGAGCAACACCTCCTGCTCTTTCCTCTCACAGAGTTTATTTTTCCTTAACACCCAGCCTGAAGAAGTGTTCTGGTGGGCTGAAGAAAGCTCTCCACTGTGGACATTTCAGTTGCTCCCGATATTGCCCTACTGCTGTAATTCTAGGAGTCTAATGTTCACGATCAGCCTCCTACTTTTCCGATCGTTGCTGCTGTGGCCACAATGCAGCCATCATCTTCTCCTCTTCATCATCACGTCAACAGGTGGCAGAGAACCGGAGAGACCCAGCTTGCTACATCACCTCTTGCCAACCTGATGGGAGTTGTAGTCCAAAACAGCCTAGGCTGGCCTAGGCTTGCTTGGAACATCTCTTCCTTTCTCTCCCCAAGCCAATAGCTTATTTCCCCCATGAATTAATTCTCTGCCGGCAGCCTGTTTTGCAAGGTGCCAAGGGGATGACCAAGATGAATGAATGCGTTTCCGAGCTGTTTATGCTTTCCGTTTAGACACAGCCCATGAATGGTGCTAAAACTCTGGTAAACTGCAGCAAGGGAAGGCACAGGCTCCCCTATCGAGAGCGTCCAAGATTTGCACATTTGCTTCAGTTATTTTTAAAATACCTTTTCCACGTTCCACATTTCTTTTCTGGATTTTTCAGGCCCACTCTTCTGCCACGGTGTCCTTGAAGCAGGTTAGTTAATTGGACCGCACTGAAGTGAACTGGCATATCTGAGGCAGCTGCTGCGGGGTTCTTGCAAGTAGGCTTGGTTGAGAGGGAGGCAGCCTGGAAGGCTAAAGGGTTTCCCCCACCCCACCCCCTCATATATTCTGCACTGAACCTGGATTTTTAATTTGAGGAAGGTGGCATGTGGCTGTATCCTGTTTGGGGTTGGCGGGAGCCCTGCCATTCCAGCATCAGCCTGTGTCTCCTTTGTTCCCTGCCCTTTAGAGCTTGGCAGGAGAGTGCCAGAGAATTGTGTTAGGGAGGAAGGGGGTCTCCATGACCTTCAGCTGCAGGCAGAGGGATTAAGACCTCAGAAAGGTCAGCATTAATTTTTCAGGAGCCCTTCTTATTAATTAATTGGAGAATTAACGCTTCTGCAGAGCTAAGCTGGGGGTAAATGCCTCGGGGGGGGGGCTATGTCCCAGTCTGTTCCCCCACCCCAATTTCCCGGAAACCAGCATCCAGCCCTGCAAACGCAGCATCTCAGGGCTTCTGCACTCTGCACGCGTCCCAAGCACTTGCAGGGAAAAGGCAGGGCAAGCCCTTGGAAACAGCCCAGAATTTACTGAATACATTAAAGAAGTACATTTGTCTCTTCCACAAGTTTGGCATAAGTGACATCTAATTGGCTGGATTTTTTACTTCTTGACGTAATAGAGAGGCTTTTATTCTGGGTACTCTTTGGGGTCAGGTGCTGTGCCAAACCTCCTGCTCTCTCGCTTTTTACAACGGCTCTCTCCACTTGTACCTGCCTGTTATCTCATCGCAAATATCCGGATAACCTGCTTTATCATTTCTTCCAGGTAATGTAACATCCAATGCCAGCCTTGGTTTGGATCGGTCTAGGTTTTTTTTAAATATGGTTGTGTATTTTGTTGCTTGGGTCATAGGGATAAAATTCAACAGAAATACTTTCAAAAAGGAAAAAAATGGGAAAGGAAACAGCCCAGAAGCTTCCACTGGTTCAGAATATATCTGTGGGGCTTCAGATCACGCACACAAATGGTTGCCTGTTTCACCAGTTGAGAACTTGGCTGCCTGGTTCAATCCCAAGCAGCGTTGCTCTTTGAAGACCTAAACCACCTTGCAAGCAGAGTTTCTTGAGAATTGCCTCCCATGAACCTGCCCAGTTCTGTTTTCGAGGGCCTCCTTGACATTCCTCTCCTACAGCTGTGTGATTGAAGGGGTGGCCCTTCCAGAGGGGGGGGGGGTCATTTTCCAGGTGTGGTGCTTGATGTCTAAAACCGCAGCCCCAAAGTGGAGCATGCCTGGCCTCATGTTTAGACATAAAAACTGAAAGTAAATACTGTAAAGAAAAAGGGGAAGATACTTCCATTTCTCCATCTCTCCACTTTAAAAACTTGTGCAAAATTCTTACTCCATAGTGACAGCCATCTCTTTTGCTTTCCAACCTTCCCCCCCCCCCAGTCTTCAGACGCAGATATCACAAGCCGATTTTCTTTTTTGCGCAAAAAGCCCATAAGGGGTTTCCAATCGTTGGTAAATGTCAACAGTGATTTTCCTCTAGTTTAGCACGTCAGTTGTGCGGCCCTAGCCAAATCAATTCATTTTAATAGCCGTTCTTCCATAATAGGTAATAAGAAGTCCTTCCATCTTTGTGCATATAACAGTCTCGCCGTTGCGATCACGTATTGCAATAATCTTCCATAATCTTTCCCCCTGGGCGTCTGGTTGGCGACTGTGAGAGCAGGATGCTGGACTAGACTGGAGATATCAGTTTGGTCCAGCGGCTCGTGTTATCTTAATAAGGATTCGAATACCCCTATTTAGTCTTTGCTCTAACATTTTAGATGTCTGTGCATTTTTTGCAGGAGGCAAAAGATGTGCCCCTGATGGGGAGCTTCCGACACCCTCACATCTGCCTTTGTGAGCTTGCTGTGACATACTTGGGGTTTGGAGACCCCCTCTGTTTAGAGCCCAAAGTTTTGGGCTGCAGTTCATCTTTAGGAAGTTTCCTCCTCTCATCTCCCTGAGTCAGACAGCATGGCTCCCCATCGACTTTCGAGATATCTACTGACGAGACAGAGGTGTGGTGCTGCCGGCACAACCTCTCTCTGCAGATGGCCTCTCCTTCCCAGAACCGCTGAGCAGAGGGGCAAGGTTTGGGGCGGGTTTGGCTGCTTGCCTGGGCGAAACGTCGAGCGTGCTGCTTCGATTCCTGGCAGCGGATGGAGCTTTTGGCCACCAATCTGGGTGGGGAAGGCAGATGCGCCCTCAAGAGAGTATAGAATCACAGACCTGTCGAGCTGGAAGGTACCCCAAGGGTCATCTAGTCCAACCCCTGCAACGCTGCAGGAATCACAGCTAAAGAGGTGGCCACCCCAGTTCTGTTGAATAATTTCAAATGCAGGAGAGCCCACCGCCTTCCAAGGCAGCCCGTCCCACAGTCGAGCAACTCTTAATGTCAGAAAGTACTATCTGTGAGTTAGCTGGTTCCAGCAAAAACAAGGAAAAGAGTATTGGGACACCTTAAAAGACTTAGAATCACAGAATTGTAGAGTTGGGAAGGAACCCGAGGATCCTCTAGTCTAGTCCAACCCCCTGAAATGCAGGAATATGCAGCTGCCCCATAAGGGGATCGAACCTGCAACCTTGCCGTTATCAGCATGAGGCTCAGAGTCTAGCCAACTATCCTGGGAGGAGCCTTCTGTGGCTTAGGAATATTTATGCCATAGCAAACGTGTTACAGCCACGAAGACGTCACAAAACTCTCATGTGTTCCTTTATTTATTGCACCCTTTTCTCCAGGAAGCTCATGGTTCCCCCCTCCCCCGCGCGAGCGCTCCTTGTTTAATAACACAACAACCCTGTGAGGGAGACTTGGCTGAGTGGCAGGAACCCAAGGCCACCACCCAGGGATCTCCATGGCCAAGTGGGGATTCAAGGCTCGGTCCCCAGGTCTTAAACCGACATTCTAACCCAGGGGTCAGCAACCTTTTTCAGCCGTGGGCCGGTCCACCATCCCTCAGACCAAGCGGTGGGTCGGAATTATATTTTTTTGGGGGGGGGGAATGAACAAATTCCTATGCTCCACAAATAACCCAGAGATGCATTTTAAATAAAAGGACACATTCTACTCATGTAAAAACACGCTGATTCCCAGACAGTCCACCGGCCTGATTGAGAAGGCGGTTGGGCCGCACCTGGCCCCCGGGCCTTAGGTTGCCTACCCCTGATCTAACCCATAGGTAGGCAAACTAAGGCCTGGGGGCCGGATCCGGCCCAATCGCCTTCTAAATCCAGCCCGCAGACGGTCCAGGAATCAGCATGGTTTTACATGAGTAGAATGTGTGCTTTTATATATATAGAAGATGCATCTCTGGGTTATTTGTGGGGCATAGGAATTTGTTCATTTTTTCCCTTCAAAATATAGTCCGGCCCCCCACAAGGTCTGAGGGACAGTGGACCGGCCCCCTGCTGAAAAGGTTTGCTGACCCCCCTGCTCTAACCGCTGCACCACACTGCCTCTGTGTTAATACCGCCAGGAAAAAACCCACCACAACAGCCCTGTCAAAGCCCGCCCGCCACTAACTAAGGGCCTACCTCTTGCCCTCCCGACGACGACTCTGTTCCACCGCCAACTTTTTCTGCCACGTTTCACTCCATGAATTGTCCTGATAAACCGGACCACGTGCACTCAGGGCTAAAAATACAGAAAAGATGCAAAGTGGTAAATAAAACACTAGGTTCCCCAAAAACGCTGAGGTCTGCAGCCTGTATAAATCATTCCTGTTTGCATAGTCCGTTCTGGTTTTGCCCCCTTTCAGTGGGGTGGGGGTGGGGAGGAAGATCAGAAGCTCCCTTTCAGCAGATGAGGCTACTCTAGCCCAGTCTTGTCTCTGGCAAAGCAGGTGCCCGTCTCTGAGCTCTGATCCATCTCCCCAAGGACCTCCGGAAAGCACAGGAGCCCCATCCCCTTCCCCCGAGAGACTTCTTAATTTCTGCATTCTGGGATCTCACCAGGCAGCACCTCTCTGAACAAATCTTTACAAGCCTGAGGGCTAGAAACTTGCCTTCGTTTATGCATTGCATTTATATCCCAGCCTTTTTCTTCCAAGGAGCCCAAGGTGGGGCCCACAGATCTCCTCCTCCCTGTTTTACCCTCAATGACAAACCCTGCAAAGTTGGTCAGGCTGAGAGCGGCAGTGATGAACACCCCCCCCCCCCACCAGGCCATCACCCAGTGGAAGTCATGGCCAAGTGGGGATTTGAACCCTGGTGTCTCCCAGGCCCTGTCCCAGTACTCTCACCTCACTGGCTCTTTGATAAGAGGATGCAGAGATTCTTGGGCGGCTTAATTTTGCACCCAGTACCAAACCCCAGGCATCCCCCCCCCCTGAGAATGGCTGTGCTCCTCCCAAGCTCTCATTCATTTTAAAATGCACCCTTTTAAAATGGGTTGGGGAGGGGAGGTTATTGGGTTGTTTTTGTTTTATTATGTATTTGGTGTTACTATATTGTGATTTTATGTTATAACCGCCCTGAGACCTGTGGGTATAGGGTAGTGTACAAATAATAATAATAATAATAATAATAATAATAATAATAATAATAATAATAAACAATTCATTTTGTTATCTCATGGGAGAACTTAACTGTGGGCTGTGCCCCTTTGTAACTGGGGAAGGGGAAAGTGATGCTAAAGGAAATTTAATAAGATGCTGTTCCTATGGTCCCATCCAAGGAGCTCACCCACACTTTCCCACGATCCGTATTTTGACTGTACTTTGCATCGATTAATTCTCCCGGGTCCGAGAGCTTCTCTCCTTGCTCTGCCGCTGTGCCCTGTTAAAATGCAATGTCCTCTGAACCAGATCCTATCAGGGGCACAGAAAATCCAGAGAGGGGTTTGCCCCGCTTCCTAAACCGCACTAAATGCACACCTCAGTCCGGATCTTAATATTCATGGACAAACAGAGTTGCGCAAGAGAGTTGAGCAGAGAAGGAAACCACTGCTTCTCCCATCAACCGGGCATCGTTGTACGACGCCGATCGAATGTGCTCACAGGTCTCCGAGGACACATGGCAGCTTATGGCATGATGCCTTTGCTTGCAAAGCGAAATGACTTAAGCGCCAGGTGTAATTAAATAGACATTTGGTCCTTCTGGGGAGGGTGGCTGAATATCGATGGCTGCTTCTTGTATAAATTAGTGAAAACAATAAAAATGTTTGGATTCCAACCAAACCAACCGCACCTGGAATTGCTCCTGATCTGTCCAACTCCAGCAACCGAGAGGGAGAGAGAGAATTGCTAGGTGCATGTAATAAGTACTTATTCGCATGCTGCAAAGCAAAACTATGGAACTCCCTCCTGCAGGATAATAAATAAATAAATAAATAAATAAATAAATAATTTATTATTTATACCCCGCCCATCTGGCTGGGTTTCCGCAGCCACTCTGGGCAGCTCCCAATCGAATATTAAAAACACAATACAGCATTAAACATTAAAAACTTCCCTAAACAGGTCTGCCTTCAGATGTCTTTTAAAAGTAAGATAGTTGCAGGATGGCTTTAAAAGAGGATTGGACAAATTGATGGAGGAAGAGGAGAGGATTATTGATGTGTTATAGATTTTTTTTGGGGGGGGTTACCCCCAAAACCGTAGAAATTAATAAATGGTAGGATTTGGATGATTTGGGATATGAAGGGAGAAGTACAAGCTGCGGAAGAATTCCTGGACTAGCTTATGCAAAAGGACCTGGCCAAGCTAAGGCCATTAAGAAACAACACAGGGCCACTGGCAATGCAATAGAACTGTCTTTTCCCCTTGGAAGGTTGTCAGGGCAGCTGGTTGTGGGGTGTCAGGAAAAGAGAGTCTTTAGCCAGGTGTTATGGGAGGAAGAAGGAGGAGGGGAAGAAAAGACTGGGGTCCATCTTGGGCAGGTTGGCTGAAGTCTGGCTGCACTGCTGTGCAGAACAAGCCCCTCTTGAAAGCACCACGCTGCAAGATCTGCTCTCCCTCCATGCAGACTGAAGGTGTAAACAGGTGAACAAACCCTGTTTCTTAAAGCTACGGCAGTCTCTGCCACTTCTCACTGTGGCACCCAACTCTTGCAACAGGTGGCTACCCTTTTATGATGGTTAGGCTTTGTCCTCCAGGGTCTCAGGCGGCAACGCTTCTGAATGCCCGTTGCTGGAAGCAGCAGAGCAGAGGGTTCTTGGATGCTGCTTGCGGGTTTCTCGTTGAGCCGCCTGTGAGCACAGGACGCTGGGCTAGACGAGCCCCCATTGGCCTGATCCAGCCGCAGAGCTCTCCTTGTGTTCTTCGTAAGGGGAAGAGTAGGGAGCATGGCTCAAGGTGGTGTCTCTGCCCTGCAGTGCCCCTCCCGTAACCTCTATCTGTGTCTTGCCGTCTTCTTTCCCCAGGTCTGCAAGGCCAGGAAGCCCCTCTGAGAAGCGTCCCTCGCATGAGCCCAGCTGATTAGGTGCCACGGCAGAAGGCAGCAACCAGCTCCGTCCCATGGGGGCCTCGCTGCACACCGATTCCAGGAACCTCCTCGCGATGGCCAGCCCGGCCCTGCAGCCGTACCGCTCCTGGCCCCGCAAACCCCTGTCCTGAGCCGGGGACCCAGCGCCGCCCGGGGGTCTCCGCGGCCCCCTTCCCCCGAGGATGTGCAACGCGTCGCTGGTGAGCTGCCACGTGGACTCCAAGATCGACCACCTCTTCCCTCCGGCGCTGTACATCGCCGTCATCACCGTGGGCCTGCCCACCAACTGCCTGGCCCTGTGGGCCGCCTACCTGCAGGTGCGCCAGAAGAACGAGCTGGGCGTCTACCTGATGAACCTCTCCGTGGCCGACCTGCTCTACATCGCCACGCTGCCACTGTGGATCGACTACTTCCTGCACCATGACAACTGGATCCACGGGCAGCAGTCCTGCAAGGTCTTTGGCTTCATCTTCTACACCAACATCTACATCAGCATCGCCTTCCTGTGCTGCATCTCGGTCGACCGCTACCTGGCCGTGGCACACCCGCTGCGCTTCGCCCGCTTCCGCAGGGTCAAGACGGCCGTGGCGGTCAGTGCCACGGTGTGGGCCATCGAGATCGGGGCCAACTCGGCGCCGCTGTTCCACAACGAGCTCTTCCACGACCGCTACAACCACACCTTCTGCTTCGAGAAGTACCCCATGGAGGAGTGGGTGGCGTGGATGAACCTCTACCGGGTCTTCATCGGTTTCCTCTTCCCGTGGACGCTGATGCTCTTCTCCTACCGGGGGATCCTGCGCGCAGTTCGGGGGAACATCTCCACCGAGAGGCAGGAGAAGGCCAAGATCAAGCGCCTCTCGCTCAGCCTCATCGCCATCCTGCTCTTCTGCTTCGCCCCGTACCACCTCCTCCTCCTCTCGCGCAGCGCCGTGCACCTGAGCAAGCCCTGCGACTGCGGCTTTGAGGAGACGGTGTTCGTGGCCTACCACACGGCGCTGGCTTTCACCAGCCTCAACTGCGTGGCCGACCCCATCCTGTACTGCTTCGCCAACGAAGGGGCCCGGGGCGACGTGGCCAAGGCCCTCTCCACCTTGCTGCGCTTCCTGGCCAGCTCCAAGCCCCGAGAGATGGCCAACGCCTCCCTCACCCTGGACACCCCTCTCTCCTCCAAGAAGAGCAGCTTCTGCCGGCAGCCGCTGGCGCTCCCCATGCCCCCCTCGCAGGCTGGGGCGGGGGGCGCGGGGGACGAGGAGCTCCAGATGAAGATACTGACTTTTGAACGCTGAACGCTCAGAGCCGCATCCACGCAGCCTCTGGACGATGTAGAGGCCCCACTGGCAACTCGCCGGGGCAGGTGGCCAACAGATATACTATCGGACCTAACAATAAAATGATAATATTATTATTATTATAACTTAAAACGTGCCAGCACATTTCTGCCCTGCGATTCTATTAACGATACCTAGCACCTGCGTAGTGCTTTGCTGAAGAGTTCAGAGCACCTCCCTTCTTGGTGGCCCTAGCACAACAACCCTGTAAGAAAAGTGAGCATTGAAGGCACAAGTGGGTGACGGAGGGTGTGCTGTGGCTGAGAAGCAGCAGCTTGCCTAAGGTAAGATTCGAAAGGAGGTTTTAGGACACGGGAGCCAGCAACGCTTCTGAACACCAGCTGCTGGAAACCACAGGAGGGTAGAGCTGCTCCTGTGTTCGAATCCTGATCGAGGGTTTCCCATTGGGGCATCTGGCTGGCCCCTGTGAGAAGAGCATTTCAGCACATTCCTTCCCTATCCCTTTGGCTCATGGTTTCACATTATAAGACAGCTTAAGGACCGGAAGACACCCCTGCCGTTCTTTAGAGAGCATGCAAGTATTTGCAGGGCTTGTAAAGAACTCCAAAATACCCACGGGTATTTGGGGGGCATGCAAAATACCTCGAAAGTTCTTGGAAGGTGCGAGCCGTAATTGGTTGCTGGGCTGTCTCGATGCCCCTGGAATGGCAGGCTGGAAGCCGCCATGAAATCCTGCCACGTTTGTTCTTTGCAAAGGCACTTTAGTCAGGGGTGGGCAGAGACAAAGATGGAACTGGAGGGGAGTAGTTAAACCAAACAGTAGGAGAAACGGCCCACGGGATCCTTTTGTGGCACCAGAGACCCAAGCAAAACACACATTACATGTCCTTTCATTCGTCCCCCTCCCAGTTTCCCATCTCCAAATTACAACAAGAGGCCAAAGGCCTGGCGGTTATGGAGCTTAATGAGCAGAGAAAGCTCCTTGGGGACCATGAAAAATCTGCCATGCAGTCAGCCAAAGCTCACCCGCTCTGTGTTTCAGCACGGGGCGGGATTTAGAATTGCTCCGCCTAGAACTGGGTGCATCTCGGAGCTAGCTGAGTAACGGGTTGGTTCTGAAATAAACGAGAGGGGCTGAGGCTGGAGCTCGGCTCGACTGCTATGCCCCCTCAGGTGCCTGTGGTTCACACATGGGAAGAAGAGACACCTAACATGTCTTCAGGAGCTCTTGTTATGCCCCAAAGGCAGGCTGATGGCCGATATCCAAGGTTGCATGAGGAAAGCTGATACTCTTTCTGGGTTCCTATTGTACTTTGAAATCAAGCCCTTTTAAGGAAGAGTGAGAACATGGCCTATTCTCACGGGTGAGATGCAGCTGTCAAACAGCATAGGAGATTATGAATATGGAACAGAGGGAGAGCAACTCCTCTAGAGAGCCACAGGTGCAAAGTTGTGGCATTAAGAAGATTTAATTATTTTTATACTGGTAGCCACAAGCCTAGTGATAGCGTATCATTGGAAATCCCAGGCGGAGCTACCTCTTGAGATGTGGTTGAGTAATATTTGGGATATAGCTCAGGCATCCCCAAACTGTGGCCCTCCAGATGTTTTGGCCTACAACTCCCATGATTCCTAGCTAACAGGACCAGTGGTCAGGGAAGATGGGAATTGTAGTCCAAAACATCTGGAGGGCCGAAGTTTGGGGGTGCCTGATATAGCTGGTTCAGAATGACTAGAACCATAGAATAGAATCGTAGAGTTGGACGAGACCACAAGGGCCATCCAGTCCAACCCCCTGCCGAGCAGGAAACACCATCAAAGCATTCTTGACATATGCCTGTCAAGCCTCTGCTTAAAGACCTCCAAAGAAGGAGACTCCACCACACTCCTTGGTAGCAAATCTAACTGGGCTTAGAAGAGCCGCAAAAGGGGTTATGGCGGAAAATACCTTTGATGAAACCTGGTCTCCCTTCTTTCCGTACATAAAGGAAAGCTCTCCCACCAGCCTCACAACCTCCAGGACGCCATAAACGTAATGCTATGTTCTTTTCTCTGTTGATACTGTGTTGTACTGTATAATAATTTAAGTTCTAGAGTTATGGGAGCAGGAGAGAAACTTTTCTCTATCCATGCAGCCATGCATTAATTTGATAAGCTTCTGTCCTGTCGCCTCTTCCTTGCCTTTCCTCTAAAGTTCAAAAAGTTCTGCGTAAGAAGCTCCTTCCCACACACCTCCTGCCAAGACAAATCCCCTGTACATGAGAATAATTTACACTTTGCTCATAGGCAACTCAGGAATCCCTGCCTGCCTGCCAGGCTTAACCCCAGAAGTAGCCGCATTTCCACACAGGGCCAGCTACTTTCGCCACCACCCTCTGCTCCTGGCTGCCTCTTGAAATTCCCACACCTCCTGGGATTAACCTCTATCTCTGGCGATGGGTCTTGGAGCCTAATACTGCCCCACTGATGACTCACTCCGCGTTCCAGGAATGCGCGGAACAGGACGAAAGAGAAGGGTCATCTGTGACGTCCCAAGATGGGAGCAGCCTAATCTCAGGGTTTAACAAGAGGCGAGGGCTGCTGAGTCAAGGGCCTTTCTGGGAATAAACAGGAAGAGGCCAAAGGTGAAAGCAAGTGGAAATACCCACGGAGGGAAGGGGACCTTCCAACAATTCCAGCAGGCTGAGACCAAACAGTAGAACAGGCAGCCTCGGTGGGCTCCCCTTCGTTGCGAGGTTTTTCAACAGAGGTTGGATGGCCATTTGCCAGGGTGGGGTTGGACTAGAGGACCCTCGGGGGTCCCCTTTCTCCTCTACTGTTCTGTGATTCTATAACTGATCAAAGTATGCCCACGTGGGCAAGGAGTGAAGGATGGGGCTAGCCCATTAACCACATGCCAGCCCGTGTGGTGTTGTGGTTAGAGTGTTGGCCTAGGACCTGGGAGAAACCAGGGTTCGAATCCCCACTCGGCCATGAAGCTCACTGGGTGTGTGTCACTGGTTCTCAGCCTAACCCTCCTCGCAGGGTTGCTGTGAGGATAAAATGGGGAGGGGGGGGGAACCACACACACCATCTCCTTGGAAAAGGCAGAAAGTAAATGTAATGATGATGATGATTATCAACTTCTTTGTCTTGAGAGATTTGCACCCCCAACAAAAACAGTTCCTCAGGTCTTTTTTGGACTTTATGAAAGTGGATTCCATAGTGGGATACTTTCACTGCTCCTGTTTATTTAGTTTCCTCTCACTCGGCCTAAATCTCTTGATCCCTTTTCCGCTCGAGCTGCTGGGACGCATGCCGGATCTCTGGGGCCGTGAGAGGACATGGTTCCCTCGTGTTGGCAGGCAGGGAAAGGAAACGACAGGCCCTCTGATTTCCCATTGGGGCTCGGGTTCCAAACTTTCCTTTCCATTCCTTCCACGCTATTGCTTAATCAATACAGGACGTCAAGACTACCCCTGGCTACCTGAAGGAAATTAGGTTGTGCTAGATACCCTGACTGGGCTGTTATGGTACTGACCTCTTGGGGGCACTTCCCCGGTCCTGCCCCTTGGTTCCATGCCTCAGTTTCTCTCTCCGAAAACCCCGTTTTGCTCTAACGAGAAGGATGAGCCAAGAAGGCAGCATCTGAGGCAGGCCAGACAGCAGGAAAATCCTTTAATTATTGTGTTCACACGGTCTAGGTGACCCTGCGGGAAGGAACGAACTTGGGATCAGTCTCCTGGCCAGGCAAAACACAGCAAACCCCCTCAGAGCAACTGAGGATCCAAACAGGATCTAACTTATTCGGGGGAGGATTATAAAAGTTTCATTCCTCTTCGTAAATCTTTTAGCATGTTTAAAGTCACAATGACCTAAGGAGAGTCCTGCTGGATCAGGCCCATCTTAATCCAGCATCCTGTTCTCACAGTGGCCACCCAGATTCCTCAATGGGAAACCCACAAGCGGGAGGCTCAAGTCCCCTAATTTATATGTATTAAACTGTCTCGTCTCCCTTCATTAGCACTTAACTGATTTTGTAAACACATGATTTAGTCAGCCCAAAACTCAGAGATACAGGGTTAGGTTATCACATATATCACAGTCACACTGCATTGATAGAAGTCACGCACGCACACAAAAAGGGTCTATTTACAGTTTGAAATTACAGTCATACCTCGGTTTAAGTATGCTTCGGTTTGAGTACTTTCAGTTTAAGTACTCCACGGACCCGTCTGGAACGGATTAATCCACTTCCCATTACTTTCAATGGGAAAGTTCGCTTCAGGTTAAGTACGCTTCAGGTTAGGTACAGACTTCCGGAACCAATAGTGTTTGTAAACTGAGGTTCCACTGTAAGGAAATATATAGTTTAGTACTATAAATAAATATAAAGTTTAGTACTATAAAAATGTACTAAACTTAAAAATTGCAAAAAAGTAAAGGCCGAAGTAAAAAAACTTAGCGTAATCGGATGACCTGGGATGGCTCAATTGGTAGAGCATGAGACTATGAATCTCAGAGATGTGGGTTTGAGCACCACATTGGGCAAAAGAAACCTGCATGACCCTAAACTAGATGACCCTCGTGACCCCTCCCAACTCGACAAATTCTTTGATTCTATGAAAATATGACAAAGACCTATTCAGACATTCCTTAAACTTTCCCTCAGCTTTCAAGGGATCAAATATACCATCACAGGGATCAAACGTTTAGACTATTTAGAAACATAGTTGCAGGGACTTTTGATTTGGAACACAGATATCGCTAGATACACACTAAGCCCGGCCAAAGTCTTTGTGCTCTGCTGGACTTGCATCGCTACAGGACCCAAGAAGTGCACCTGAGGTTATCAGGAGGGTTCTGTAGTAAACGATGCTTAGACTTGGGACCCCACATTTAGCTGAGTAAGCCAGCTCCCAGGAAACCCTCGGCTGGGTCAATCGGCTGCAGGACAAGAGACCTCCAAGAGGTGAGAAATGGAGGCGTCTGGTCAGGAAGACCGATGGCTGCTCAGCTCTCTCACAAAGGCAGGTTCTTCTCCTTGCCTTCTCAGGTTCCATCGTTTTGCACCATTAGACCCGGCATTTCTACGCAACACTGAACAAAATTGGGGAGCAGGGTGAATTGTGGGTGCTGCAGGCCTTTGCCCCTTAGCCTTTGAGGTGAACAGAAGAAGCTGTTCCCTAGAAAGCAACTTCATGCCAGCAGCAGCAGCAGCTTCACCTGTTGAATTGCTGACATTATTATTATTATTATTATTATTATTATTATTATTATTATTATTATTATTATTATTATTATTATTATTATTATTTTATTATACCCCCACCCATCTGGCTGGTTTCCCCACATAGGTATAGAAGGAGAAGCAACAGCACCAGGGAGGGGATTTTCCAGGACAGGAAGGTGGCAATGCGCCCCTAGGTCTCTGCCCCGCCTGCCTGGAGGCGAAAAGGGGAGGAGCCTCCTGGTATGTGGCCTCCGCGCGGCAGCGGGAGAGTTTTCCCGCCAAAAACCCGGGAGGGAGGGGGAGAGGGCGGAACGAGCCATGATTGGCTGAGGCGGATGACGGCCAGCATTGGAGAGCGGAAGTGCGCCACAGAGATAGAAAAAAAGGGAAGAGTGACACAAGAACATTGAAATTGCTGTACGGGAAAGAAAACTGAAAAGCTCGACCGGCTATGATTTCCTAAAAGGGCAGCCGCGATTATGTTCCTAAAAAGCACGTCGTTTTCCGAACGAAGAACAGAAAGTTGGAAAAGGAGGGGAGCGCCTCTTTCCCGTTCTGTGCTGCCGCCCAACCCCTTCGATAAGGAGATTCCAGGATTCTTCTTTGGCTTTCAAAGGCGGCCGCAGTGGCTCCTGCCCCCCGGGGGGGCGCGACACATAGACCAGCTTCTAACATAAACTCGGCAGTTCCCTCTCCGGACAGTTAAAGGGTGATTCTACATTTTATCTCTATGACCTCAGCCATCAAGTTCCTATATTACATGCGCAGCCGCCTTTGGCGTTGTTCCAATGCACCTCTCTATCCCTTGACCAAAGTGCGGGGGGCAGTGTCTGGCGTACTCTGGTCCATAGGGTCACGAAGAGTCAGACACGACTAAACTACTAAACAACAACAAACCCTTGTCATCTCTATGGCTATGGGAGCGGCTTCCTTCCGGTCTGTACTGGAAGTGTACGTCAGGAATGCGTTTCGGAGCGCTGCTTTAAAAGGCTGGGAAACAATCGGCTTTTGTTTTGCTTTTTAAAAAACCAGAAGTATATTCAGTACTGTATAAAAAAACCCAACTTCAAACAAACCACAGTAAAAATATAAAGTACACATGTAATTAACACAGTCAAAATAATATATTGCACTTTGTCTCATTAGCATATTTATGAAAAGGAAAAAAACAAATACAGTACATTCCAGTTCGCCTTATTAGCATATTCATGAGATGAAAAAGAATATTATTCAACGTTGCCTCATTAGCATGCGCCCACGTGTTACCTCACCCAGTGTGTCATGCGTGGGAGAATATATTAGCATATTAATAAGGTCTATTTGCATACGGCATATGCAGGGGCAGGACAGGCGTGAGTCTGCGAGCTGACGCCGCAGACGCACGCCAGGGAGGTTTGGCGTGACGTGCGCGCTGACGTCACCGAGGCGCGGCGTCTGCGTGCGCCGTGCTCCGCGCGGGGGCCGCTGGGAGCGCGAGGATGGTGGCCGGCGCCTTCCCGATTGCCAAGCTGCTCTACCTGGGCGTTCGGCAGCTCTCCAAGCCCCTGGCCGCGCGCATCAAGGACGGGGCCCGCGCGAGCCCCTTCTTCCGCCAGTACATCTGCGGGCCCCCCGCGCAACGTGAGTTAGTCGGCGGGAGCGCCCCCCACGATAGGGGGAGTCTCGCGTCAGGGTTGAAAGGGAAGCCAATGGGAGCGAGGACGGGCGGGCACGCAAGGGGAGTAAGCCAATAGGGAGACGAGGGGGGCGGACCTCCTAGGAGCCGTGGGCCAATCGGGGGGGCAGAGCCGCTACGGTGGTGACATTGAGAGGTCCCCTTCGCTGGCGGCACGTGCGAAAGCGGACGGGGCGGAGGAGGAGGCTGAGTCGCCGGAAATTTTATTATTATTATTTAATAAAATTTGTACAGCGCTTGGTTGTTTAGAAAAACCATCAAAGCAGTTTACAAATAGAACAAAGCAATGAAAACAAAGCAATGAAAAGTTCAAAACTTAAGTTAGAAATCCAAACTTAAATTCATCAATAGAGTGGAAACAGACACACCAACTTTCTAAGCCTCCGGACAGGCTTGGCTGAGCAAAGGTGCTCTTTAGCCGCCTAGTGTCCCCAGGCGGGGAATTCCCAAGTACAGTGGTACCTTGGTTCTCAATCTTAATCCATTCCAGAAGTCCGTTCCAAAACTAAAGGGTTCCAAAACCAAGGCGCACTTTATCATATTAAAAACAACCCCTAAAATGGCAATTTAACATGAATTTTACTATCTAACGAGATCATTGATCCATAAAATGAAAGCAATAATCAATATTCTGTACTATAAAATGAATAAGATGATAAAATAAATGTAGATGATAAAAATTAAAATTATTTTTTTTCTTACCTGCACTGATGATAGTCATTGTTGGGGGGGGGGGTTATCCATTTCCACAGTCACACAATCAATCATAAAACGACAAACAAGGAACAGACAGAAAAATGAAAAAGCCACACAAACAAAAACACAAAAAATTGCTAAAACAAAAGCACCAAATATCACCTCAGAAGACTGCAGTCAGAAACAAGGCTTTAATTATGATGGGGGGGGCGACTTAAATTTGCTGCTTAAGGGTGAAAACAGGAGCAAAGAAACCTTAATTACTATGGGGGGGGGCTCAAATTTGCTGCACAACTGTAAAAACAGAAGCTCAGGAGCACGTTCGGCCTCCGGGGAAACACCTACTTCCGGGTTTGCTGCATTCGGCTTCTGGGTTCGGGAACTAAGCTGTTCAAAAACCTAGGTACCACTGTATGGGATCCACAGCATACAAAACAATCAAGTTGTAGCCAATGTGGAGCAGGATTTATGTGGTGCCAGTGTCGGGGTTGGAGGAGGATCGTGGCCGCTCCTGCCTGTGCAGGGCCGGCCTCGCTCAAGCGCGTGGGGGGAGGCAGAGTGGAGCTTCCAGGGGCTGAGGCAGTCTACCTCCTGCAAGGAGATGCAGCAGGGCAGGCTTGCCTCCACAGTGTCCTGCATGTCACCTACCCAGGGACACCTGGCTGTCCTCTGCTGCAAACTGAATGTCGGGCTGGGGGGGGGGGGGCTCCACTTTTGCCCAGCTGAAGCACTTAATATCATGGGTAGGCAAGCTAAGGCCCGGGGGCTGAATGCAGCCCAATCGCCTTCTCAATTCGGCCCGCGGACGGTCCGGGAATCAGTGTGTTTTTACATGAGTAGAATGTGTGCTTTTCTTTAAAATGCATCTTTGGCATATTTATGGGGCATAGGAATTCGTACATCCCCCCCCAAAAAAAATATATAATCCAGCCCCCCACAAGGTCTGAGGGACAGTCAGTGTACCGGCCCCCTGCTGAAAAAGTTTGCTGACCCCTGACTTATTATGGTTCATGGGCATCTGTTCCATTAAATAATGTTTTGCAGGAGGTGTCCTGCCCACCTTCCTGCCCTGGAGGACAGAAATAGGATCATAGAATCATAGAGTTGGAAGAGACCACAAGGGCAATCCAGTCCAACCCCCTGAAAAGCAGGAAACACCATCAAAGCATTCCTGACATATGCCTGTCAAGCCTCTGCTTAAAGACCACCAAAGAAGGAGACTCCACCACACTCCTTGGGAGCAAATTCCACTGTCGAACAGCTCTTACTGTCAGGAAGTTCTTCCTAATGTTTAGGTGGAATCTTATTTCTTGTAGTTTGAATCCATTGCTCCATGTCTGCTCCCAACACTCCCCAGGGACAACAGAAGGCTCAGACAAAAGTGCATGCTGGGAAATAGAACCTAGAAGCCGACAGTTCCTTTTCGAAGGGTGGGGGCCAAGGTATGGAGATACAGGGGGGAGGGGTCAACACTCCCCAGGGACAACAGAGGGAAGGGTATCCTACCAAAACACAGGGATGAGCCGGGGTGGATGGAGGAGGGTCAGGATACGTCATGGATCGGGACAGGGTGGGGGGGGTCACAGGAAAGAATCACAGCAACGCGTGGCCGGGTCAGCTAGTTGATGATAAATTAACATGTGCCATTCAGGTAAAATGGAGAATATGCAGGAGAAATGATTTTGAGGAGATATGGAAGGTGTTTGCAGAATTTATACTGTTAAAACAGAAGGGGGTCAAACCATCGCAAGAGGTGTTGAAATTTTGGGAGGTTGGATAGTTTTTGTTTTTTAAAAAAGTATTTTTTATTAAAGATTTCTTGAATTACAAAGGTGTGTGCAGTGTCTCTCATATTTTTACATGTATCATTTTTGCAAATCAGTTTCATTTGTTAAGACACTAATAAGAAAGAAGGAAAACAAGGTAGATGGGGGTGGGAGGGTGGATGGGGGTGAGAGTGGGTGACGATGTTTCTGTTTTGCTTAATATATGTAGGGCTTGATGTCAGCTTTGTTTGTGTTGGTACTCCTTTATTCGCTTGTGTTCTTTTGATGGTGAGAGAGATGGGGTTGTTCATTTGTGATTGGCTATGATGGTCTTTGTTTTCATATGTGAGTGGAGTGGGTGGGTATTTTGGGGTCAGGTTAGCCATACTGATTTATATGCTGGTGGTAAATTTTTGTCATTATCTTGTTGTGTGCAAGATATGGTTGTGTGCAAAATATGGTCTGAAGCTCAACATCAAAAAAACCAAGATCATGGCCACTGGTCCCATCACCTCCTGGCAAATAGAAGGGGAAGAAATGGAGGCAGTGAGAGATTTTACTTTCTTGGGCTCCTTGATCACTGCAGATGGTGACAGCAGTCACAAAATTAAAAGACGTCTGCTTCTTGGGAGAAAAGCAATGACAAACCTAGACAGCATCTTAAAAAGCAGAGACATCACCTTGCCGACAAAGGTTCGTATAGTTAAAGCTATGGTTTTCCCAGTAGTGCTGTATGGAAGTGAGAGCTGGACCATAAAGAAGGCTGATCGCCGAAGAATTGATGCTTTGAATTATGGTGCTGGAGGAGACTCTTGAGAGTCCCATGGACTGCAAGAAGATCAAACCTATCCATTCTTAAGGAAATCAGCCCTGAGTGCTCCCTGGAAGGACAGATCGTGAAGCTGAGGCTCCAATACTTTGGCCACCTCATGAGAAGAGAAGAATCCTTGGAAAAGACCCTGATGTTGGGAAAGATTGAGGGCACTAGGAGAAGGGGACAACAGAGGACAAGATGGTTGGACAGTGTTCTCGAAGCTACGAACATGAGTTTGACCAAACTGCGGGAGGCAGTGCAAGACAGGAGTGCCTGGCGTGCTATGGTCCGTGGGGTCACGAAGAGTCGGACACGACTAAACAACAACAACAACAAATCTTGTTGTGTGTGATAAAGGGGAACCATACCGGGGTGAAGGCATCCTCTTATATTTGTCCCCATGTCAGTTTCAGCTTGTTGGTTAGTTTTTCTAGTAAGGCTGTTTCCCCTACTATTTGGTACCATTGGTCCATGCTTACTCCTGACAGGTCTCTCCAATGTCTGGTTATGACGTTTCTGGTTGCTGAAAGTAGGTGGGTTATGAGGTCTTTGTGGTATAAATGGGCATTATTATCTTGGAAGATGTTTAGTAGGGCCAATTCTGGGTTAATTTCTATTACTTGTTTGGTTATTTTACATATTTCTCGTATGGTTGTTGCCCAGAATAATTGGATTTGGGGGCATTCCCACCACATGTGGAGGTATGTACCTGTGACGGTGCACCCTCTCCAGCATTTTGGTGAGGTTCCTGGGCGTATCAGCGCCAGCTTTCTTGGTGTTAGGTACCACATGTAGGTGAGTTTTAGGGTGAGTTCTTTTCTTTTCATTGATATGGATTTAAAGGGGGGTTTAGACCACATTCTGGTCCATTGGGTAGGGTTGATTTCATATCCTATGTCATCCTCCCATTGTCTTTTTATTGCGTCTAGGGGGTTTGTGGGATTTTGGAGTAGTATTTTGTATATTGCCGAAACCATTCCTTTGCTGTGTCCTTTTGTCATAAGGAGGAGGTTTTTGGAAGGTTGTCAGGGGTCTAGTTGTTGATTTTACTGTTGGGTTGTTTAGAAAGGCATATAATTGGTGTTGTGCTAACCAGGGCATTGGGATGTCTTCTAGTTTGTCCTGTATTTCTTGTGTTGACAAAGATTTGTTGTTTTTATAGAAGTCTATTAGGCGATGTAAACCTTTGGTTTGCCAGGTTTTTATCTGGTTTTTGTGCTGCATGGTGGAATGATGGGTGGTAAGCCAGGGGAATTAGTGGGGATGGGGTAGGGGATAGTTTGCTTATTTCTGCTTTCTATGCTTTGAACATTGTTTGTGTGTACCTGTTGAGTGTTATGGGGATTTTCCTTAGTTTGTTCAGGAGGAATGGCTATGCTGTGGTGCAGATATTTTCAATTGAGTCCCTCTCTAGGTGTACCCATTGTTTTGTCTCGTCTTCCAGTATATATGGGATTATATGGCGTATTTGGTTGGCATTGTAATATGTTTCTACGTTGGGAGGTTGGATAGTTACACTGGAATGGTCTCGGGGGTGGGCTGCATGTTTTTATTCTTGTTTATTTATGATAAAAATTAATAAGTGATGCCTGGAAGGCACCCCGGTCATTTCTAACTCTTCCTTTTCCTCTTGCAGTGTACCACTGGGTGGAGATGAGAGCCAAGATGCGTATCATGGGCTTCCGGGGCGCCGCCATCAAGCCGCTGAACGAGGAGGCGGCCGCCGAACTGGGGGCGGAACTGCTGGGCGAAGCTATCGTCTTTGGGGTGGGGGGGCTGTGCATCTTCCTGGAGTACTCCCGCCAAGCCACCAACAGCAGGAAGAAGGAGGACGAGCTGAGCAGCACCCTTGAGAGCCTGCAGGAGCAGGTGGCCGAGCTGAACTTGACTGTGGAGACACTGGACGCCCGGCTGCGGGAGGTCAACCGGGTCCTCGTGGAGATCTCTGCCTCCCCCAAGAAATAACGGTGCTCTCTTGGGGATGGCGGGCAGAGAGAGAGAGAGGCGGCTTCCTAAAACTGCGCTCAACTGCCGGCTGCACTGTGAGGTCCCCCTTGCTGGATGGCGAAGGGAGCCGTGGGGATCCTAGCGTACGCAGCAGGATTCGGGGTGCAAAAGCCCCGCGTCCCAACGTACCCTGTGGTGCTGAGTTTCTTGGCCTTCTCCCAGCGTGTAAATACTGAATCTATTAAAAACAAACAAACCGCAGAGAAAAAGCTCTCTCCTTAGCCTCGCTGATCGTGGGGAGAAGCTGCAAAGGCAGCGGGTGGGTGTTGGGACTCCTGCATGGCAGGGGGTTGGACTAGATGACCGCTGGGGGTACCCTCCAACTACAGTTGGCCATCGGTCAGGGGTTCTTTAGCCCTGGTTAACTCTGTGTTATATTGGGTGGTGTGTTCATGGTGGTAACCCTGACCTGTAGAGGGCAAAGCCTCCCGTTTTCTGGCATGTGTTAATCTATAGCATAAACATTTCCCATATTCTGGCAGTGGGGAGAGAGAACCGATGCCCTGTGGCCATGGATTTAAAAACACTGCCAGGGCATGTCCTGCTTTTCAGCACTGAGATGGTGCAGCGATCTTCTTTTCCGCCATTTACGGAGCTGGGGTTTTGGGGAGGTGGTCTGGGAGCTGCTTTCAGGTTCCTCCAAGTTTCAGTCCCCAAGTACAGTGGTTTGGGGAATTCCACTAACATGTAGGAATAAAGCAGAGCAAATCCATCCACGGTCTTTGAGGGAGGACAGGGTGTTTGGGGAGAGGGTGGCACCGTTTTGGCCTCCAACCGAGGCCCTCTCAACGTGCCCTAAAACAGCTTTTCCCAGCCTGGCATTCTCTGCTGCCTTTTGGGTTACGACTCTCAGCAACCTCTTCCTGACCCTCCCAAAAAGGGGTGAAAACTTTCAGCACCCAATCCCAAAGGTGATCAAAGTACTGATATGTGGTGCATCATGGGAAAGCCTCCGTATTTCATGATAACCAGCAGCAAAACCGAACGCTACTGTCCCTTTAAGACAAAAAGTCTTTGTGCATCATCGAAATGCCTTCTGCCGAGCTACTTAAATAATTAATTTCCTTAAAAGCACTTTGATCGACTGCCTTTGCTTAGATGGGAGGCAAAAGCGAATCCACACAGTAACAGGGCAGAGGATTACCGACAATGAAATACGGGGTGGAGGTGGGGGGAGAGGGGAACCAAAACCAATTCGAGGTGACCTTGTGCTTGGCCTTCCCAAAACTGCCCCTTTAATTCATATTTTTAGATGAGGCTTGCCTGTTCCAATAAAGAAAGCCCTTCTTTACGCAGATCCTGCAGGTGGCAGCGAAGGCCGCCAACCTGGATGGCTTTAAAAGAGAATTAGAAAAATTCATGGGCTATTGATGGCTATTAGCCATTATGGCTCGGCTCGGCCTCCACGCTTGGGAAGCAGCAGTGCTTCTGAATGCCAGTTCCTGGAAACCACAGGACGGGAGAATTGCTCTTGTGCTCGGATCCTGCTTGCTGGCTTTTGTTGCATCTTCTTGTTGACTGTGAGGGTGCTGGACTAGATGGGCCATTGGCCTGAACCAGCAAGCTCTCATTTTATTATGGCCACTGAGAACAGGATGCTAGCCTAGACGGGGGCATACTCTCGACCCAGCAAGCTTTTCTTATCTCCTTAAACACTTGGGCTGGGTCAGCTGCGTTCCAAAGGGAGCATCCCAGGATCCAGGGATTCCCAAACTTGGGTCTCCAGCTGTTTTTGGACTACAACTCCCATCACCCCTAGCGAGCAGGAACAGCGGTCAGGGATGATGGGGTTGTAGTCCAAAAACAGCTGGAGAGACCCAAAGCACTGGTCTTCCAACAGGCAGCCTGATCCAAGACGGGCCACGACAGGAGCACTATCACTGTGCAAATATACGGCGAGAGATTAAGAAACTGGTCCCCAAAATGCATATGTTCTGATCCCAAAGTGGGGAATCCCTTGGCAGAACGCAAGACCGCCTTAAAAAGCACTGGGAATGCAAATGGCCAGCAGGTGGCAATATTGTCCTTTGAGAAGACCTGCTCCAACCACTGGTCCTTTTCGTCAAATCTCTCCCTTCTCCCACCCTTAAAAATGAGTGGTGGGTCAGCGGAAGAGCGCCTGCTTCCAATGCAGAACGTTCCAGATTCCATCCCCAATGACACCTGCAGGTCTGGTTGCGAGAACACCTCCCTGACGACCCCCAGAGAACTGCTGCCAGCCAGTGTAGGCACAAATTAAAGTTAAGGTTAATAGCCAAGGTTCATGAGGGCTGAATGCTTAGGACTGCTGCTACCTAAACCTGAAATCTTTGACGAATTCAGTATGGCCAATTAAGCACGCAGATCTTGGTTCCTCAGAATCTGTCTATAGCATTGCACTTCTCCAGCCAGAAGTTCCTTGTTTACTCACCCTGGCACCTGCTTTTACTCCCCAGCCCTGCTGGGCTATGTCTTTCGTCTTTCTTTGGCTATCACTTGTAGCCGAGTAAGATTGTCTTCCATAAACACAGTTTTAACACAGAGTCCGTAAGTGACTGTGGAGGCCAGTTCTGGATCCACACGTCCTTCCACAGTGGGGACATTGGTTTCTGGGCGGGAGTTGATCACGGTGTGGATTTGCCAAGCGTGCCTTCCTCTTAGTACGTTTCTCCCTTGCGTCCCGAGTTCGAGCGTCTTCAAAGCCCATGACATCTTTGGTAAAGGCCGTTACTGGAGCGCTCGCAGGCCAGTGTTTCCCAATTGTTGGTGTTTATACTACATTTTTAAAAACTTCCCCTGAGACAGTCTTTAAACCTCTATTGATCATAGAATTGGAAGGGGTACCCAATGGTCATCCAGTCCCACCCCCTGCAATGCAGAAATCTCAGCTAAAGCATCCCTGACATGGCCATCCAACCTCTGCTTGGAAACTTCCAAGGAAGGAGAGTCCACCACTTTCCAATGGAGTCCAATAGCTCTTACCATCAGAACGTTCTTCCCAATGTTTAGTCGGAACTTCCTTTCTTGTAACCAGAGTCCATTGGTTCAGGTCCCCTCCTCCAGAACAGGAGAAAACAAGCTTGCTCCATCTCCCATGGCAGAGCCCTTGAGATATTCAAAGGGGCTCGATCTCCTCTGAACATACCCAACTCCTCCAACCGTTCCTCACAAGGCTAACTTTCGAAACCCTTGACCACCGTGCTCACCCTCTGCACACCTTCCAGCTTGTCAACATCCTTCTTAAATTGTGATGCCCAGAACTGGACACAGGACTCCAGGTGTGGCCTGATCAAGGCAGAACAGAGTGGGACTGTGACTTCCCTTGATAGGGAAACTAGACTTCTGTTGATGCAGCCTGGAATAATAGCATTGCAATCCTTATCAACTACCCCCCTTTCCTTATCCATTTGCAAACAAACACCAGGAAGGGGTTTTCCTTTCCACTATCCCACATACAGGTGAAACTCGGAAAATTAGAATATCGTCGAAAAATGCATTTATTTCAGTAATGCAACTTAAAAGGCGAAACCAATGTATGAGATAGATGCATGACATGCAAAGCAAGATATGTCAAGCCTTTATTTGTTGTAATTGTAATTATTTGTCGTTGGGCGGGTCAATTATAAATGGAATGTAATTAATGAAATGTAATAGTATTTGTTTTGTTACTGTGGAATTTCCAAAAGAAAGCATTTGTTAAAATAAAAATAAAATAATAATTTGCATTACTGAAATAAATGCACTTTTCGACGATATTCTAATTTTCCGAGTTTTACCTTTACAGTTCTCTGAGCCCAACGAGTGTGCCACCAGAAAGAGGGAGGGGGGGAAAAAAACCACACAGAGGCCCTGTTGTTGTTTTTTTTTGCAATTTTACAAAAAAGGAAAAGATTTATTCCTAGAGAAGTTTGGTGCATGTGCCCAAGACCCTAGTGCCGATCTGCAGGTGAGCATGTGCGGTGAGGCCAGAGGGTGGGCAGAAATACCCGGCAGTTCAGTAATAATAATAATAATAATTAAAAAAATCAAAATATAATATTCCATCCAGCTAGACAAAAAAATGACAAAAGTCAAAAAATTACAGCTCAGTAGAAAAGCCAAGAACCATGCCTTGCTTTCCCCTCGACGCTCCCTGATAGGAGGCAGAGGGGAGGGAATCCTCTTTTTTATTATTATTATTAAAAATAAAAACAAATCATTACCCAGAGAGGTGAAGAGCAGAGATGGGCGAGAGGATGGGGTTGAGTAAAGTATTTTTTTTCAGAATGAGCCCAGCAAGAGAGAGTGTGTGAAATGAGAAAAGGTACTAGGAAGTGGGGTGGTTATTGTTATTATTATTATTATTAGGGGAGGGGAAGCGGTCCTTTTCACAAAGTGGTCCATCTTCCAGGGGTGGGCATGCATGACTAGTGAGAGGAGGGGGTGCATTGCAAGTAAGGGTGCCTTTTAAAAAAATTAAAAGGTTGTAGTTGGCAACTAGGTGGCCGGCATTTGGCCCGGGTCAGATTACTAGCAGCGGGAACGCTGCTGTTCGCCAGCCTTCTGCTGGGATAAATATATAACCACCCTCCCCAAAACAGAGAAGGTTCAAGCCACCTTTGTTTTGTTCCTTGGTCCCCTTATCACAAACCCAACCCCTGGCATTGTGTCTTGAAGAAGGAAGGGTCCATAGATATGCAAAAGGGAAATGTTGCTGGTTAGGTGAGGAAGGAAGCTCAGGAAAGGCAGGGCCTTTGGGGCAACTCGGTTGCCGACCGCTACCTTCAAAGGAAAGGAAACTTCTCCAGTTTGGTTAAGCAGATGGGAATTCCTGAAGCCCAGGAAAAGCAGGTGTTTCTCGTGCCACTGCCTGGCCAGGCTGCCTGAACCCCCCTTTCCACGCCATGGTTTTTTTTGGGGGGGTCAGGGGAGAGAAAGGGAAAACAGACACAGACGTCTTGGTCCAAGCGTGAAAAAGGATGATTTGCGGATGATGGAGAGTCTAGCCCTCTCTGGGAATGGCACAGTGTTAAGTGGTTGCCGGGAGGGGGGGAGGAGCCAGTTCCGCCAGGGAAACGCCCCCCTGCACACCTCCAGCGGGAACAAGCCCCTCGTTGTGGGGGGTGGGGAGGAAGCAGAGGACGGAGGGGTGCTGCTATTGCTCTGGGTAAGGCACAGGTGGGGGTCCTGCCCTTCCTGGGGTGGGGGGCTGCCAGAGATTGCCCCTCTCTCCTCCCCCCCCCCTGGAAATTGCACAGCGGGGGGCCATGGGCCTGGGAGCCGACGGGAAAGGGTGTGTGTGTGTTGTGTGGAGGAGCTCATCTGGTGCATTTAGGGGGGGGCGTGGGGAGAAAAGGGGTGATCAAGTTCGTTCTTTTATCTTCTTCCGCTTTTATTCTTTTCTGCACGTTTCGGAGGACTGAATTGCTGACTCCAGGTGGCACCGGCAAGCTGGGGTTCTTTCTTTCTTTCTTTCTTTCTTTCTTTCTTTCTTTCTTTCTTTCTTTCTTTCTTTCTTTCTTTCTTTCTTTCTTATGGGGTGGGGGTGCACTAAGGAGACCCCCGCTTCCGTAGCTCTGTCACAAATGCTGCGGCAAGAGAGAGAGAAAATGAAAGTATGAAGCTGGGCTCTGTCAGCGATCCAAAATGTTCCAGTGCTGTCTATAAAAGCCAGGCTTTGCCAACCGGGGGGGGGGGGGCTTTGCATAGCTGCTTCGGACTACAGCTCCCATCAACCCCTGCCAGCACAGTCAATACGACACTCTGGCTCATGGGAGTTTTAGTTCAACACAGCTGGACAGCCCCAGGTTGGGGAAGACAGCTTTAGGTTATATATATATATGGTTTATTTCGTAATATTTATACACCACTTATTAAAAAAACAACCAAACGCCTTCATAACTTACCCTGTATGATCTCCTCTTTCATTTTCTGCAATTCCCGCCGGACCTCCTGCAAGAGTTCCTAGGGTGGGGGTTGGAAAGACATGCATTTAGGGCCCTGAGGGAAAAGGGAGGAGACAGACAGAACCCCCTACACAGTTTAAAAAGAAGAAGAGGAGGAGTATCTTTGAAATAATCATTAGCTGAGATTCCTGCATTGCAGGTGGGTTGGACTAGATGACTCTAGAGGACCCCCTTCTCTTGTTCTGATGACGTTAGATTGGACCCACAAAGGCAGGTTTACCTGTTTCACCCGTTCCAGCTCCGACTCATCTCCTCCTCCGCCACCACCAACAGGTTCCGAACCGGTGATTGCTCCGGCAGATTTCATCCTGGGGGTGGCAAGAAAGTAAAGGAAGGGTTTCAGGGGGGGGGCAGGCTAAGCTTTGCAGCTGCCATTCAGTTTCCCATGAAAATGCAAACAGCTGCTTTGGAAGGGAGGGCGGTTTTTCCCTGCAGGTAAAACCACCTCCCTCCCCGGGGCTGCTATTCCGTTAACAAAAACCAGGTGCGTTCGCTACAAAAACCAACAGCTGATCTCGTTTGGCCCCGAGGGAGCACCGATAACCAAGCCAATACTGTAACTGATAAGCATATTATGATTCTTTTATTGCATTTCTATCCCACTTTCATTTCCAAGGTGGCGCTTGAGGTTCTCCCCCTCCCCCATTTAATTCTCCTCCACAAACAGCAACCCTGCGAGGTAGTTCAGACAGAGATATGCAGCGACTGCCCCCCCCAGGCCACGCACACTGAGCTTTGTGGCAGAGTGGGGAATTTGAACCCAGGTCTCTCTTAGGTGCTAGTCCGATGCTCTAACCACTGCTCGGGAACGGGCTGGGTGGGAGGCAGCTTACGCAGCCCTCATACAGGAAGTATTTGCCTATGGGGGGGGAGAAAGAGTGCTGTGGGGCAGGCTTGCTTGCCTCTCTCCCTGCCTTGCAAGCTTTCCTCCTGCAGAAAAGTTTCTCCTTTCCCCCCCGTTGGCGGGGGGTTTCTTCGCAACAGAAATGCCCCCCCCATGCTTTTCTTAGATGCCGCAGAGCGCCTGAATCAGCTCAGAAAGCTGTGCTTGGGTGCCAACTCCCATCAGCCCAGCCCATGGAGAAGGATGGGAGTTGTAGTTCAGCAGTGCCTGGTGGGGGCACAGAAACCGTACTTCCTGCATTGCAGGGGGTTGGGCTAGATGAGCCCCGGGGTGCCCTTCTATGGTTCTACGGGGGTACTTAGCAGATATAAAGTCATCCAGCCCTCACTGCCTGATACCTAGACTGGCCGAACTGAGGACGGGCTGCAGCTGAGGGTGTGGCGGTCCTCTGGGTCACAGTTGTCCTGATCGTTGGGGGTGGGGAGGGAGAAGAGAAAGACTGAGACACAACTGGGGGGGAGGAGCAGGATAGTCACACCCCCCCACCTCCTGCAGTGGACCTCACACCCCCTCACTTTGTGGGTCAAGGAGGGAGAGAGATACTGCACACAAATACACACACACACACAAGAACACCAATTCCATTGGCTTCGTGGAGACTTGGTGCCAGGAAAAGGGGGGGGGTATTTCAGAGAAACTCAAAATGGCCACGATGGGCAGGTGTTGCTTACCTGGGTAGCGTCGTACTGGTCTTCTCCCAAGGCCTGCGGAAGGCATCTAGGACAAAGCAAAGAGAAAGAGGCTGGGCAGGGCGCTGTGTGTGCCCCCCCCTACCCGCTCTCAAATCCAGATTCTGCCCCAAGGGACCTGGACATCTGGGAACAGTGAAAAGGTTGCTCTGCTTGGGCCGGGGAGGCAGGCAGAGGCTGACTTCCTGTTGGAGCCCCTGCCTAGCGTTCCCCAGGCGCCTGGGAACTCTAAAGCGAACAGCCCTCACGTATCTCTAAAGAGACTGGCTGCTGGATCAGGCCAAAGGGTGCCCATTGAGTCCAGTATCCTGTTCTTACTGCCCCCGAGAATGCAGGAGTCTAGATAGACTGCTCCTGGACCTGGAGGCTCCATAAGAAAAGCCCTGCTTCTGGATTCGTAATGATAATTTTATTATTTAAACCCTGCACATCTGGCTGCGTTTCCCAGCTTCCAGCACCTATAGAAACATAATAAATCTACTGCAGTGTCCTCTTCTCCCAGGGGCCAGCCAGATGCCTCGAAGGGAAACCCACAAGCAGGATTCGAGCACAGTCACCATGCCCAGTAGCCACTGCAAGCCACCAGGCAGCTCTTCCACTGGCTAAAGGGCCTTGTGCCCACTCTAGACTATCGCCAGCCTTCTGGGCCCCCTTTGCCTACCTGTGGTCTTGCCACCAGCTTCCGTGTCGTTTTGCTGGGAGGGAAGAAACAGAGATGGCAAATGAGACATGAGAAGCCACCAGCCTCAGTCCCACCCCCAGGGGACCCGGGAGAGCGCCAGACACTGCCTCTCAACCCAAACTGCCTCCCAGGGCTGCTGCTGTTGTTGTTGTAGGAAGTGAACTGGCTTCGTGGGAGGGCAACGTTTGCCACCTTGCAGGGAAAGGTGCAATAGAAACTGGCCTTACTACACAGGTGCCAATAATGCCCCTTCTGTATTTTCAAGAACTTGATTGTTTGCCCTGCCTCTTGAGATCAAGCAGGCGCCTTGGCTGTACCCCTTTCGGGCGCCAGCTAAAAGCATCCTTCTTTAGACAAGCCTGTGCAGACACTTAGAAAGGTATCTTTTAATCTGTTCCATATTCGGTGGGTTTTTTTCTTGATTGTCTTTCATATATCAATTCGAGGTGTGTCTTTCTTTTCTTTTTAATCAAGCGTTGGGGGAAAAAACTGCATGGAATAAGGCAAGGCAATGCAATAATAACTGAACGAATTTTGCAAAGGGGGGGGGGATGAATGAAAGCCAGATTTGGTGGGGAGGAGAGGGGGCTGCTTTGATCCATGGGGAAGAGGAACCATGGCTTCCCCACCCACTCAAGTGATCCCCACCCTACCCACCCCCGCAGCAGCAGCCAGCAGCCATTCCTAGCCCAGCTGCCAGCATTGGCCTGGCCTTATCCAGTTCAGCATCCTCTGACCCCTTTCTAAACTTCTCATAGTGGACCCTATGGGGCAGGTAAGGAGGGCCGGGTACTTACGGGACCTTCATCTTTCTTTGGAATGGGTTTCTCACCCTGATCTGCAACTTTCCTCCTGGGGAGACGGGGTTGGGGGGGGGAAGAGAGAGAGAGAGACAGAAACAGGTTGTTCAAGATCGCCTCACTCCCTATATGCCCTCTCATCGATCTATGGAAGCGGCACAGAACACCCCTTCTGCGTTTCTAATAAATCCAGCTTTTTTTAAAAAAAAATTATTTCAAAACACAGCAAAGCAAAACTTACATAGTGTTCCATTACAACAATAGTCCACATCTTAAGATAAAGCGAATAACCAAAGAAACCCCCCCATCCCTTTTCTCCCCCCCTCTTTTTCCCTCCCTACTCCCCCCATTGGACTTCCTGTCAGTTCCTGATATATAATCTATGTTTTAACACAAATGTACATAACTCAATAAAATTTTCTATATCCAACGTCTAATACATTATTTTCTCTTGGCGCATCTCGGTTAAAGCAAAAATTCTATCATAGTTAGTCCATTCTCCAAGGTCACTCAAATGCTTGCATAGACAACAAACCTTTACTGTATGTTTGCACATATAGTTTATATCTTCCCCAGTTGTCCATAAATTTCTCTTTTGACTTGTCTCTTAAGGAATTTGTTAAATATGCCATTTCTGGTAATTCCTGCATTTTACCCTGGGGGTCAATTATTGAAGGGGTCTCCTGTTCTTTCCAGCCCTTAGCCACCAATAACCTAGCCGCCGCTGTTGCGTAAAGGAAGATTTCTTTTGCGGAATTCGGTACATCTTTTCCCACAATGCTTAGCAAAAAAGCCTCAGGTCTTTTAAGAAAAGTGATGGCCAACATTTTCTTCAACTCATTATATATTAATGACCAAAATATCTTAATCTTCCCACAAGTCCAGCACATATGATATAAATCAGCACCGCTTGTCCCACACCTCAAGCATGCATTCGATAGATTTTTGTACATCTTTGACAACCTGGTAGGCATTAGGTACCACCTGTGCTGTAATTTCAACATATTTTCCTTAATATTGTAGCTCGCGGTGAAGTTCATATTAACTTTCCATAGATTTTCCCACTCTGATATCATAATAGGGCGCCCATCTTATCATGGTAGTTTTTGTCCCTTCTTCCATCACTTCAATACTTAAGAGAAGCTGGTACATCTTTGAGATTATTTTTGTTTTATTGTCTATTAAATCAATTTCTAATTTTGTGGGTTCTTTCCCAAATCCTATTTCTTTTATCTTCTTTAAATAACTCGTGTATTTGATAATATTCTAGCCAGCTTGTAAGAAAGATCTTTACTTCCTCATAATTTTTTATTTTTATTTGACCCTCACTTTCAGCCAATAAATTCTTATATGTTATCCAGCTCTCTTGCATATTCTTTTTTTTTTAACTGTGATTGCCTCTTGGGGGGGGGGAAATCCATCTTGGCGTCTTCGGCTCTAGAAATCTTTTATATTATATATTATTGTAATAAATCCAGCTTTTAGTGTGGTGGCAACTACACTCTGGAACTCCCTGGCACTTGACACCAGGCAGACGCCTTCTCTGTCCGCTTTTCAGCACCTGCCAAACGCATTCTTGCTTATGAAATTACGCTTGTGGGGTACCCTGTTCCAAGCAGGGCACAAGACAAAAGGGAATCAGGAGTTTGGCTCACTTTTCCTACGGCTGTTGAGAGAAAAACAGGCCTTGCTTGAGCCCAGGAAGGGAATACGTCTCGCCTGGGTCCTCAGCCCTACCTGGAAGTGCTGCCAGCGTCTGACCCTGGGCCCTTTTACACGATCCACCACAGAGCTGGGATCTTTTCCTCAACAAACAGAGAGCTAAGATCCTAGTCCTCAAGAGTCCTGGATTTGAATAGGAACACTGGTGCTCTGCGCCGCTGAGCCGCGCCCCCTCACTGCCACCCACCCACACCATGAGGTTCCCCCTCACTCACCGTCGCGCTAACATGGCGCTCATTTCCTCCATGAGCCCCCCGCCTCCGCCTCCACTCGGTGGGGGCGCTGCGCCAGGCGTGGCCTTTGGCGCCTCCTCCTGCGGAAGAAGAACAGGAAGGGTTAAGTCGAAGGCGCCAAGAGGGTCCCCAACTACAACTCCCATCTACAGCCTTGGGGAAAACTGGGCGCCTGTCAAGGGGCTCCCAAGCTACAATTCCCACCAGCTGCAGAGTTGTCCGTACTCACCTTGCCTACTTTCTTCAGCTTTGCCCCTGCGAGGGCAGCAGCCAATCCGGAGGGCGGGCCGCCCCCTCCTGCCGGGCCCTGGGGAGGCGGGAGGGGCGGCGCAGGGGGTGGCCCCCCTCCAGGAGGTGGAGGGCCGGGGGGGCCAGGCGGAGGGCCAGGCGGCGGCGGAGGGCCTGGAGGTGGGGGTGGCCCCGCTGGTGCTCCTGGTGGTGGGCCCGGGGGCAGGCCCGGGGGCGGGCACGGCGGGGCGGGCGGTGGTCCTGGTGGGGGCGGGGGTCCCGAAGGGGTCCCTGCAGGCACTGCAATGAGAGAGGTTTCGGTTGTGGCTCCAGCACAGCAGGGGGTTGAGCTAGATGACCCCTTGGTGCCCCTTTCCAACGCTACACAGTTCTGCGGAATGCGGGGTTGCATCCGGAGAGGGGGAAAGTGAGGCGACTCATCACTGCCACCCCACAAGCATGTTCAGCCCAATATACTTTCTTGGGTCACATCCGCACGCCACATTTAAAAGCACGACGATACCTCTTTAAACAGCCCTGGCTTCCCCCAAAGGATACTAGGAGATGTAGTTTGTTAAAGGTGCTCTTTCCCCTCCCACAGCCATGATTCCCCAGAGTTCCCTCTTCCCCTCCCAGAACTACAATTCCCAAATCTCCCTCTTCCCCTCACATAGCCAGGGCCAGTGCGTCCATTTAGGCGGACTAGGCCATTGCCTAGGGCGCGAAAATGGAGGGGGCGCTGACAAGCCTGCCCCGCAAAACCCCTGCGCCACCGCCGCCCTCCCAAGGCGCGCGCTCGCGCTCCTCCCGCCCATGGAGGGGACGCTGTGAGCTCCTCAGCTACAGGCGCTGCCGCTGCCGCTCACTCGCCGCAGCCGCTGCCGAGGAGCCCCCAGCATCCCCTCCACAGGCAGGAGGAGCGCGAGCCAAAATGAGAGCTCGGCGCCCTCCCGCCTATGGAGGGGACGGCAAGAGCTCCCCAGCGGCGGCGGCCGCAGTGAGCGAGCAGCGGCGGTAGTGGCGGCAAGCGCCCGCAGCCGAAGCCTTCAGCTATGGGCGCTGCTGCCGCTGCCGCTCGCTCACTGCAGCCGCCACCGCCGAGGAGCTCAAAGCGTCCCCTCCACAGGCGGGAGGGCGCCGAGCTCCCCCCCCTTGGCCCGCGCTCCTCCCGCCAATGGAGGGGACGCAGGGGCATCAGCGGTGTTGTGCATGCGACATGACGCATGCGTCATGACGCATGCGCTCGGGGGGCGCCAGAAGGTGTATTTGCCTAGGGCGCAAAAAGCCCTAGCACCGCTCCTGCACATAGCTACAATTACTGGGAAGAGGGGCAGACTGTTAAAACCACTCTGACAATTCTATCTCTGAGAAGGGAATATAGGGTTCTCCTAAAAACTCCCAGCACCCCCCCCCACAAACTACAGTTCCCAGGATGCTTGGGTGGGGTGTGGAGAAGCCACATCTGCTAAAAGGGGGGGGGCGTACTTCTTTAAGCATAGGTGAAGCTGTGAACTTGACCATTAAGCAGAACCCCCTCCATCCCCTATTCTCTCTCTCCCCCCAAATCCTCAGCCTGGGCACGTTAATCCACACTAAACCAATTGTTTATTCTTCAGGCGCTCAGGGGCAGTTCGGCCTCCTCCCACCCACAGACTTCCCTGTTGGGAGTGAGGTCACCCCACTTATGTTAGGGGGAGGAGGGTTTTGTGAGGGCACCCCCCACCCCACCCTGCAAAAAAAAACCATAAGCCTCAAGGCACAATTGCAAGTCTCTCCCCGGAGCCATTACCAGCCAAGGTTCTGAAACAGAAAAAGGGGTTTTGCACCCCACACTCGCCTGGGAGAGGAGGGAGGGCTGGGGCCACCCACTGGATGCTGCTCATCCCCCTACCCCACCCCACCCCAGGGACCCACCTGAGATTGTCACCCGCCTCTCTCGCTCTGCCTGCTCCTGCTGCTCCCTCTCCAGCTGCTGCTGCTGCCTGGAATTTTTTTGAGGGGGGGGGGAGAGAAAAGAGAAAATCAGGCACCCCTGGCATCCGAGGGCCCAGGAGAAGCAGCTGGGCAGGATGAGCCCCACCTGGGCAGGGTCTGCACACCCTCCCCCTGTGCTCAGCCCCCTCCTTCCTCCACCCTCATTGCTGCCACTCACTTCTGCGGAGGCTCCGGCAAAATCCCGGACACTGCAAAGCCACACATGGCCCCCCAGGAACGGGGTGCTCTGCACACACTGGGAACGGAAGGCGGCCGGAATGGAGGCGGCGAGCGGGGCGGCCGGGTGACCCCAATGACCCCTCAAGCCGATTAGCAGCTAAGCTCGAGGGGGAACGCCCTCCGCTACGCAAGGAGGCATGAAGGAGGGCTGGGGGAATTAGCAGCAATTGTCTGCTGACAAAGCTGACCTGTGTACCGGATCAGACCCCCAGTATTGCCTGCACTGGCCGGCAGCCGCTCTCCAGGGTTGCAGAGGCAGGAGTCTCTCCCAGGGGTCTCTCCCAGGAGAGGCCACCGTTGGGGACTGAGGCTTCTGCATGCCAAGCAGATGCTCTGGCCGCTGAGCTTCAGCCCTTTCCCTTCTGGCCAAGAATGAATTGGGAGCTAAATAGGGAGGCGCAATTCGCACTGGGGGCTGAGGGAAGGAAAAGCTGGCGAGAGGGAGACCCACTGGATTTGGGGAGAGAGGCTCGGTTACAGTGTCCACCTCAGCCAAGAGACTCAATCGGGTGGCCCTCACGGGTCAGCTGATTCGCAGCCTCAGTTTGCTCCGTCTGTAAAATGGGCACGGCAGCAACCTCAGATTCGCGGGGATTTGTCGGAAGTCCAAGGACTCCTTGGAAACACGCAGCGGTTTAACAAAGTGCAAAGGGGTGTGTGAACAATGAAGTGACCCTAGCCTGCTCCCCCCAAATCCTTCCCCTCCCCCTCCTCTTTGCAAGGGGTTGGACTAGATGACCCTTTCCCGTCCAGCTCTACCATTCTATGATCTTAAAGGAATTGAGGCTTGTGCCTCTCTTGAGGCCACAAGCACTGAGGACGCTGCTTGGGCCGGCCTTTGCCAACCTGGTGCCCATCAGCCCCTGTGAACCTGGCTTTGTATGAATCTGGAGTAAGCCGAAGCCCCGCAAGGCGTTGCTCAGGGCAGTAAAACAACGCAGAAGCAGGGAGTTCCGCAGAGCAGCATGTACCTTTTCTGCTGCTCCGCCATTTCTTCCGCCGTGGGGCCGTTCTGGATGGGCCGTGGAGCTGCAGCGTTCCCTGCAGGGTGTGAAACAAGAGAAAAATCAGGCTTGCGAGCCAGTTTGGCAGACCAGATCAGGGCAGGACTCGCCGCCCTTCTCCCTGGCACGTTTAAGGCTGAGTATCCCCGCGAGCTGGAGAACCCTCCTGGCACCCCCGACAAGATGCCCCAATTCTTCCATTTCCCCCTCACCTGAATCCAGAGCCTCCAGGGCAGCCATCATCCCACCAGCAAACTGGCTAGCGTCCTCTTTGGTGCCAAAGTTGAGCCCCCAGACCTGGCGGGCATCTCGCCACTGGTGAAAGTTGGGCGTCGCCTGGTTGTATTTTAGCCCTTTCACAATTGGGCTGTTGATGACCACCTTTGGGAGAGGGAAGTGGGGTGGGGTGGGGGGGGTAAAGGAAAAGCTGAGCCGAGAAGGATTTCGCCAACTTGGTGCCCTCCAGCTGCCTCATAGACTACAACACCCATCACCCACAGGGCAGAGTGCACAACCATTTTGGACTGCCATTCCCATCAGCCCTAGCCAGCGCAGCAATTGGATGATAAGACCGATGGGCATTGTGGTCCAAAATAGCGGAAACCTCCCAGGTTGCAAAGGCTGGACCGAGCAGCTTGGGGGAAGGGGTGCAAAGGGACCGCCAGTGGGTTCCTCTGGGTGCCATGGGCTTCAGACAAGCAGCAGACAGTGACTGACAGAACGGCCTCCTCTGGGCTGCTGCGGGTCACTCCCCTGGCGCCAAACCCAATCCCTTCCCGTTGCCAAGACCTTCCGTAAGCACCTGATCCTTTGATGTAACCTGAGAGCCAAGCAAAGCTGTGCTGTTCCTTCGGTTCCTTCATTTTGTAATGGCAAGATATTCAGCGGGTCAAAATAAAAGGATGGGAAAGTCTGAGCCACAATCTCCATTCCACATTTGTAAGAAGTCGATATTTTAGTGCGGCACTATTGGAACTCCCTGCCTGTTGACAGCAGGCAGGCGACTTCACAGCACCCTTTTCGGTGCATGCTAAAAACATATATTTTTTTGTGCCTGGAGAGGTTGGGAACATTGACACGGTTGTCAGTCTGGTTTTTAGTTTACTGCTGAATTTAATTTTAAAAAAATGTATTAACCTTTAATTTTGCAGTTTTGTACACTGCTTTGAGGCAAGTATAAATTCTACAAAATTAGGGAAATAAATAGGGGAGAGCCCTGGACACAGACCCGTGCACCCCAGGAGAGAGAAAGAGAAAAAAAGGCATCTTTGGGTACCCAGAGCCAGGATGGTTGCTATGGAAACACTGGAGATGCTCTAACATCATTGGAGGGACAAACCTCCCCTTCCCTCCCTCGCTTTTGCTGTGGGGGTCCTTACCTGTTGGTCCGGCTGCATCTTTCTCCCCACGACCCTGAACGTGTTGTTGACGGGGCTGTGGTAGATCTGGATGCGGCTGAAGGCCTGGGGCCCGCTCCCTGCGGGCACCCATTTCTTGTTGGCATCATCATACAGCATCACAGTGGCTCGGGTGGTGCAGACAACGGACTCACTGGGTTCGAGGAGGTGGGAGAAACAGGGAGTGGGGGGCAAAGGAAGGAGAGAGTGAGGCTAAGCCAGGGCACAAAGACCTTCACCAGGAAAAGCATGGGGCAATTCAGACACACACGCTTTGAGGGTACCAATGTAAGATGCATCATCAAAAGAACTGGGCTTCTATATGATCTCGGCACCTAAAATATCTAATTGCAGCTCAATGGAAAAACAGCCCAGAATTTTACACTGGGCAGTCCAGAATTGAGCTACAATGGAGAAAATTACACATAATTTGAGATTTCAGCAGGGATGACCAGCATTCTTTGGTTACGTACATAGCAGAATCAACATTTTCAAAACAACTCTCATCGCAGCCCTGGCATATATGGAACTTGACTCGATAATTCCCTTATTTATTTCACAAACTACCAAGTAACGCCAACGTTCTTTACAGTGGGACCTTGGTTTTCAAACGCCTTGTACTCAAACAACTTGGAACCCAAACACTGCAAACCTGGAAGTACCCTAAGTGTTGCGGTTTGCAAACTTTTTTTGGAAGCTGAACATGCTCCGTTTTGATTGTTATGCGTCTGATCTGAGTGTTACACTTCCGTTTTGAGTGTTATGCTGACGTCTGTCTGTTTTTGCTATATATTTTTCAGTTTTGCAGCTTTTTTGTGTGTGACTGTGTTCAGCTACTAATTGATTGATTGTGGAACTGCAGTACATTGGTTATTGCTTTCATTTTATGGGTCGATGGTTTCGTTAGATAGTAAAATTCATGTTAAATTGCTGTTTTAGGGGTTGTTTTTAAAAGTCTGGAACGGATTAACCATTTTGCATTGCTTTCTATGGGGAAGCGCACCTTGGTTTTGGAACGCTTTGGTTTTGGAATGGACTTCTGGAACGGATAAAGTTTGACAACCAAGGTACCACTGTACTTAGATTTTCATTATTTTGACTCCTGTGTACACATTCCACATGCTTATTTTCCAGTTTTGTTCTTCATCGTTTTATTTTCAGCACCTGATGTTCTCTTATATATATATGCATCATAAAATGAAATAAAAAATATTTACACACACACACACACACACACACTATCCCAGCCCCGAACTTCTTTCAATATGGTCAAATTTAGCACAGTAGCTGGTAAAATGTAGGTACAGAAACCCCCCCCCATCCCACCCTGTTCCCATCTGAAAAAAAAAAACACTACCCAAGGAAGAGGAAGGAGCGGTTCCACTGGCATTAAGCAAATTACATTTCTCCATTATGCAAATATGAACAGAACTCTATTCTTCTCTGTGCTTAGTTTTAAAAGAGAGAAATTGACAGTCTGAGGACTCGGGGGGGGTTAATACTGCAATGTTTGTTTAAAAGCTTTCTGTATTGCTTTTCTGACAAAACTGCCCCCCAAATGCATAAATAATTGAGTTCTTAAGGCCCATTTCACAGACACCAGAGATGAGGACTGCCTGATATCACTTGGACATGGGTTCCCTAACTGGAGTGGGGGCCCCCAGAAAATTGCTCTCAATTTGTGGACTCCAACTCTGACCCAACAGCCATCAGGGTTGCCACTTTTTTATTTTAAAAAACTGGTCTTGCTCCTCTGCAGCCTAACATGCCACACACACACACACACACACACACACACACACACACACACACAAAGGCAAGTGATGCTCTCCCCTGTCTATTGAAGAAGCATCTCTTTGCTGGGAAATTTTAACTTCCCCTTAAAAAAAAAAATCACTCGCAATTGATGTGCATGGCTGCAGTTAAAGGCAAAGGAGCAGGAGCAAGAAAAAAAGATCGCAACCACAGCTGAGATGCTGCTTCTCCCCCCCCCATAGAATTCAGAAGCATGCTTTGGGAGGCCTGTCACAAACACAGCGAGACCTGACACATGGCCTCCATCTGTGTGGATGGAAAGTTCTGCAAAGCATCAAGTCACAGAACAACATGCAGGAGAAATGTACTGTTGGCAGGGGAAAGAGTTTTCGCAGCCCCTTCTGCCTGGATTCCCTAGAGGTCCGGCCTTATATGGGTCCTCAGGGGCCAGTGGCGGAGAGGGGGGCACAAGCACGTGCTTGCCTCTGGAGCCTCTGGGCTTCTTCCTCTTGTCTCCAGCCTTCCCTGCTCCCTCCAGCTCTCCTGCTTTAACAGCACCGAGAGCCAGGCAGAAATCCAGCAGGTGTAGCTCACTTTGCCACGGACAAAGTGGTTGGGACAGCTGCCCCTGTCGAATGCCTGCCTGCTCGAGCCAAGATGCAACAGGGCAGGAGCAGCAAGATGGCCGAGAGTCAGCTAAATAGGTACCGTATATATACCCAACAAATGCCTGACCAAGGATAAGATTTGGAGGCTTGTGAAATAGGTTTGGGGACTCTGAGAAAGGCGGCCTATGGTTTAAGCAAACTATTCTGCAATTAAGTTCATTGGCTGGCCAATCACATTCTCTTTCAGCCGAAGCCACCTCACAGGGCTGTTGTTGCGAGGGATATAAAGGGGGGATGGAGCGAGGCAACACCACCCCTGAGCATCTTGGAGGGTAAACTGGTGATAAATAAATATGTTGGGAGGGATGAGGGAAGCTGTTCTCCTCTGCCACAGCTGGCTGCCGGGGATTATGGGAGTTGTAGTCCAATGCTACCTGGAAAAGCCACAGATATTGCTCACTCCTGGCTTAAGCCAGCCTTAAGCTCAGTGAAAACGAGATGCCTTTGGGGAAATCCCCAAGCAGGGCAGGAGTGCAACAACACACCCAATTTGGGTAGTAGCCACCAATAGCCCTCTCCTCCTCGATGAATTTGTCTCATCCTCTTTTATTATTTTATAAACTATCATGTTGCCACTTACACAACATTCCTATAAACCCAAAAGTCCCAAACACTGCAACCTTTTATTCGTGGGAGAGTCCCTCCCCTTGATCATCTCGGATGCTGTTTTTTGAACCTTTTCCAAACTCTACTATGTCTTTTCTGAGTTAAGGCAACCAGAACAAAACACAGTATCTCAAACGCGACCACATCAGAGATTTGTACGGCGGCATTCTATAAGCAGTTTTATTTTGAATCCGTTTCCGAATTATCCCTAGCATGGAATTTGCCTTTTTTCACAGCTACCACATACTTGACGTCTTTGTCTGCTATGACCCCAAGGTCTCATTCTTGGTCAGTCCCCGCCAGTTCAGACCCTATGAGCGTAGGTGTGAAATTTATAGTGTTTTTGGCCTGACATGCCTCATTTTACACTTGTTTACAACGAATTGCACTTGCCGCCTTACCACCCATTCACTTAGTTTGGAGAGGTCCTTTCGGAACTCCTCACAATCTCTTTTTGTTTTAACAACCCCGAACCATTTTAGTATAATCAGCAAACTTGGCCACCTCACTCCTAACTCTAGATTGTTTATGAACGGGTTAAAAAGAGCAGGACCCAATTCTGACCCTTGGCGGGGGGGGGGGGAGGACTTCCACTTTCTACTTCTCTCCCATTGGAGAAGTGTCTGTTTATTGCTTCCTGCTACTTAACCGGTTCCTGATGCACCTACTTGAAACTCCAAGCACTCTATGTCACTTCTGCCTATATGCATGTTTAAACTCAAATAACTCTGACAGGTTCGGGAGACATGACTTGCTCTTGCAGAAGCCATGCTGCCTCTGCTTCAGCAAGGCTTGTTCTTCTATAGCCTTGGTTGCTTTATCCTTAATGATACTTCCCACCAGTTGAACTTCGCGCAGCAGAATGGGTGCAGAAGGATCTTCTGGGGGAAACCCACATGCGACTCGGAGGATTGGAGTCACCTTGCCCCGCACCCTGGCCTCCCCACCTCCTGTCGCAAGCCTCAACAGCTCGGGGCCTCTGTGTGGCAACCGCACAGCTATCGCTTAACCTGGGGGTTTCTGCAAGAGGAAGCTGAAAAACGCTTGCCAAAACCACCATGCGCAGAAATGCTGGCCAAGCAGATGCTCCACACTAGGCTGCTGAACCCTCCTGATCTACCAGAGACGCAGGGTGGGGGGAAGTGGGGGGAGGATAGCGTGTGCAAACATAAAGACTCAATGGATAGAGAACTGGATCCATATGACCTGATATGCCCCCCCCCCCCCGTGCACACACATTCCCATCTCTGCACAGGTTACAATGGCTGGCTATGGTGAAGTCTCTCCCTCTCTCTGCCTCAGTTCCCCACTCTGTAAAACGGCTTACTGCTCAGAGGAAATGCAGCGGCTCAATAAAATACTTTGCAGATTTAAAGTGATGCAGAAAGGGTTAGCTGTCCTAGGGCACCGCTAAATCTACATTGAAATGTATGAGGGCAGGCGGGAGGGCAGGCCACATGGGGACTTAACATACAACGCAGGCTTCTGCACAGCAGATGCAAAATATGAGCTTATCTGCAACCAGGAAGCCCAAATTCCAAGGTTGGGCTGAATTATGCAAATCAAAAAGAAGAAAGGTGTTTGCAATTTAATCCGCTTAAGTAGTCCAGGGCTAACAGTCCACCATGCGGGCTGGGGGAGAGAAAGGGGTTGTGCTTGGAAAATGGAGGAGCATCCTTGTGCTTCCATGCAGAACGCTGAGGACTAGAACCTTGGCAGGCAGGTGGGAAAGAGAATTAATTCTAAAGGAAGCCGGTGGCCAGTTCCGCATTGGACTCGAGGCCTGGGCATGCAGGCCACCATGTGCCCCAGGCGATTTCCACAGCCGTCTCTTCTCCGCACCCAATCATGCCCCCCCCCTATGCACACAAAGCTGCCAGGTGAGTTCTTCTCCCCTTCTCTGCCACCTTCCTCTCTTAGCACAAGGGTGCTCAGAGAATTGCGGCAACTGGCAGAACAGGAAAAGCAGCCATTCTGGCAAGGACTCGTGTGTGTGTGTGTGTGTGTGTGTGTGTGTGTGTGTGTGAGAGAGAGAGAGAGAGAGAGAGAGAGAGAGAGAGAGAGAGAGAGAGAGAGAAACATGTGTCTTTTACTGTCTGGGGTCTTCATGCACAAGGAGGGGGGGTATAGAAGGAGTGGATAGAATACAACAGGGGGGGGGAGAGGTTGGCAAAGGTCTGGGACATAGAAACAGCCTCAAAACCACACCATTTGTGTGCACGCACACATATGCATGTGCCAAGAAGAGCCTGAGTGCTGGATCAGGCCGATAATGGCCCAGCCTCCTCTTCTCACAGCGGCCAAGCAGAAGTATGTGGAAATCCACAAGCAGGATCTGAGCACAAGAGCAGCTCACCCTCTCTTGCTGCAGCCTTGCTGCCACAGAGTGTGCATAGCCATTGTCCATCGATAGCCCTCTCATCAAGCAAAAGAGGGGGGATTTCCACCTATTGAGTCTGGACACCCCCAAGCAGCCTGGTTGAGCCCCCCCCCCATACTATGGCCTTTCAGGTTCCTCCCCTCCGCACTGCCAAACACAGAAGGCCTTGCACACACAACACAAACACCGGGTGCCCCCGCAGCTCAGCTTCCCTCCAGGCACCAAAGGGTGAAGCGGAAACGGCAGCCGCTCCCTTAATCCAAACAGGGAGCGCCAGGCCTGGGCCACGATTCCTGCCTCTGGGCTGCAGGCGAGTTGTGGCACAGCCCGGCACCTCACAGCGACTCTGCGGGAACAGGAATGGGGAGCGGGCAAGAGGCAGAGAGAAAACAGGCAGCGGTGGCTGCAACTGGAGAAGACCAGAACAAATCAGCTGGAGGAAGCTGGAGGAGTGCCTTCCTTGGAGGGCGAACTCAGAGGAGGCTTTGCAACAAGTACTTTAGACCTAAGCAGGGCTGGGGAGGTGGCGTTGCAACTCCAAGAGGGCAAGGAAGACAGACAGGAGTTCAGCTCCCTGAAGAGCTCGGCTTTTAGGAAACAGTGTGTGTGCATGCAGGTTTTTTTAAAACTTTGCAGATCAAGGATGTGCTCAGCTGGACGGAGGGAGGGCAACGCCTGCCCACAGCGAGAGCCAGTATTGTGCAATGGTTAGAGTGTTAGACTAGGTCCTGGGAGCCCAGGGTTTGAATCCTCCACTCGGCCATGAAGCTCACTGGCTGACATTGAGGGGCAGCCACTGCCTCTCAGCCTAACCTACCTCACAGGGCTGTTGCAGGGATTCAATGAGGACTAGGAGTTTGATCCTAGAATCACAGAGTTGGAAGGCAACATTTAGTCCCAACTCTCTGCAATGCAGGATACATGCAGCCGTCCCATACAGGGATCGAACCTGCAACCTTGTTTGGAGACAGCAGGGTTCAAATCCTCCACTGGGTGACCTTGGGGACAGCCACTGCCTCTCAACCTAAGCCCTACCTCACAGGGTTGTTGTGAGGATGAAACAGGGAGTAGGGGGAGCCCTGTGCACCACCTGGTGCTCCTTGGAGGAAAAGGTGGGATAAATCAGAAATAAATGAGCAACAGCAGGCAACATCCTTCTACAGTGATACCTCGGGTTAAGTACCCAATCCGTTCTGGGGTGCCGTTCACACCCCAAAAAGTACTTAACCCAAGCGGCGCTTTAGCACATGTGCAAAGTGCCAATAGAGCAGGCATCCCCAAACTGCGGCCCTCCAGCTGTTTTGGCCTACAACTCCCATGATCCCTAGCTAAGAGGACCAGTGGTCAGGGATGATGGGAATTGTAGTCCAAAACATCTGGAGGGCCGAAGTTTGGGGATGCCTGCAATAGAGTGTTTCTGCACATGTGCAAAACGCTTCTGCGCATGCGCGCATAACAACCCACAGCGTACTCAACCTGAGGTATGACTGTAGTTTCAAGCCAAGAGCAACAGGGGGCGCCGATCCCCCTCATGCTCACCCCTCCCAGGTTCTGTTGAGCAACAACTTCACCCCATCATGAGTCTCCAGCTCACGTCCGGCTCTTGCAAGCCTCAGGTCCCTTCACAATCTCACCACGGCCGCAGTGACGCAAGGTAGAAAAGCGTACACTTCCGAGACTACCTCGCTTTTAAAAGAGAAGGCAAAGACCCAAACCGCCCAGAGGAGGGTTGCGCAAGGCTGGAGAAGCCCCGAGGTTTGGCTCCGTAACTGCTGCCAGCCAGAGCCGGCACCCGCAAGGGAGAAACTGGGTCCCTGCAACGCCACCCCCGCAGGCAATGCAGAGCAAGTTGATGGGTGCGTCGTTCGAGATGGGCATATATATGTATAGGTGCAGAGGAAAGTGGAGGACCCTTGGTCAACCTAGGTCAGTACTGCATGCACTGGCTGGCAGGGGCTTTCCAAGGTTCAGAGAGCGGGCATTGCCAGGAGATGCCAGGGATATCCTGCCTGCAAGTGCTCAACCTCCATTAAGATCAAGTAAGGTTCCAGTCCTCATGGAGTTCAGCAAAGGGCTGTTTTAAACAGGAAGCTACCGACTCAGACCTAGCTCAGCACTGCCTACACCGACTGGCAGCTCCAGGCTAAGGCTCTCTCCCCGCCCTACCAAGAGACGCATTCGGGGTTTGAACCTGGGACCTTCTGCACGCCAAGCAAGGGCTCTACCATCAAAAATTCCAGGCGGGTCTGAAGTCGAGGTAGTGCGGTGTAGCGGTTAGTGTGCGTCAGACTAGGACCTCGGAGAGGCTAGGGTTCGAATCCTCACTCAGGCATGCCGCTTGCTGGTTCAGTCACTGCATCCCTCAGCCTAGCCTACCTCACAGGGTTGTTGTGGGGATTAAATGAGGAGGGGGAGAAGAACCAGGTCCTCCACCCTGAGCTCCTTGGAGAAAAGGGAGTGATATAAATGCAAAAATATATATAAATAAAAACCAATTCAGCCCTGCATACAGAGATACACATTTTTGCAGCTGCCAATGTTCCTCAGAAACGGCTTGCGAAACCTTGGCTCAGCGTTACCCAGAATCCTTTGAGATGCATCTAATCGGATGTTGCTCTTGAAACCGCTGTGGCATTTTCTCTCTTTGTAAGAACCTACCCCGTCCTCTCTCTCCACAGCCATCACAGTTTGTTTGCATTTTGGGGTCATGCATGCTGCAGGCCCCAGACCAAAGGTCTCTGTCTCTCTCTCTCCCTCCCCACAGCTCACAAATGGAGGAACATTTGCTGCGAAAGGGGGGGGGGGAGAGGAAGGTTTTCTGAAATGTGGAACTTGTCAGCCAAGCATCCCAAGACACAAAAATTACAGCATAAATAAACCACCTTCCCTTTCATAACCTCGTGGGGGGGGAGGGGAGAGGAAGAGGAAGACCTGCAAACAGGACTCCTGGGTCCTGCTGCTAGCAAGTCAGCTCGAGTGGTTCCCTCTCTTCCATCTGCCTCAGTTTCCCCTATTATGTAAGAGACACCTTAACTTCTTCTTACAGACCCCCCTCGAGGGCAAACAGGGGTGGGGTGGAGGGTCTTATCAAGATAAGCCCAGCATTTCAAAAGGTAGGTGTTATGCTTATGCCCGGGGGGGGGGGCGCTGCAACCAGGCCTTCTGCACTCCAATACAACTGCCAAGCAGAGTCTGTGCATATAAGATTTAGGATGTTGCCTGATACCAAATCAGACCATCGGGTCTGTGCGGCTCAGTATTGTCTACTCTGCCTGGCAGCTCTTCAGGGTTACAGGTAAAGGACACTCTCAACCCTACCTTGGAGATCCTGCCAGCAGCGGTTGAACCTGGGGCCTTCTGCATGCCAAGCAGGTGTTCTACCCCGAGCTATGGCCTAGTAACTGCAAATGCCAGGCCAGCAGGGGCCAAGTGAGAGCACTGCAACCTGGGCACAAACCCCCATGCCAAGGTTGCCCCCCCACCAAGGAGCTATAACCTCTGGTGGCTCAGCTCAAAGCCAGCTGCCCGAACCAAAACATGCCAGAGGTAGAGGCAGCGAGGCTTCTGAATCCCAGTTGCTGGAAACCTCGAGAGGAGAGAGCTGCTTGCGGGTTTTCCCATTGAGGCACCCGGTTGGCCCCTACGAGAACAGGGTGCTGGCCCTTGTCCTGATCTAGCAGCCCACCTCTTCTTACAGAACCTCCAGCTCCACAGGCAGTCTACCTGGGTTCCTAGGTTCTTATTTGGCCTCTGCGAGAAAAGGAGGCTGGAGGAGACGGGCTCCTCCGTTTAGGTTCTGAGGGCAAACAGACAACCGCTCTCCTATTTTTGGAAAACAAAGCAAGGTAAGGGGGGGGCAGTGCGGGAGACAGGCTGCCTCCCCCCCCTGCCCCCAGCAGAGACTGAAAGAATAAGAAGTGGCACCTGGAACGGGCCAACCGGAAAAGAGCCGGAAGGAGGGAGGGAGGGAGAAAAACAGCAGCCTTTGCCCATATAAGGTAGACTTGAAGGACAGGCCGGATCTGTGCTGGAGAATGTGGGAATGCAAGGCGGTTGGAGGCGGGGAGGGGCCCAGAGACATCCTGCCTCTGCGTGTCCGTCCATCCCCCCAATATCCCAGCAACCCGGCCTAAGCAAGTACAAGGAACCCCAGCCCAGCTCAAAACACCCTGACATCATCCCTCGCCTCCCCAAAGCAGTCAACGGTCTCCATAGGTATTCACAAAGGAGGGGGTTTTTTTTGCTAGAGAGCGACTTTTCCTTGCTTCCTCTCCCTGCCCCCCCTCCAAACACAGACACACTCCCCAAATTCCAGACTTATGAGCTGGAAGCATTGCAACTGATGGGGAGGGGGGGGGTGGCTGACTTAAATTTGGGGCAGGGGGGTCCAGAAGAGAGCAACAGACAAGCAGGTATGGTTTGACTCAAGAATGGTTTCCATGTTACTTTCTCTAACTTGGTTTGTTGTTGTTTTTTCAAAAAAAGTGGTGGGTTTTTTTGGCAGGGGGTGGGAATTGGCAGAGCTGCACAGTCTTTGTTTTCTGCAGAGGGACAAGAGCGGCACGGGGTTGGGGGGGGCTGGAAAAAGACATTTCCATGTATAATGGGTGTGTGTGTGCATTTTGGACGGCGTTCAAAGTCGTTTCAAATTAGCCGTGTAAACATTCCCCCCCCCAAAAAAAAACCGCTGATCAGAGCGTGCTCCCTGCATGTACAAGAAACCGTCAGTTGGAGAGGGCAGCCCTAGATGGGGGAAGAAGTGACTCCCCCCCAAAAAAAACCCCAATGATATTCCCTCCATTGGTGGACTCCTGTCATTAATAAAGATGGGATTTTTCCCTTTCAGAAATCTTAATTACAAGTAGGTAGCCGTGTTGGTCTGCCGTAATTGAAACAAAATAAATAAAAATATAAAAATTCATTCCAGTCGCACCTTAGAGACCAACTAAGTTTGCCATTGGTATGAGCTTTCATGTGCATGCACTTAAGACCCAGAATTTTTTCCTCCTTACCCCCCCCCCACTTAGAGGGTGGCAAAGTGGGGAGCAGGGGGCTCTCAACCCTTCCAATGGGGAGATGGAGAGCCCCCTATCCTGAAATACAAAGCCCTTGCCTAGAGCTCAGCAGAGCACCTGTAGTGTCACACACACACACACACCCAAAAATTCAGCCGCACCTGGGTTTCTCTATCTGCTTCACCTCGACTTTTTTAGTGGGTTCCGGGGTGGGAGGCTTCTTCCCCAGCGTGATCCTGCCAAAGGGAAGCACATTCCTGGTCTCTGGAGGGACTAGAAGTCCAGGGAGACCCCGGGGGGTGAGGGTGGTCCTCATCCTCCTCTCAACCAAGCCTTTGGGGACGGTGCAAGGAGGACGTTCCCAGGCCCAAAATTGCAGGTCCAGGAGAAAAATTAAATAGCTTCGCCCCACCCCACCCCGATCTCCAGAAATGCATCTTGCAAAGGGCAGGAGCCCCACTCTCCTCCCTGCCAGGAAGCCATTGCTAACTCCCTGCCCCGCATCCGGCCCAAATACTCATCCACACTTGAGTTGCGTCGAATGGTGTTCATCTTTGGCCTTGGGGGGGTCGGGAACCTTGCTGGAAATGGAGAAAGTCAAAGGTCACAGAATCGTGGAGAGGGGAGGGAACCCCGAGGGTCATCTAGCCCAACCCCTGCTGGAAAACCTCCAGTGGAGGGGAGATTGCCACCTTCCGAGGCCAAGGTCTCCCAACGGAAGCCAGAAGGCACCCAGACTCCAGGGATCAGTCTGGAAAGGAGCGGGGGCGGGGCGGTGTTTAAAACCATCCCTGAGAGTCGGGGGGGGGGCAATTTTCAGGTTCCAGCCAGGGGCCGGTCCAAAACTTCTAGGATTTCTTTTGGGGGGGGGAGAGAGAGATTGCGTCCATCCCTGGAAACACAAGGATCTTGGCTACTAATCTCAAAGGCCTCTGTAGGTTTTTGTGAGATAAGGGTGGGCACCCCAGGATAAGGAAGTTGGGGGGGCTACACCTCCCCCACGCAGGCCCAATCCATCCCCACCTGAGCTTTGCGCCTTGCTTCTCTTTGGGCTTAGGCGGTGGGTCAGGAGCCGGAGATCTGCCAGAGAGCAAAAAACACTCAGGTCGCCCTATGGCGAAACGGAGGGGGAAGCAAGGCGACCAGGGGTGTTTTCCCCACCCCCCAAGTGCTGGGAGCGGGCAAAAGCCAGGCCTTGAGGGTAGGATGCGCCTGGGTCCTGGCTGTGCTCGCCCCTGGAGAGCATCAGTAAGGAGGTGATGGGGGGGGATGTGTGCCAGAGGCATGTCCCCACCCCCCACCCCCTAAGTCCTCTTCCTCCTCCTCCTCTGCTGCCTTCTCCCCTGGGCAGCCTTGTATTTGAGACGGCTGAGTCACATCCTGAAAGGCGCTTTTCCGGTCTCTTCCAGCTCGGGACAATTTGGGAAAAGGGGGGAGGGCCAGCAAGACCTAGGACTCTTTGGTTGGGGGGGGCGAAGTTCCCTCCCCAAAACAGAGCTGCATCCAAGGCTGACCTTGGATGAGAAGGTGGAGGAGAGAGTAAAGGGACAGCTGGTCATGGCAGGGGGTGGGGAGAGGCTTCTTGGATTGGGGGGGGGGGGGAGAAGAGGTTGCAATCCATGTCGGGGTTGCATGTTTAGCGGGGGAAAGAGCATGGCAGCATTTCCACAGGGCAGAATACGGCCCTTGCTTGCAACTCCAGCCCCCCTCCCCTACACCCGGGAGGCCAGCAGAGCAGAGGGCCCAATCCGAGGGGCGAGCCGAAACAACCTTCCGAAGCGGCCCATGGTGTCCGATGTGGGCCCCCCCCCGCCGCGCCTGGCCCGGGTGCAGGTCTTTCTCTCTCTCCCACCCGCCCTTACAATCCCCGGGAGACGTGCCAGGCGGAACTCAGTGCTGTGTCACAATGCAGCGGGCGCCCGGAACCTGCGACCCCCAAGAGGATTCCGGTGCTGGGGGCCCCAGAGACTCATGGTTGAGGCAGCTCAGCTCCCCCTGCACGAGTGTAAGAAGAGCCTGCAGGATCAGGCCACTGGCCCATCTACTGGTAGCCAAGCCTCCTGTTCTCACAGTGGCCAAATACCCCTAGGAATCTAGATAGACTGCCTCTGGAGCTGGAGGTTCCATAAGAACCCAAGAAGATGCCAACGGGAAGCATGCCATCCGGCCATGGCTAGTAGCCACTGAATATGCCCAGTCCTCTTTGAAAGCCATCGAGGTCGGTGGCCACCCACCCCGGCCTCCTGTGGCAGTGAGTTCCACAGGTTAACTCTTTGCAGCAGCAGCAGCAGCAGCTGCAGCAGCAGTCCTTTCTTTGCCCTGCGGCGAGGCAACACCTTGGCCCTTAGTTTGCAGAACAAGGCGTCCTGGGGCTTGCTGTTCTGGCCCGCTCATCCCAAGCGATCTGAGTTGGGCTGGCAACACTTAGTCATCTGAGGAATGAGGAAAAGGGGGCTTAGCAACCCGGCGCCTGAAACTGGCTCCAGAGCAAAATGAAGTCACCCTTCCCCAGTAAATGCCGAATCTTAACCTCTCCTATGAACTGCGCAGCTGCATCAGGAAAGAACGCCTGTCTGTAGCTCAGGATCCTGCTTCCAACAGAGGACAGCCAAGGTGCTTCTGGAAGCTCCCAAGCAGAGCACAGAGGCAAAACACACATCTGCTACTTTTGTCCTCCGTCCCCAGTACATCATATTTAGAGGTAGACACTATCTGAATATGGAGGCTCCATATCATTCAACTCAGGATCTTGGTTCCCGGCTGATGGACCAAACCACCCCCATGAATTTGTCTAATCTCTCTCTCTCTCTTTCACCAAAAGTTCATTTCGGAAGCTGCCTCTCAACATCCCAGCCCAAACAATAGAGCATCTTTCTCCTGGAGATGAAATTACACCTCTTCTCAGAGGAGTTCAAAGTATTACCATTGCACTCATTTCAGTGGTAAAGGCTAAGCAGTCTTTAAAAAGAGGAAGGTGGCGGACTCTCCTTTGTCAGAGGTTTTCAAGCAGAGGCTGGGAGGGTGGGGGATAGAACTATAGAGCTGGAAGAGATCCCATGGGGCATCTAGTCTAACCCCCAGCAATGTGCCGGTCTCTCATCCAATTTGAAACCCAACCAGACCCTGCTTAGCCGTTTTATTGCTGCACCACCAGGAGGAGGAATAGTTGAGGAGTCGTCAGCTGTGATTCCTGCATTGCAGCGGGCTGGGCTGGATGACCCTTGGGGGTCCCTCCCAACCTTACGATTGCATGAATTAGCATTTTTAAATGCTTGATTTTAATTGGCATCTTACTGCGTATACGTAAGTGTGAGCCCACCTGGTGCTCTCTCCCACCCCCACCCACCCCCTAAAAAGTCCCATGCCAGCCAGGGCTGATGGGAGTTGTAGTCCAAGAAGATCTGAGGGCACCAGATTGCCTTCAAGGCATGGGCCACAAAAGGGTTAACATCCACTGGGCTTGCTCTTCCTCTTCCCAGTCAGTCCATGTACACAGTGGAAAAGGGAAATGGTTCAGGCTGCTTCCTGCTCTTTAGGTAATCAGCCAGGACTGATTAAATCGCCTGCAACATCTCAGCCCCACAGTCCGTACTAAGCAACTCAGTCAAGTAATTGCAAAGCTCAGGGGCTGGTGGGTCTCTCTGGACTCTTGCCTGGGTTGCCCATTTTACAGATTGGGAAAATTAAGGCAGGAGGGGGGGGGAAATGGCTAGATCTCAAACAAGACATGGCAGACAGGCACACACGTGTGAGCACATAGACGGAGGAAGCATTGTGTTTTTTTTGTGTTCCTTGTTAAAGTGAAAAATGCTGCTGCCTTTCGGGTCAGAAACCTTGCAAGGCCAAATGCCAGCCTGGTGTAGTGGTTAGAGCAGGGGTCAGCAAACTTTTTCAGCCGTGGGCCGGTCCACTGTCCCTCAGACCATGTGGTGGGCTGGACTATATTTTGGGGGGGGGGAGAGAGAATGCACGAATTCCTATGCCCAACAAATAACCCATTTTAAATAAAAGGACCCATTCTGCTCATGTAAAAACACAATGATACCTGGACCGTCTGCGGGCCGGATTGAGAAGGCGACTGGGATGCATCCGGCCTTTAGGTTGCCTACCCATGGGTTAGAGCAGGCATCCCCAAACTTTGGCCCTCCAGATGTTTTGGACTACAATTCCCATCATCCCTGACCATCCTGTTAGCTAGGAATCATGGGAGTTGTAGACCAAAACATCTGGAGTTTGGGGATGCCTGGGTTAGAGTGTCTAGGACCTGGGAGAGACCACGGTTCAAATCCCTCCACCCACTCATCCATGACACTCACTGGGTGCGACTTTGGAAACTAGTCATAACATCACAGAATTGGAAGGTACCCCCGAGGGTCATCTAGTCCAACCCAACTTCCTGTCGGCCTGGTCTACCTCAGAGGGTTGCTGTGGAGGATTAAATGAGGCAAGGTTTAGGAAAAGCATCCCCCCACAAGTCCTTCACATTAGACTTCAACGATTCAGTCCTTGCAATGCAAAAACTTTGTGCTTAGGAGCTGGCTGAGCAGGGCAGCCTCAGCCTTCCTAGATGACCCTGGGAGGTCTCTTCCAGCTCTACAGTTCCATGCTTCTAAGCATCTTCATTCCCCATAGGCACCCCAAAGTGGCTGGGGGAGGGTTTTCAGGGGGGCCATGCAACATAACCCCCCCTTCACTCCCAGACAGCTGGAAGCCTCTCAGCTGTTGAAAGATACCAGAAAGAAACCCCAAGTAGCAGACATTTGGGTGGTGGTGGTGGGGGAGGAAATAAAAGCACCAGTTGCTGCAGCTGCTGAAACTTCTCAGGCCTCCCCCACAGATCTAACCACTAGGCACTGCACGAAGACGCAAATAAAACCCTGACCGGCCGCTGAAATCTGCTTCTCCTACCCACAACTCTCACTGCTGGCGTGGTCCCAATGTGGAAGCGTGAAAAGCTGTGGGTTTTCAAGGGGTTGAGAAGGTGGGGGTTGTTTCCGCACGGCTGCAGCAACGCCCCCACTGCCATGACCCAGACCCTACAGAAAACTCAAGGGGCGGCTGAGTGCTCTGGTAGTCAGGATTCCTGAATGGGCTCTTTTGCAACGCACCACATCACCTTGCCAAATGCAAAATAAAGGCTTTGCAAATGAGAGGAACAAAAGGGCCTTCTGCGGTTTTGTTAGAAGAAGGGAGAGGTGGATTCGATGAGGTCCTGGAACTGCAGAGCCGGAAGGGAGGGAGCCCAAGGATCCTCTAGTCCACCTCCCCCCCCCCAATTGCAAGGTCATTGGTGCCAGTAAACTCTAATTGCTGGTGTGCTGCGTACATGCTAACTGCAAGGATGGAGGTTGAGAGCCATTGATGGGAGCTGGGGAGACCAGGGTTCAAATCCCCACTCAGCTGGGTGTGTGTCTTCGGTTCAGTCACAGGCTCTCAGCCTAGCCTATTCTGCAGGGTCGTTGTGAGGACTGAATGAGACCCCACCTCGAGCTCCTTAGAAGAAAGAGGCGGGGGGGGGGGAGAATATATAAATGTAATCATCAAAGATTTCTCAGTACTGTATACACCTGAGAGTCAACGAACTCAGATCTGAAACTGTTCCACGTCACACAACTTCTCTGTGAAATCAAGTTTCTACCCAGGAGGTTGCAAGACTGTCAGATCAACCCCAGCAGTGAAGGGGAAGGAAGTCTCAGGTCAGCTACTCTAACACAGACCTCCCCGTTGGGCTGTTTCGGACTACAATTCCCATCAGTCCTAGCATATCAGCCAGGGATGATGGGAGTTGTAGTCCAGAACACCTGGAGAAGGCACTAGGTTAGGGAATTCTGTGTTTAAAAAGTATTCTTGAAAGACAGTGTTATTTAGCCAATCATGGGGTGGTAGAGAATGAAGTTTTAGAGCCATCAGAATTAATGAATGTGGCTGAGTTAGGGCCATCGATTTCGAAAGGTCTATTCTGAGTAAAGCTTAGAGTTGGGAAGGAATTCCCCAAGGACCATCTAGTCCAGGCATCCCCAAACTTCGGCCCTCCAGATGTTTTGGACTACAATTCCCATCTTCCCCGACCACTGGTCCTGTTAGCTAGGGATCATGAGAGTTGTAGGCCAAAACATCTGGAGGGCCACAGTTTGGGGATGCCTGATCTAGTCCAACCCGGTGCAATAATGCAGGAATCGCAGCTCAAGAAATCGAAGGGAAGTCCCACCTCGATAACCTTTTGGAGCTGTTGGAGTGTGTCATCAAGAGCGGAGTCAGGAACAACCCAGTGGTAAACATGGTATGCTTGGACTTCCCCCAAAAAGAGCTTCTGACAAAGTCCTACACCAAAGGCTCTCAATCATGGGATAAGGAGACAAGTCCTCCAGTGACGCGAAGTCGCCTCACCCTGCGAGGAGTCACCCAAGGAAATGAATGGGTTGCAGCTTCAGAACATGCAGCGCATGACTGACCTCAGATGCTGCTGAGACGCAGATTTAAAAGGGGATTGGACCCATTCACCACAGAGAACTTTGCAGCCCACTCTTCGCCAGGGCAGCGAAGTAGAGCCGCCATCAACAGCAGCAGCCTACATGTAAACACCGGCTGCCAGGATGTTCAGCTTTCCCTTGTGGGCTACTAGAGATAACCAGATGACCACCACTGGAAACATGTCCATTCACTCTTGAGATAACCAGAACCACAGGTCAAAGGTCACACTACCCACTTTTTAAAGAAAAAGCAGCATATAAGAGGATCTGCCCGATACTTTTGGGGTCCCTCCAGAGCTACTGATTAGGGAATCTGCACCCCACTGTCGACATAATATGGCGTTTTACGGCTTAAGTGAGGGCGACAGGTCTCTGGTCTCAGGTCACTTACAGTCTTAAAATGCACTTGGCCTCCTCTGTGCCCTTTGAGACACCCAGAGCTCCCCATTTTAGTGGGCACTCAGTGTAACCTACCCAAATGAATGGACCTAGCTTAGCCATGTCCATCCATTTCAATGGGTATACCCCGGGTAAAACTTAGCCAACAACCACCCACAACTCCTTCCTTCCCATCCCAGGGCAACCTCAATGCCAGAGGGACCCCTGTCTCCAGATCGTGCAAAACACCAGGAAGGACTTTTCTCTGAAACCCTCCAAGGATGTCCTACTACACCAGCCGTTTCCAAAATTCTGGGGGTCACGCACCGCCCCCTTGGTCCCATAAACTCATCCCCAGCAGTGCCCCCTTTTCTATTAAAAGTTGGAGTTCTTGACTGAGAATCACACAATAACGATATTATCGATATTATCGTTTTTGTGTGGCCCTTTTCTATAAAAAGCATTATTCAGAATAGTGGTTCGCACGGCCCACTGTGGAAGAAAATAAAAAAAATACTCAAAGCAGTGAACGGCACATTTATTCAAAACCCAAATAAAACTATTTAGTTTGATTAATCTGAACAAAGTTATTGGGCTTGCTCCAGGGACACCAGCTTTTCGAAGTCTGATTGTCATTTGCACCTCCAGCGACCCCCCCCCAAGGAATCCTGCCCACCCCTACTTTGGGACACTCCACCCCCCCACCCCCCAGTCCAACACGCTCCCTTTCCTTGCATTTCCTCCTACTGAGACCAAGAACCCTGTGGGCCCTTCAAGGCTGACTAATTCGAAGGTGATGCTGATGGTGGCAGCCCAGGCAGCAATAAATCTTGTCAGCCTTTAAGAGGCACTCTGTGTCTCTTGCAGCGAAGATGACAAACTGACCTCTTCCGGGTTGCTTAACCTGCAAAACACACCCTGCCTCCCCCCCACCCACCCCTCAACTTTCCCTTCTCGTATTGTAAGGCTGCAGACAGGGGCTGCCCTTTAAAAAATAATAATAATTGCAATACAGCAACTAGAGCTCGGCTTATAGATAACACATCATAGATTTTGAACTCAGGGCCCTGCGCATGATCTGAATCTACTTCCCCTACAGTTCACTTCCTTTTGCTTTCAGGGGATCGGGGCCACAGACACAGCTTTCCGCTGGATTAAGGAGGTGAGGGGAAAACGGCATTTACATCCCAGCTTTTTCTTCAAGGAGCTCAAGACATGGTCCGCCAACCTCCTCATTTCACCCCCACAATAACCCTGTGAGGTAGGTCAGGCTGGGAAGCAGTAAATAACCCCCCCCCAAGGTGACATTCAGTGGCCGAGTGGGGGTTTGAACCCTGGTCTGACACCCCAACACCAGTGTTCCCCAAACTAGAGCCTCCAGCTGTTTTTGGACTACAATTCCCATCATCTCTGACCAGTAGCTAGCTAGGGATGGTGGGAGTTGTAGTCTACTGCTCTAACCACTACACCACACTGGCTCTCCCCTTGGTTTGGAACAGCTGGTACTTTCCAACTCTACAGCTCTATAATCTGGTGACTCGGGGATGGGAGCTGGGGAGGAATCTCTGAAAACTCAGGATGAACTCCCGCAGGCAGCCTAATTGTCAGCCTAATTTCTGAAGGAGGGGCGCTGCTTGTCTCTCTCACTTTACCCTCTTGACCTCAGAGCCCTCCCCATTAGGCTCAGAAATTATCACACTACGTCAGGCATCCCCAAACTTCGGCCGTCCATATGTTTTGGACTACAATTCCCATCTTCCTCAACCTCTGGACCTTTTAGCTAGGGTTCATGGGAGTTGTAGGCCAAAGCATCTGGAGGGCCGCAGTTTGGGGATGCCTGCACTATGTCAACCAAGCAGGGAAAACACTCTGCACATGCTCAAAAGCACAACCTCGCAAGTCCCAGGACACAGAAAATGAGGTGGGAGGTCTTAAGACCTACCTGAGACTTAAGACTTATGGGTTTTTTGGGGGGGGGAGGTAGCTTGAACCTGGACATCCTTCAGATAACCTGCCTAGAAATAGGTTTACAATTCCAAACCTGCATTCACTGAGAGAGAGGCGTGGGGGTAGGTGGGGGTCCTTGGCCCCTTTCTGAACTTGAGGAAAGGAGTGAAGGGGGCACAACAGGGGCAGGATCAGAGCCAGGATCGCAAAGGGAAGGGAGATGGAGGTTTGGGGTGCCCCTCACTCCCCTGCAATACCTGAGAAGGGGGAGCAATGGTACATAAAGCCAGTCCGGTCATCTTCAGACAAGGATCCATTCAAGAGGACTGACCACTTATCGGATGTCCAGCATTGGCCAGAAGCTCTGGAACCCGCCGGACCAGCACCCCAAATTCAGGAAAGGTCTTGGCTCAAGGAAAGATCACCCTGCCTATCCCATCAGGGGGGAGGAGCCACCCCACTCTCAGGAATGCCCTCCAGGAACCTCTGGGGGGGGGAACATCTTCCTGTGTCGTTAAAGGGGGGGTGTTATTTGTTCCTTAGGTGTGGGATTGCAAGGAACTAAGTAGCATACACAGATCACAGAAGCCAACCTTTGAGATTCTCTTCACTCACAACAGATCAGAGGTGTCCCTCCCGCCTTCGACTTGACCCCTTTCCGCCCCCACCCCAAATCCTAGGAAACGCCCCCCTCCCCAAAAAAAACTTAACACTCGCAGCACAACGCGAAATGCATTCACAACCCCCTGAGAAAGAAATTGCATTCCTCACAACACCCCCCCCCTCCAACCTATTGAGTACATGAGGCAGCTGTGGGGCAATTCTATCCTTATCTCTTCCCGCTCCCCCATTGCCCGGGGCGTGGCTCGTTTTTCTCCCCCGGAGGAACTCCCCAACAAACTCCGCTGCCATCCTGAAAGTCTCCCCCCTTCCCCCATATCTCAAGCGTGGGGGGGGGGCGAGCGATGAAGTCACACGGAAGGGCGTGGCTTCAGACATCAACTTGGGGTGCCCCCATTCAACCCCTCTTTGCTCCTATTCAAGATGGACTGCGTGTGCCCACAGTCATTCCGACAACAGGTTTTTTTGGGGGGGCAGGAATTGTATCATCTCTTGCCTCTTCTAAAGTGGGGGGGGGTGCAAATCTTTCTCTCCTCCTATATTGGGGAACATTTTCCCACTTCCGGAAAACACGCTCAATTGGGCTTCAAAGAGGGCAGAAACAACCCCCCCTTTAAAAAAGAAAAAGCGAAAGAAGCTTCTAACAGTTTCTATGTTTTTTTAAAGGGGGGGGTTAATCTTTGCCACGTGCCCCTCTCTCCCAAGTGGTTACAAAAGGAGCCAGGCAAACCGCCCCACTTCCTGAATAATGTGGGAGAGAGGCTCCCGCAAAACAGCAACCCCCAATGTTCTAGGTCCCCCCCCCGGAGAAAAAAATCTGCGCTGGTTGCAGCCTCGACGGGAGGGTGGGGTGCCGACCCGCTCCTTTCTTCGGAGAAGCCTCTGCGTAGCGACTCCCGTGTCCCCACTTGCTCCTTCCTCGGGGCGGAGGCCCACGGGGAACCCAGACGGCGCCCCCCCCGGGGTCCCGGTGCCCGCAGCCCAGACAACAAAGGCGCCCTTCTGCCTCCCTCCCTCCCTCCTTCCCTCGCCGCGCCCCGGCAGCAGGTACCGACCTCATGTCTGCGGGCTCCGTGCGCGGCGCCGCCGCTCCTCCGACTGCCGCTTCCGCTCGGCTGCCGCTTCCCCAGACCTGGCTGGGTGGGGACGGGGGTGGGGCCGCGAGGAGGCCGGACCGGAGACCCGGAGCGGCTGCCGCCGCCGCCACCGCCGCCGGAGCTCCAGGCTCAGACAGCAGCAGCAGCACCGGGGGCCGCCGGCGCCACAGCAGCCTCCGCTCGGGTCCCCATCCGCCGCCTCCCTGCCCGGCAGCCGCTGCCCGCTTTCCTTCCTCCGACCCGCGGCTACCTCGGCCCGGCCCGGCGCCACCGCCGGGGGCTCATGGTCCCGATCCCGCCGCGCCAGAGAGGTGGGAGGTGGAGAAAGAGAGACAGGGGTGGGCACGCGCGCGCGCGCTCCTGCACCAGCCGCGCCTCCCGCCCTCTCGGCGCTCCCCCGCGCGCCCGCTTTGATGTGGCGTCAATGTTGCCGCCGCTGCCCCGCCCCCGCCCCTTTCTTCTTCTTCCCTCTCTCTCTCTCTTTTCCCGCCTCCCCCTTTGCTACATTTCATTCCGAAATTCCACTCCGCCACCCCCCCCTCGCGCCGTTTCCACAATGCACCGCTCCGGCCCGTCTTAAAAGGGGCGCGGCGGAGAGGGCGCCTTAAAAGGGCGATCGGAGGGGGGGGAGCGGTGGGAAGACGAAATCGCGCGCCCGATTGGGGCTTTCTATTTCATTATTTATTTTTATTTTTGGATGCCGACTCTCAGGTGGGCCCCACCTGTAGTTTATACGGAGGAGGGCAATGTGGTGCCCGCCGCATGGATAGCGAGGAGGTTTGGGGTGGGGTGTGGCGTTTTACCGCAACCCTATATTTGCTCCATTGGTTAGAGCATGGTGCTGATGATGCCAGGGTTGCGGATTCGATCCACTTGCATATTTCTTCATTGCAGAGGGTTGGACTAGATGAGCCTTGGGGTCCCTTCCAATTCTTTGATTATATGATGATCTGGAGGGACACAGGTTTCCCCTTCACTGATGGAGAAGATCTGTGAACCTGCAGATCTGGGGATATAGTGCTGTACAGCTGGCAGGGGTCCCCCAAGGGCCATCCAGTCCAACCCCCTGCAATAATGCAGGAATCATAGCTAAAATAATCCCCAACAGATGGCGGTCACAGCCTTGGCCATCCAAACCTGGGTTTAAAAACCTCCCATGTTTTTAGGAGGCACAGGAGTCCAAGCTCAATAGCACCTCAGAGTGCTGAAATCTTTTTGCATACATTGTATTGTTACATACAACAGCCTTGTCAGGTAGAACAGTATTATTTGTCTACCATGTTGAAGATAGGGAAGGCTGAGGTGTGTGTACCAATTTAATAGACCTCTAACCAGTTTGCAAAGTATAATGACCAACTACAAGGCAGTCAATCATTTTATTACAGTCATAGAACCAGCAGCGACAAGACATTAAATTTAATAGAGCAAGCGCCTTGCTTAAAACAGCTTTATTATCAAGTGGGTAGGTCAGTTACACCCATACATATAGCCGCTATGACTACACAGTAAGCTTTCATGTTATGCTTCTAAACTATGTGTATCATTCTTATTATTTATTAGATTTGTCTACTGCCCTTCATCCAAAGAACACAGGGCAGTTCACAACAGGCAGGATCAGGGGCCCACGTATGAATGTGTGCGCTGCATCTGCATTGCCCAACCAGGTGCCCCTGAGATGGTTTGGACCACAACTCCCACCAGCCTCAGCCAGCCCCAGGCAAAACTGTTAAGTAAAAGCTACATTCTGGATGGACAGAAGCCATTGTGAGAGGGACAGAGAGTGGCAGGTTGCCCTCTTCTTGGTAGGTTTTTTGCCCACTTAGGGGCATCCTTAGATTTGTCACCATCATCGGAGGCACAGGGCTCCTCAGTGGCTGTTCATTGGCAGGGATGACTTGGCCATGGTGGTGCAGGCCCTGGCAACGTCTCGGCTGGACTACTGCAATGTATTCTACGTGGGGCTACCCTTGAAGGCGGTGAAGGTCCTGTGTGAGTGCCTGGAGGCGGTTGGAGGATGGGCGGCAGCTAACAGATTGAGGTGGAATCCTATCAAGACAGAAGTACTGTTTTGGGGACAGGGGTGGGTGGGTGGGTGTAGAGGACTCCCTGGTCCTGAATGGGGCAACTGTGCCCCAAAAGGACCAGGTGCGCAGCCTGGGAGTCATTTTGGACTCACAGCTGTCCATGCAGGCTCAGGTCGATTCTGCATCCAGGGCAGCTGTCTACCAGCTCCATCTGGTATGCAGGCTGAGACCCTCCCTCCCTGCCCACAAACTGTCTCGCCAGAGTGGTGCATGCTCTGGTTATCTCCCGCTTGGACTACTGCCCCGCAAACTGAATCCTAGAATCGTAACATTAGAATGGGTCCCAATGGTCATCTAGTCCAACCCCCCCCCGCAATGCAGGAATCGCAGCTAAAGAATCCCTGCCCGATGGCCATCCAACCTCGGCTTAAAAAGCTCCATTGAAGGAGAGAGCTTGTCAAATGAAACAATTCCCGAGGCTTCAACCACCCCAGAAGAGGAGATTTCTGATCCGCTCTCTGCTCATGGGAATGTGGGGAACTGGCTGTGGTTACTCTGTGTATACTCAGAGGCACCCCCTCTCTAGCTGGTCCCCAGTGACCTTATGACTGAATGCAGATTGATAGGGCACAGATGAAGCCCTGTGCAGAAAGACTCCGGCTGGTCTCCCTCCCCTGTTTGTCTTGTGGGAGGGAAGACACTGTCGGCCAAGGGAGTTGGCGTTTGGAGAGGGTTGGCTGCTTGGCTACAATTATCTTGGCTCTGCCCCTCTGTGTGCCAGCTGCAAAACCAACCACTTTCCCCACTCTGTATCTAGGGGTGTGTGAAATTTGGAGCCTGAATTGGTCTGGAATCCCATAATCCCCCTTGTTTTTTGCATGGTTGTAAAACACACACACACACACACACACACACACACACACACACACACACACACACACACACGAGGAAGCCTCTATCTCTGACCTCATAGCATGAGACATTTACCGGTATCTGGTTTGTGGTAATCCTTTATGCTGGACCCTGTTAGCAGCCTACATGTAAAGAATCTAGGATAACCCTTTTCAACAGTCAAGGCCTCCAACTAAGCAGACACCTGGGAGATTTCCTTTATTTAATTTGAATGCACAGTAGCAGGTATTTTTTTAGCCCACATGGATGTGGCCAAAAGATGGGGGGGAGGATGGCATCCCATCATTCTTAGGTCACAGTCATACTATACATTTAAAGAACGCTATGATGCCACTTTAAACAGTCATAGATTCTTGCCCCCCAAATTTCTGGGAACTGTAGCTTGTTAAGAGTGCCGAAAGTCCTCCGTAGACCCCTATTCCCCTCGCAGAGCTACAATTCCCAGAGTTTCCTGGGAAGAGGGATTGATCCTTAAAACCATTCTGTGAATTGTAGTTCTGTGAAGGGAATGGGGGGGTGTCTCCTAACACTTCTCAGCACCCTACACTTCCCAGAATAATTTTGGGGAAGCCATGGTTGATTAAAGTGGTCTCACAGGCGAGTCTCACCAAACTGCTTTATAAGTGTATTGATACGCATCAGTTACAATATCCAATGGGATAGGGCAGTGCTCCCCAACCTTTTTATCGCCGCGGACCAGTCGGCGTTTGATAATTTTACCGCGGCCCGCTGAGGGGGGGACATTGATTGTTTATATTTTATTTAGATTGTTTTGATTTAATAATTTTAATTTAATTGTATTTAAATGTTTCTTGGGCGACCCGGTACCAATTGATCCACGGACCGGTACCGGTCCGTGGCCCGGGGGTTGAAGACCACTGGGATAGGGCATCTCTTCCCTTTGTCGATAGCAGGGCAGCTGAGCGGCCAATAAGAGTTCCTTTTGCGTCCCATTGGCTGCCAGCTGTGTGGACCGGATTCCGTGGCAGCCAATCACTGCCCGCGTCCTCTGGGCACTTGGAGGAGGACCGCTTGGTGTGGCGCCAGTCTCACACGGTCCACGTTGCTCTCCTGCTGAGGCTCAGGGTGGGTGCTGAACAGCACCTTGGCAGGAACGAGGAAGTTGAGCTGGCTCAGGCTGAGCTGGAGGGGCCATGGCCCAAGGTTCAAGACCACCAGGATTGCAGAGCAGGATCCGGGGCGGAGAAAGGCGAAGACGTCCTCGGAGTGGCCAGCAAGGGGCAGAGGGATGTAATCGACGCCGTGTAGAGCGAAGGAGCTGGCACGCAGGGTCAGGAGAGAGCAGTGCAGGTTCTCCAGCAGAAGCCGGTCAGAGCTTCCTTCCTAATTGAGAGGACACAGAAAACAGCCTCAGACCATTGGCCTATCTAGCTCCCTACTGTCTACACTGACTGGCAGCAGCTATCCATCGTTTCAGGCAATGGTCCAGGCCTACCTGCAGTGGCTGAGGATCGAACACGGGGCTGTTTGCGTGTGAAGCGTATACACTGCAGCTGTGCGAGGGACTTTCCCTCAAAAACCACACACAACAAGATTCTAGTCCTCATCGCTTTGAATAGGGGGTCAGCGGTGCAATCATCCCACAAGTCCGTGTTGCTCAGTTTGGGCTGGAGCATTGGTTCCCAAAGGGGGGATCACCAAGGTGGGGTGCTAAGGGTCATGGGGGCGGCAGGAGGTATGGGCGTACTTAAGGGTTGTGTAGGTTGGGGCGGAGTCCAAGTGGTGAGTGCAAATCTCCAGAGTTTCAGAGAGGGCACACTCAAAGCCCTACAGGAAGATTGAGAGCCAGCATGGTGTAGTGGTTAGAGTGTCAGACTAGGACGAGGAGAGAGCGGGGTTCAAATCCCACCGCCCCTGTCAGCCATAAAGTTCACTGGGTGACACTGGGCCAGCCACTGCCTCTCAGCCTAGCATTCCTCACAGGGTTGTTGTTAAATGAGAAGGGGGACTGGTAACTTGACACTGCTGCCTCCAGCATTGGTTAGAAGAAGCAAAGTGACCTCGGTGGGGTGCAAGCCAGGGCAGTGTGGATGGAGGTCCTGGGCTGCCCAAACCCCCCTCTCAGCCTCGCTGATGTGGTCCAAAGGAAAGCAAAGCAAGCAGAAGTTTAGGATCATAGTTTCCTTCTCCTAAATGGGCTCCCTTCCTCATCAGCTCCTGACTTCCCTCTATAATAATAATAATAATAATAATAATAATAATAATAATAATAATAATAATAATAATAATTTATTTATACCCCGCCCATCCGGCTGGGTTTCCCCAGCCACTCTGGGCAGCTTCCAACAAAATAATAAAATACAATAAAACATCAGACATTAAAAACTTCCCTGAACAGGGCTGCCTTCAGATGTCTTCTAAAAGTCAGATAGTTGTTTATTTCCTTGACACCAGACGGGAGGGAGTTCCACAGGGCGGGCACCACCACCGAGAAGGCCCTCTGTCTGGTTCCCTGTAACATCACTTCTCGCAGGGAGGGAACTGCCAGAAGACCCTCAGAGCTGGATCTCAGTGTCCGAGCAGAACGATGGGGGTGGAGACACTCCTTCAGGTATACTGGGCCTTTGAGGCCATTTTGGGCTTTAAAGGTCAGCACCAACACTTTGATTTGTGCTCGGAAGCGTACTGGGAGCCAGTGTTTCAGGACCAGTGTTATGTGGTCTCGGTGGCCTCTCCCAATCACCAGTCTAGCTGCCACATTGTGGATTAATTGCAGTTTCCGGGTCATATTCATTTTTTTTTATATAACTATTTATTAAATTTTCCAATTAAACACATTTAAAACAATATACAAAACAAACAAACAAACATTCAAAATACATACATCACTCTTTTAACAATTCTCATTACTCATTACAAAATACTCCGCCGAGTTTGACTTCCCTCCCTCCCCTCAATAGGTTTTCTAATCCGCTCTTATCTCGCAGTTTCTTTATATCTAGTCTTTAAAGTCAATTCGTAGGATTTATTTCCGGGTCATATTCAAAGGTAGCCCCGCGTAGAGCACATTGCAGTAGTCCAAGCGGGAGATAACCACTCTGGTGAGACAGTCTGCGGGCAGGTAGGGTCTCAGCCTGCATATCAGACACAGCTGGTAGACAGCTGCCCTGGACACAGAATTGGCCTATACCTCCATGGACAGCTGTGAGTCCAGAATGACTCCCAGGTTGCGCACCTGGCCCATTCAGAACCAGGGAGTCCCCCACACACACCCGCCCACCCTTTACAGCTTGTGCAAAAACCACCTTCTTCTGTGTTGGACCCCCTCTTGGTTTCAGCTGCTCCATCTGCCGGAGCCTGTCTTCACAAGCAGGGGAAGTCCCTAACTCACTGAAGGTTTGAGACATGTAATAAATAAATTCCGGCAATTCAACCTGGCGGACGTGCTTTAGCACTGAGCTACAGCCCTTCGCCAAGTGTGAGACAATGGCCCGTGTCTTACCGTGGACTCATTCTGCAATGGAACAGGGGATCCTTCCCCGCCTTGCAACAGCGGAACTCCCGGGAGGGTGAGCTGGAGCACCCCCAACATCTCCCCCAAGCCAGACTTCAATGGGGGTCCCCATGGCACCTGCAAGAGAGAAAGAGAGAACAAAAAACCAAACCAAGGCCTTGACTCGTTTACATGTTTATTTATTTGCACAAGGGATTCTTTTTGGGTGCCTTCTCACCACAATAAATCCTTTCACAGAATTGTAGATTACAAGCAGCTTGTACAATATACAGTCATACTTCGGTTTAAGTATGCTTCGGTTTGAGTACTTTAAGTACTCCGCGGACCCGTTTGGAACGGATTAATCCACTTTCCATTACTTTCAATGGGAAAGTTCGCTTCACGTTAAGTACAGACTTCCAGAACCAATTGTGTACTTAAACCGAGGTACCACTGTACAACTTACAGCTTGGGAGAAGTTATGGAATTGGGATTTAAAAGTTGCAGCATATTAAACATTGAAAGAAAATTATAGGACAATGATGTGCCGTTGGTATTTAACTCCTAGTAAATTAGGAAAAATGTATAAAACAGAGTCAAATGTATGCTGGAAATGTAAGGAAAAAGAAGGCACCTTCTATCATATGTGGTGGAAATGTAAGGTAGTAAAAGAATTTTGGGAAATGATATATAATGAGTTAGAAAAAATGTTTAAAATAACCTTTTCTTAAAAATAAAACCCAGAAGCCTTCCTTTTTGGAATTGCAGGTGCTGAAATCCCAAGGGAGCAGAAGACTATTTATCCAAGTGACCACAGCTGCGCAGATGTTATTGGCCCAGAGATGTAAAGAAGATAAAGTCCCTACCAGGGAAGAATGGCAGATCAAGTTGATGGACTATGCTGAAATGGCTAAAATGACCGGAAGAATTTTAATAAGGAATGGGGGAAATTTATAACTTATCTTCAATACCATCGTAAAAATCATTAGTAAGATTGGAATATCACTTGTAGTTTAATGGTGAACATTGGATATGATAGAGAGATAAATGATTTGGATTATTATAACAGATGCCGGAGGAAATGATTAACAAGAGGGCCCACAAAGGGGAGGAGGGAAGTCCAAGAGATTCCTTGTAATCTTGTTTTTATGTTGTATGTTGGACATAGGAAAAATCTGAAAAACCAAATATTTTTTTAAAAAATAATAATTAAAAAAGCAGCTTGCACCAGAGAAGTTTCACGCAGCCCAAGCAAAGTCCCTCCTCACCATCCAGCCAGGCCAGGGCACCCTAGGGTGCCCCAAGGCCCCTTCCACCCGTTGCGCCAGTCCTTGGACAGTCAGGTTCCTCTTGGCTCCCAGCAGACGGCAGCTGAGGATGACGCTGTCAGGCACCCGGGAAGAAATGTTGCATCTTTCGCTCTCATCCCGGACAATCAGGACCCTGAAAGAGATGTACAGTATGTGAAATTAACCGGGTCGCTGTATTGCAGGGCGTGTGTGCTGAATTGCAAATTTCAAATGCTGCTTCGACTTAATACTTCTTTTTTTTTTTTGCAGTAAGGAACACGACAGGGGTTGCTTCCAGGTGACCTGTTTATGGTGCCTGCGTCGGAGGGGTTATACGATGTTATGTCAGGCAATAACACAACATTTCCCCGTGCATTTCGCCATGGCTTCCTCGTTGCGAAAAGCCTGCTTTTCTTTTTAAAGGGGGAAGTGGGTTTGTTGCGCAAGAGCACCAGATCGGCGGTAACCGTACAACCTGAATTGCTGGTATGCGTTTGAATCCCACCTGAGAGCAATAGGCAGCCTGTATGGATCTGCTGGAACATGCATGCATTGCAAAGTGCAGGACGACAATGTGATGTCCTGTGACCTCCCTAGATACCAATCCAAATGAATTCTAAAAAAAAGATGGACATCGTATAATCTCCCTGCATTCAGCAGTGCATTTGGGGGGTCAGTCTAGATGATGCCCTGAGTACCCTCCAGTCCTTGGAGTCCTGTGCCCAGTACTAGTTGGAATCTATTGGAGGAGGCTGCTGGGCGGGCCCACATGATGCAGTGTCCTCATCTGCATCACAAAATAATGAGCTAGGTTGCAACTACCATATGTGAGGGACCTTCCAGGCTCTTGGGTGGAAGCTGGAGACACAGAGACCTGCTAGCTCTGTGCCGGAAACCCAGCCAGATAATAATAATAATAATAATAATAATAATAATAATAATAATAATAATTTATACCCCGCCCATCTGGCCGGGTTCCCCCAGCCACTCTGGGCAGCTTCCAACAAAATATTAAGATACAGAAATCCATCATGGATGGGCGGGGTATAAATAATAAATCATTTATTATATTATTATTATCTAAAGCTGCAACTAATGGAGAAGCAATTAATGCAGACCCCCACCCCAAGTGTCCCTATTTTCCAGGGACAGTCCTGGATTTACAGAAGCCAATCTGGTTTCTGATTTGATTCTGGAATGTCCCACTTTTCCTTGGGACGTCCCTATTTTCACCGGAGAAATGTTGGAGTTAGCCGACCCCCGAGCCAAGGAGATAAGTATACAACCTTTAGAAGACATCCGAAGGCAGCCCTGTATGGGGAAGGTTTGATGTTTTTGCTATGTTTTTATATATGTTGGCAGCTGCCCAGAATGGTTGGGACAACCCAGTCAGATGGGCAGGGTATAAATAATAAAATTATTCTTATTATGGAATAGGGTGTCCCTATTTTCATCAGAGAAATGTTGGAGGGTATGCCTAATGTTGATGTATTATGCCCGGGTTGCATATATGCATAGCTGCCAAGTTATCCCTTTTTTACAGGGATTTTCCCTTATGCTGAATAGGCTTCCTCGCGAGAAAAGGGAAAACTTGGCAGCTATGTATTATATATTGTGTAAATATATCCTAAGGACACGACACTATCTGCTGATCTTCATTCCTATGAAACTGAACCCTGGCCAAGCACTGGAATGTCTTACCACTCAGAGATTGGGGTGATGCATAACAAAACCCAATAAAAGGGCAACCCCCACCCCCACCCCGAGCTTCAGATTCTCCAATGCCTTGGGACTGCCTGCATTCCCCAGTCCTGCCACCAGAGGTCCTCGCAGCCCCTGGACTAAGGAGGGTCTGGGGGCAAAAGGAAAACTGAAAAGATCAGAGAACCCCCATAGGCCACTAACCCCCCTCACTTACTTCTCCTGCCCCCGATCTGGCTTCGTCTGAGCGCCCAGCTCACTCCAGGCATCCAGCACCTGCAATTAAGACCCACATAAGACAGTATCACACACCCACATATTTGGGGCTCATCAATCCTGGGAAAAAATAACTCGGGCACCCGGCTGCAGTTCCAATGAACAACCCACCTTAGATTCCTCGGTGTACCTACAAATGTGCATTGCAAAGGGGGCATTTTAGAAGTTTTATTATTATTTTCTTTACCCAGCGCATAGGTAGTTGAACTACGGAACTCGTTGCTACAAGAGGCAGTGACGGCCACCAACTTGGATGGCTTTAAAAGAGGATAAAGACAAATTCATGGAGGAGTAGAGAGTTATGGATGGCTCCTAGCCAGGATGGCTCTGCTCTGTCTCTAAAGTTGGAGGCAGAAATGGTTATGAATCCCAGTTGCTGGAAACCCCTGGAGGGAAGAAGGCTGCTTCTGAGCTCAGATCCTGCTTGCGGGCTTCCCATAGAGCAGGCACACAAAAACTCGGCCCTCCAGCTGTTTTGGGACTACAACTCCCATCATCCTTAGCTAACAGGACCAGTGGTAGGGGATGATGGGAATAGTTTGGGGGTGCCTGCCATCGAGGCATCATGTTGGCTAGATGGGCCAGTGGCTTCTGTTCTTATGCTCACCCCAAATGCGACGAAGCTGGGGTGAGGGTTAAAGGGTGCCCAAGCTTCTTGTTAGGTTCTGGTATGTACAGAGCCTGGAGTTAAAAATGCTTCTATATTAAAACTCCGTTTGTAAATTGCCTCTCTTTTTCTTTTCTTGCTCTGTAAAGCAGATTTCCCATTAAAACTGGTTTTGGGGGTCCGTATCCTCTCAGCGCAACATAAACCCTGAAGTTGCCACTGCAAACAAATAGGAGGGACTTTGCAAGTATGAAAGGCACCAACCTTGCTTGTGTTACACAGCATCAGTTAAAGAATTATTTATTTATCCAGGCAGATCTTAAAACCTGGCTCTTCTTCTTCTTCTTCTTCTTCTTCTTCTTCTTCTTCTTCTTCTTCTTCTTCTTCTTCTTCTTCTTCTTCTTCTTCTTCTTCTTCTTCTTGTAGAAACACAGGTGCCTAGCAAGCTGTCTTACACAGAGTCAGACCGTTTGTCCATCTAGCTTGGTATTGTCTACACAGACTGGCAGCATCTCTGCAGGATTTTAGGCCAGGGTTGTTTAGCCCTACCTGCTGCCAGCGGGGTTTGAACTTGGCAGCTTCTGCACACAGCACAGGTGCCCTGTTGTTTAGCCACAAACTCCCCCAAGTGCTTTATTTAAGGTTTTTTTTTATAATGTGTCGGTCCTGGGATTCAATAAGAAAGGGTGGTACGGTATATGAATATTTCAAACAAGTAAATAAAATGCCACTGGGTGGCGCCGCTCTTACCGCCTCCAGACGCCAGGCGGGATCCTTGCTCACCAGGAATCCGTGGATCCCCAGCGCCTGCCAGAACTGGAACGCTCCCTGCAGGGTCAAAAGGAGGTGGGAGCTCAGGGATGGGGAGCTGAATTTGGCTGCAGAAATCCCAGGCTCTCTCAGCTGGGAATAAGACCCACTTTGAGACAGAGGGACTGACTTCTCAGTTAAGGTGTCGTGTGCCTGCTTGCGTTGCATGGAAGTGAACATGCCAGGACCCGTCACGGCTCAGCCCAAGAGCATGTCAACATATTGCGTCTTGTGAGCAAGGGCCGGATTCGAGAAGGGTATGGCCCCTGGTTCGGGCACAGGGTGTCTCTGTGCATGTACAGGATGAACCCAGGGCCAGATTTAGGTTTGATGAGGCCCTAAGCTCCTGAAGGTAATGGGGCCCTTTATATGTCCAGCTGTCCTTTGTCAACAACAAATTGTCTCTGTTTTTTCGTTAAAAGATATGCTATGTGGTAATTTACGGACCTCATAGGTATCTAAAGCCATTTGAACATTACAAAATATGTACAGTATTTTATCAAAGTAATTGTAGAACTGAAATACAATTAAGATAGTAAAATTCATGTTAAATTGCTGTTTTACGGGTTGTTTTTAAAAGTCAGGAATGGATTAATCCGTTTTGCATTACTTTCTATGGGAAAGCACACCTTGGTTTTGGAACGCTTTGGTTTTGGAACGGACTTCCAGAATGGATTAAGTCTGAGAACCAAGGTACCACTGTATATAGAAATGAGCAAACCAGTGATATTTTAGGGAGCAGGCTAGCAGGCGGGGCCCATGACTTACATCATAGGAGCCTACACAACACACAAACACGGTTGCTATTTGTAGGTGTTATTTCATTTGTTTTTTATTTTATATTTTGGAAATGTACATCCAGGTTGTTGTTTTCCTTTGCATTTTTTTGGGGCCCCCAAGAGAGTGGGGCCCTAAGCTAGAGCTTGTTTAGCTTCTACATAAATCCGGCACTGGACGAACCGCTACGTGAAACACCTCAAAAAGGACATCGTATAGTTGGAAAAGGTTCAGAAAAGGGCCACCAAAATGATTGAGGGGGGATAAGTTGCATCATTGGGGAGTTTTTAGCTTTGAGGGGGGGGGGAGCAAGCGTAGTTAATCTGTGGAACTCCCTGCCACAGGAGGCAATGATGGCCACCAACCTGCATGGCTTTAAAAGAGGATTGAGCAAAGTCATGGAGGAGGAGAGGGCTATGGATGGCTACTAGACAGGACGGCTATGCTCTGCTTTCACGGTCGGAGGCAGCAATGCTTCTGAATCCGAGTTGCTGGAAACCGCAAGGGAGGAGAGGGCTCTTGCAATCAGATCCTGCCTGCAGGTTTTCCATAATGAGGATCTGGTTGACCACTGTGAGAACAGGGTGCTGGACCAGATGGGTCACTAGCCTGATCCTGCAGGCTTGTTCTTAGCTTCTTACACACCGCCCCCCCCCCAGCCAACCTCTGCACATCTGGGATCAGAGAAAGGTTTCTGGGCCAAAGTCTGTGAATTCCAACCAGGCTTGAAGTTTATTTTAGAATTTCAGCAAACCGACATCACCAGTCTCCTGTCCTGGCAGCTGAATATGGGGCAAACATGGCCAGACTTTGAGGAGGAGGAGGAACAACATACCTTGAGGTGGTGGTTTGTCCGGTTGTCCAGCTCCTCTTCCCAGACTGGGAGTTCAAGCAAAATTCGGAGTCCTGGGTGGTTGGAGGAGAGGGGCATTGGAATGGGGAAAAAGGCAAAAAATAATAGAATCGTGGCCACCCAACCGCTGCTTACAAATCTCCAATGAAGGAGTAGGCTGATGTCGAACAGCTCTTACCCTAAGAAATGTTTCATTGGAATCTGCTTTCTTGTCATTTGAATCTGTTGGTTCAAGTCCTCTCCTCTGGAGGAGGAGGAATGAAGCTTGCTCCATCTTCCATGTGACATCCCTTCGTATATTCGAAGCTGGCTATAATATCTCCTCTCCGTCTTTTCTTCTCCTGCCTAAACACCCCCAACACCCTCAACTCTTCCTCTGAAGTTTCAAGATGTGGTCGCCCTCCTCTGCCCACCTTCCAGCTTGTCAACATCCTTCTTGAATTGTGGACACATGACCCCAAGTGCGGCCTGACCAAGGCAGAAGAGAGCAGGGCTATTATTTCCCTTGAGCTGGACGCTAGGACTTCTGATGATGCAGCCTGGAAGTTGCAGTCCAAGTGTGGGGCAAGATTGTACTTGAATAACTGCAACCTGCCATTTCCTGCCTTGAAACTGGCCCTGTTTGTGGGCACCGGAAGCTCAGCTGCTTTCTGTGGCATCACGGCCCCTTGGTCCACCAGAACAGTCTGCTCTGACTGGCAGCAGCCCTGCAGGGTCTCAGCCAGGACTCTCCTTCGGTGGAGGTTTTTAAGCAGAGGTCAGGTGGACACCTCCTCTAGCTGCGATTCCAGCATGGCAGGGGGTTGGACTGGATGACCCAAGGGGGTCCCCTTCTAACTATAGTTCAATAATAATAATAATAATAATAATAATAATAATAATAATAATAATATTTATACCCTGCCCATCTGGCTGGGTTTCCCCAGCCACTCTGGCCGGCTCCCAACTGAATATTAAAAAACACAATACAGCATTAAACATTAAAAACTTCCCTGAACAGGGCTGCCTTCAGATGTCTTCTAAAAGTCAGATAGTTGTTTATTTCCTTGACATCTGATGGGAGGGCTTTCCATAGGGTGGGCGCCACCACCGAGAAGGTCCTCTGCCTGGTTCCCTGTAACCCAGGGGTCAGCAAACTTTTTCAGCAGGGGGCCGGTCCGCTGTCCCTCAGGCCTTGTGGGGGGCTAGACTATATTTTTTTTGGGGGGGACGAATTCCTATGTCCCACAAATAACCCAGAGATGCATTTTAAATAAAAGGACACATTCTACTCATGTAAAAACACACTGATTCCTGAACCGTCCGCGAGGCATTGGGTCGGATCCAACCCCCGGGCTTTAGTTTGCCTACCCATGCTGTAACCTCACTTCTCACAGGGAGGGAACCACCAGAAGGCCCTCGGAGCTGGACCTCAGTGTCCGGGCTGAGCAATGAGGGTGGAGACGCTCCTTCAGGTATACTGGTCCGAGGCCGTTGAGAGGTTTAAAGGTCAGCAGCAACGCTATGAATCTAGGTCTTTACCTTTGCCACTGAACTGTAGCCCCCCCGCCATCATACCTTCCTTCTTCCCGACATCCACCAGGGCTTCCAGCTGTTCCTGAGACCCATGGGCAGGTAGGATCCTGCTCAGATTGGCAAGGTCGCTCTTGAGGATGGGGCCCAGCACCAAGGCCTGGACGGATAAGGCTAGGAGCCGGTCGAGCTGATGTCTCACACCTTGAGGAAGAAGATGGGGGGAGTGGCAGGGTCACTACCGCTGCTTAGACTCCACCCCACTAACACCCATCCTGCCCCAATTTTAATTGAGCATGATTAAGTGGGCACAGGATGTGGGTCCCTATATTGGTTATGAATTATGGGGAAAGTTGTGGAAAATAAATATGAATTTCACAGCATGTTGTGCAATAAAATAAAACATGATGAAAATGGGCCACAGATGGTATTTAACACCCACCAGATTGGTGAAAATGTCTTAAAAATAAGAAGGAAAAGGTCTATTTTGGAAGTGTAATGTGGTCCTATAAATAAGGAATATTGGGAAACCATATAGAATGAATTTATACTGGTCTGACGAACAGGGTAAGAGAAAACAAAGATAAGGAATATAAGGCGGAATGGACAACGTTTATTGAATATTTTAAGAACCAATATAGACAAAATATAGCAGGTCTCGAGTAAATCCAGCAGAGCTGAAATAGAGTATTTAATAGGTAACAAATTGGATGATTAAAAAGATGTGGATTACGCGGAGTAGCAGAAAAGCAAAGGAACCAGGAAAGGGGCGGAAGGGAAGTCATATGGTATATGTATACATGCTGCATTTGGTGCAAAGTTTTAAGTGGGACAGGGGGAGGGGAGGGGGTAAGGTATGCTCTCCGTTCCTTGTTTTTGAAAATGCAATTTTTAAAAATAAAAAACCACAACCCTCCTGACCCCTTACCTTCCAAGTCTCCTTGCCCATCGCCGTCGGAATCCGGGAAGGAGGCAGGTGGCAGGTGGTAGAAGGACGCTTTCTGCCACCAGACCAAGGGTGGCCGTGGCCGTGGCATTGTGACCATCAGGAGGACGGCCAGGGCGAGCAGGCAGGCGAACAGCGCCCCCAGGAGGCAGAGCAGGGCCTTGCGGACGCCCGGCCAGGGGGCAGACTCCGCTTGCTGCACCACCTCCTCCTGGGTCAGGTAGGTGGGGCTGGGCAGGGTGTGGCCCAGCAAGGGGATGCTCTCGCTGGGCACCTGGGAGGTGATGACCACGTCTTCTGCTTTACCCATCCTCTACTCCTTTGCTCACAGAGCTGCAGGGGGTCAAAGACAGAGTTGGAAAGAGGGGAGCATTTTGAAGTGGGGATAACACAAGTCGGCGCAGTATTTGGGGGGTGGGTGGGTTTGATTCAGACCAGGGTGGATTTGATTTACTGTATATTCCTGCATATAAGACTACTTTTTAACCCAGGAAAATCTTCTCAAAAGTCGGGGGTCGTCTTATACTCCGGGTCGTATTTCTTATACGGTGAGCATATCCCAAACTCTATATTTTAACTGGAAAAGTTGGGGGTCGTCTTATACGCCCAGTCGTTTTATACGCTGGATTATACGGGTAAATCCAATCGATTTCAATCACAATTTCAATCACTAGTCCATCATTTTTTTTACAGAAAGACTCATTCTTGCTGGTATCATCTTCATATTTACAACCATGAAGGTTTCGTTTTTGGAGTAATAAATTTTCAGAGTAGTTTTTACAGTTATATCAAAAATTGCTGATTTGGTTATACTATTAGAAATACAAAGACAGGTAATTATGAAATCATTGTTTATATTTGGACAACTTTTCTGCTGTACTTTATAGGAAGGAGAAAATAAATCATTTCCTTAATAACAATTTAAACAATTTATTCAACGAAAACCATAACATTTTAGCATACGTATCCATGTTTGTTAACTGATGTGGTTACACAATTTTTAAAAAACAAAAACTTAGACTGAGTTTTAGCACACATGAAAAACTTAAAACGAATTCTTATTTCCTGATTCTGATTCTTCTTCTTTGGCGATCCCTCGTAGCCGAGTAAGATTGTCTTCCATAAACACCATTTTAACAATGAGTCTGTAGGTGACTGTGGAGGCAAATTCTGGATCCACACGTCCTTCCACAGTGGGGACATTGGTTTCCGGGAGAGAGTTGATCACGGTGTGGATTTGCCAAGTGTGCCTTCCTCTTAGCACATTTCTCCCTTGTGTCCTGAGTTCGAGTGTCTTCAAAGCCCATGACACCTTTGGTCAGGCTGTTCTCCATTTGAAGCATTCGCAGGCCAGTGTTTCCCAGTTGTCAGTGTTTATACTACATTTTTTTAGATTTGCCTTACACCTCTTTTGTTGACCACCAGCATTACGCTTTCCATTCTTAAGTTCGGAGTAGAGTAGTTGCTTTGCAAGACGATCATCAGGCATCCGCACAATATGACCAGTCCAACGAAGTTGGTGTTGAAGAATAGGTTTGTAAACTATTCCTGAAGAATAGCCTTTGGACTATAATGTAACTTAAAGAGAAAACTATATTTAGAAAGATTATTCCTCCAAAAGCATTTTATTTTAAAAATCCAATTTAAATATAAAAAACTGATATTATTATTTTTTAATTATTTTTTAAAAAAACATTGCTTTTTATCCATCCTAATTCTGACAGAGATGAATCGTGGGATCATAGAATTCACCTGCCCACAAAGACCCAGCAGAATGACCCAATCAAAGCCCCAACTAAAGAAGAATGGCAACTTAAACTAATGGAATATGTGCAGCTTGCGGATCTAACTTACAAAATAAGAGAACAAGAAGAACATTTGTTTAAAGAAGATTGGAAAAATGTATACTGTATTGAATACGCGAGGGAAAATTGTGTACACTTGAAAACGTTGGCAGCACTAAGATAAATTCAACAGTGTAAATAAGTTTTGATGGAAGCAATAATAGAAAACTGAATGGTTTAGTTTATATAAAATATGCAGGGATTTATGCTGTGCAAAATGAACCATGGAAAGAGAAGAAGGGAAGTCATTGATATTGTAAAGGTAAAGGGGCCCCTGACCATCAGGTCCAGTCGTGTCCGACTCTGGGGTTGCGGCGCTCATCTCGCTCTATAGGCCGAGGGAGCCGGCGTTTGTCCGCAGACAGCTTCCGGGTCATGTGGCCAGCATGACAAAGCCGCTTCTGGCGAACCAGAGCAGCACACGGAAACGCCGTTTACCTTCCCGCCGAAGCGGTCCCTATTTATCTACTTGCACTTTGATGTGCTTTCGAACTGCTAGGTTGGCAGGAGCTGGGACCGAGCAACAGGAGCTCACCCCGTTGCAGGGATTCGAACCGCCGACCTTCTGATCGGCTAGCCCTAGACTCTGTGCATTAACCCACAGCGCCACCTGGGTCCCGCATTGATATTGTAAGGTTGTCTAAATGAATATTCTAAATTGTAAAAGAGAAAATTTAATTAGATATAGATACAGATATAGATATATGAATGGGGAACTGCCGCACCCGAACTCTGAAGGCTCCCCACATATCTCAATAATAATGCCATTCCTTGTGCCCCCGTGAAGGTGGGTGTTGCGAAAAGGCGTCTTGCAAAATGCTTGTTGAGAAGAACTTGTGAAGGACTATGTGGCAATCCTGCCCTGTCTCAGGGAAGAGGCGGAGGTAGCAGGAATTCAGCTGTTAATAATCTTCGGGAAAATCAAGGCGGCATTCCAAAGTCGCACACGCCTGTCTTTGCTCCATGTCTGCCTTTGTGAAGAAATCCACGAGAGGAGCCCGGCTCCAAGGCCTCCCTCACCCTTGTTCCAGTTATGATACCTCCAGCTATCTCTCGGCTCAGATCCGTTCCTTAGCATGATGCAGTTGATAAGGCGCAGCCGTGCTTCCTTCCAGGAAGGATCATAGAAGCACAGCAGGGACCCAAGGGTCATCTAGTCAAAACCCCTGCAATGCAGGAATCTCAACTAAAGCATCCATGACAGATGGCAATCCAACCTCTGCTTAGAAACCTCCAGTGAAAGCAAGTCCACCACCTCCCAAGGGAGTCTGTTCCACTGTCGCATTACCCAGGGCCGTCTTAAACATATGTGGTGCCGGGGTACAAAGATCCCTCCCGGTTGCCCAGAGTTGTCGACCTTTTTTAAGGGGGGGGACCCCAAAGTTTTTGAGCTATTTTAAGGAAAGGTTCCCCAGAGTTGTCAACCTTTTTTTAGGGAGCTGACACCACGCTTATCTCTGCTCAGGAAAAGAAAACTCACGGCGGGCTCTTCGCCGGACTCCAAGTCTCGGGCCCCGGACTCTCAGCCTGGCGCCCCTGAGAGCCCGGCGCCCAGGTGCCCCACACCCCTGGCACCTATCTTTAAGATGGCTCTGGAATTACCTTCAGGAGATCTGCCGTAACATTTAATCGGGATCTCCTTTCTTGAAATTAGAATCTCTCGGTTCAGGTCCTATGCTCTGGAGCAGCAGAAAATGAGCTTGTTCAGCCCTTCAGGAATTTGAATGACCCATGTGTCAGCCCTTCAGGAATTTGAATATCTCCTCTCAGTATCCTCTTTTCTGGGCTAAACATCCCAGCTCCTCAAACTGCTCTTCATAAGGCTTGGTTCCCAGGCCCCTGATCTTCTTGGCCACCCTCCTCTGCACACCTTCCACCTTGAAACAAAATACAAAAATTCCTTCCAGTAGCACCTCAGAGACCAACTAAGTTTGTCATTGGTATGAGCTTTCGTGTGCATGCACACTTCTTCAGATCATACCAGATCTGTAACTCCTGCTACCCTTCTGAGAAAAACCCCACCCTCCCACTATATATAAGGGTCTGGTGACTTCTGTTTCAGTGTATCTGAAGTATGCATGCACACGGAAGCTTATACCCAGAACAAACTTAGTTGGTCTCTAAGGTGCTACCGAACAATTTTTCAATTCCGCCCCCCCCCCCCGACTGCATCAGACCAACACAGCTACCTACCTGAATCTGCAATTAATGTGAGAACATTAGAAAACCCTGCCACATCAGCCCAGTGGCCCATCCAGTCCAGCATCCTGTTCTCGCAGTGGCCAAATACCCCAAAGAGCCTAGGAATCTGGATAGACTGCCTCTGGAGCTGGAGGCTCCATAAGGACCTATGAAGAGCTTGGCTGCTAGATCAGGCCAGTGGCCCAACTAGTTCAGCGTCCTGTTCTCACAATGGCCAACCAGATACCCATTATGGGAAACTCGGAGGCAGGACCTGAGCATACCAGTACTCTCCTCTCCTACGGTTTCCAGCAGCTGGTATTCAGAAGCGTTAGTAGCCACCAATAGTCCTCTCCTCCTCCATGAATTTGTCCAACCCTCTTTAATAAATAAATAAATAAATAATAATAATAATAATAATACATTATTTATACCCTGCCCATCTGGCTGGGTTTCCCCAGCCACTCTGGGTGGCTTTCAACAGAATATTAAAATACAATTGTTTAATGTTTAATTAAATGTCTATTAAACATTAAAGCCATCTAGGTTGATGGCCTTCGCTGCCTCCTGTGGCAGTGAGTTCCGCAGTTTTGTTGTGCATTCCATGAAGAAATCCTTCCTTTTCTCTGACCTGAATCTTCCAACTCCTATCCTGAACATTAATAAAGAGTCAGTTGATGATCCTGCCGCTTATTTGTAGGGTGTGCTTCGACAACTGCGTTATTGGACTATGTTCTGAGAGCAGTGGCCAGCATTGCAGAGCAGTTTCAGAATCAGCCCAGGCCATGGCTTCGTGCTGCTATGCAGAGAGACAACGCCTCTCCTTCCATATCTGTGTTACAAGAAAAGATCTGCCACCGGCCTGATACATTCCTCCGGGCTTTGCTGAGAGGGAGTCATGATAAACCTCTCCCCTCCCAGTCCTATGCACTTTTACACAGAAGTAAGAGCGCTTCCAGAAAGTCGCTGTTTGGGGGGCAGGATTCAGTCACATACCTGCGAATTCAGGTTGTACAATTCAAGACAGTTAAGCAACAGTCCTGCTCCAGCTAGGCACCCAACCCCAAAACTGGAGGGTTTGGGGTTTTTTTTTGCAATATGTGTGTACAATATGAAATCTAACATACTATAATCGATTACAATATGGCACCTAACATTCTGTTGGTATTTCTGAGCAAGATATTGTGCAGTGGGTTGTATAAGAATACTGTACAGCACGTCTTTCTGTTAAAAAAATGATTTAAATCAAGTCTTAGTAAGACTTGATTTAAATATTTTTTTTTTTACAGAAAGAATCATTCTTGCTGGTATAATCTTAATATTTACAACCAGATGAAGGTTTCATTTTTGGAATAATAAATTTTCAGAGTAGTTTTTACAGTTATATCAAAAGTTACTGATTTGGTTATACTATTAGAAATACATGGACAGATAATTATGAAATTATTGTGAGGTTTAATAAGTTAACTGTTTATATTTGGACAACTTTTCTGCTGTACTTGATTGGAAGGAGAAAAATAATCATTTCCTTAATAACAATTTAAACAATTTATTCAAGTAAAACAATAACATTATAGCATATGTAATCATGTTTGTTAACTGATGTAGTTAAACGATTATTATTATTTTTAAAACAAAACCTTAGACTGAGTTTTAGCACACATGAAAAACTTAAAACAAATCCTTATTTCCTGAGGAATAGCCTTAGGAATATAATGTAACTTAAGTAGAAAACTATTTTTAGAAAGATTTTTCCTCCAAAAGCATTTTATTTTAAAAATCGAATTTACTGGTAAATAAAAGAAATCCAATTTAAATTTTAAAAATCAGATTTTATTTTTTTTAGATTTTTAAAAAATCATTTATTTTTATCCACCCTGCTGTACGGTCAAGTGTGTTTTTGCTGAAAACAAAGTGCCTGAATTCTAACACATCCTAGTATGTACTTTTCTTGCAATCTGTTCCTCATTTTGGAGCTCTGCTGAGCAATGATGGCTGGTCTGAAAAATGCTTGTGTCACAATGGATACAGCAGGCTATTGATGAAATTTATTGCATCTATATCCCAAGTTTTTCTCCAAGGAACTAAAAGTGGCATTCCTGGTTCTCCCCCTCCTCATTTAACCCCCACAACAGCCCTGTGGAAGTAGGTGAGGCAGAGAGGCAGAGGGAGCTTCGTGGCTGATTGAGGATTTGAACCCAGGCCCTGGCTCTCTATGGAACAAGGTGTTTCATATACAGGGGGAATGTGGTCATTTCCAGTATTTGCATCCAGCAACGAAGGGGGCAAAATTAAAATCAGTTTGCATTAAGGGTGGACCTGTGCAATTCACCCTGTCTGGAAAAAAATCACTAACCAAGGCTAAACCACCCATCACAATTCACCCTTCTCTTAATTTTTCAACGTGGTTCTTCAGCCAAGTCTCATGTACAAAATTACATACTGTATACCAGGACCTGAATTGTGCATGGAAATGCATTTGTCCGTGCAAATAGCACACAGGAACGCATTGCATTAAGGGAAACTGCTTTGCAATAATTGTGTTTATTAGGCATACGATTGCATACGAAAATGTGTGTATCAGGAGAACTTTGCACGAAAATGCTGACGAATTGTCGGGAGGCCTTAAAATAAAATCCTTGAACCGATTTGGAAACATGCAGCGTGGAATTTAAGATTGGGAAAGGAGAAACCCAAATGGACAGATTTACACATCATCCCTCGCATCATTTTTCCCCAAGAAAAAAAGGGGGTGGTGCGAGAAAGAAGCCCCAAGAGACTGCCTGCAGTTCAGGATGAAGCCGCTAAACATGAGCTGGGGATTCGCTGGGTGGCCGGGGCACACTGCCCTCCACCCCACTGAACCCCCACTCTCTGTGCCTTCCCACAAGCTGCAAAGCGGGGGAATTATAAACGAGGCCTACCTTACAGGGTCGTTGTGACGGTTATACAGAGACAATCACATTTTGGGAAACGCTGGACGCTTTGCCAAATATTGCAATTAAATGGTCCTCCAGGCTCTTACCGTGTTGTGTTCTCTTCTTGCAAAGGAGGGCAAGGAAAGAGAGCGGGGAGGGGATGCTGAATGCCGGCCTGGACAAAAGAGAGTCTCTCTGTTCGTCCTCCTTCCTTCCCGGACTCTGGCGGGCTGGTAAGAAGGCAGTAGTGGGGGGAAGCCTCTCCCCATATCTCTTGCATCCAATGTCCTGGAAGGGTGGGGGCTGGCTGGGAGCTCCCAAGTCCTTGTGAGCTGTTAGGAGGGGGGTGGCAATATTTCGTCAGCTGAGCAAGCAGGAGGGAACGGCCTCACCTTGTTCCTTTCCAGCTCTTGACGCTCTTTTTTGGGTGGTCAGGTGGCCAGCAGGGAGCAGTCCTCTCTTTGATGACCCGCTTGGTCCAAAGATCAAAAGCCAGAAGAAGAGGAGGAGAGGGCTTGCCAGTTTGTAACATGTGGAAATAAGCCAAAAGACCGTGCTGGCTGCAATTTCTGGGAGAAGGTTTTTAATTAGGTGCCAGAATTCTGATTCTTTTGGGTCTAAATCGCCTCCAACTATCGGATGATATTCATTTAAGTCATGCTGCGAGCAGACGTATTGAAACCAGTCATTTGAGGAACGGTTGAGGGAGACACAGTAGCAAAATGAGCACCCGCTTTTAGCGGCAGTATATATTTGAATGTCAGATGCTGGGGGGGGGGGCAAGGAGGGCTGTTAATCTTTCATGTCCCGCTTGGTGGGTTTCACAGAGGCATCAAGGCTTTCTGACGCACATACCGTGTTTCCCCTTTTTTAAGACACCGTCTTACAACTTTTTTTTCTCAAAAAAACACAGGGTGTCTTATTTTCGGTGGGGGGGCCTTTTTTTAAATTACCTGATGATGATAAGATATAGTTTGCATTTCTGTACATTACATTTCTGTACATTAATTAATGATGATGATAAGCTATAGTTTGCATTTCTGTACATTACAAAAAGGGAAGAAAAAAGAAGAAGAAAAACTGGCTTAGGTGGTCCACCCGGCCCGGCAGGGCGCTCCAAGCGCTTGGCGCTGTGCCGGTTCTGGGCGGCGGGGAGGCAGGTCTCCTCGGCAGGGCCAGGCGGAGACCACTGGCTCGGGCGCTCTGCCCGGCCGACAGAGCGCTCCAAGCGCTCGGTCTTGCGGAGCACTCAATGCGCTCCACGCTGCAGCCGCCGGATCTGGGCGGTGGGGAGGCAGGTCTCCACGGCCGGGCCAGGCGGAGGCCGCTGGCTCAGGCGCTCCGCCCGGCCCGACAGAGCGCTCCAAGCGCTTGGTCCTGCGAGGCGCTCGACGCGCTCCATGCTGCAGCTGCCGGATCTGGGCGGTGGGGAGGGAGGTCTCCTCGGCCGGCCAGGCGGAGGCCGTTGGTTCAGGCGCTCCGCCCGGCCCGACAGAGCGCTCCAAGCGCTCGGTCTTGCGGAGTGCTCAATGCGCTCCACGCTGCAGCCGCCGGATCTGGGCGGTGGGGAGGCAGGTCTCCTCGGTCCGGCCAGGCGGAGGCCGCTGGCTCAGGCGCTCCGCCTGGCCCGACAGAGCACTCCAAGCGCTCGGTCCTGCGGAGCGCTCGACGCGCTCCATGCTGCAGCCACTGGTTCTGGGAGGCGGGGAGGCAGGTCTCCTCGGTCGGGCCAGGCGGGGGCAAGACCGCTGGCTCGGGTGCTCTGTGCGCTCGTCGCTGCAGCAGCAGCTGGCTCCAGGCACCGAGCCGGCAGGCCTCCTCCTGCTGCTGCTGCAGCCAGCGTTCTGAGTCCCACTGGCTGGTTGGGGCGCTCGGCGGTCTCTCTCCACATGGCATGGAGGTATGTCTTATTTTCGGGGTATGTCTTATGTTTAGCAAATGTTTAAAAATCCTGCCATGGCTTACTTTATGGCTACGCCTTAAAAAAGGGGAAACACGGTACACACACTCAAGGGTCTGGAAACCAAGCCTGGTGAGGAACGGTTGAAGGACCTGGGTATGTTTCACCTGGAAAAGAGGAGGCTGAGAGGAGATAGGATAGCCATCTTCAAATATCTTAAGGGTTGTCACATGGAAGATGGAGCAAGCTTGTTTTCTGGTTCCCTCGCTGCGAGAAGCCAAGTTACAGGGAACCAGGCAGAGGGCCTTCTTGGTAGTGGCACCCGCCCTGTAGAACGCCCTCCCACCAGAGGTCAAAGAGAAAAACAACTACCAGACTTTTAAGAGACATCTGAAGGCAGCCCTGTTTAGGGAAGCTTTTAATATTTAATAGATTATTGTATTTTAATATTCTGTTGGAAGCCGCCCAGAGTGGCTGGGGAGACCCAGCCAGATGGGCGGAGTATAAATAAATTATTATTATTATTATTATTATTATTATTATTATTATTACTGTTCTGTAGGGGAGGGCCCGAGTCAATGGATTCAAACGACAAGGAGATTCCAACTAAACATTAGCAAGATGTTTCTGATGGTAAGAGCTGTTTGGCAGTGGCCCTCAGGAAATGGTGGACTCCACTGGAGTTTTTGAACCAGAGATTGGGTGGATATCTGTCAGAGATTCTTTAGCTGTGATTCCTGCATTGCAGGGGGTTGGACTAGATGACCCTTGGGTGTCGCTTCCAACTCTACAATTCTATCACCCAGAGTTTGTTCCACATTTTTAAAATATGAGATAGGGCTGTGGCTCAGAGGAAGTGCATCTCCCTTGCATGCAGATGGTGCTAGAATCAATCCCCACTGGCAACATCTCCGGATTGGGCCGATAAAGTTTCCTCCCCAAAACCCTGGAGGGCTGCTGCCAGTCAGAGTCAGGTCTACAGGGTGGAAAAACCTGACCTTGACAGAGCCATGCTCTGACTTGATGAAAATCAGCCTCCAGTGACAGCTGACGGTTTTCTGTTCTGAGGCTGCTTATGTCTCTTTCAATTTCGCTCTTTATAAAACCCGTAATTATTATTATTGCATTCATCCGTTTGGCAAATGACGACTCCAGCAATCATTGCTAATTTCCTTTCCTGTTGCTCATATTGTCATGTTACTGAGCTGCGGAACCTTTTTCTCGCATCTGTTACTTAAACGTTATTATTATTATTATTTTAATAAAAGCATCCCTATGAAAACTATGATAAATAATTTGTGGGGGGAATGACAAGTTGCTGCGTCCCACTTCTCGAGCTGCACATTTATAACCAGGAAGGAACTTAGAGGCAGCTGGGCTGGTGGTGAATAATGAATGCTGTGACATCACAGAAGTACCGTCATTGCGAGGCTCTCTCCATCGCAAAGAGCAGAAGCAGCCTTAATAATGCTTTGGGGAGGCAGTCCAGGAGGACTTATCATTATTGACGTAGGACTGATATGGGGTAAAGCAAATGCGCCTTTAAAAGAATGTGGGGGGTTGAATTTTCCTCACACATTCTGAACAACCCACAGCAATGTATTCAAAGGTCAGTCTGTGCAGGAAACTGAGTTTATAAGTCAGCCATCACCAGCCTCAAAGACGTGCATTGGAGTGTTTCTGCTCTGTGTCCTTATGATAAATATATTTCCTTAAGGAATAAGATCCAGCCCGATAACCTCATTTGTATTTTTCAGGCACATAGCCTTTTCTGCAACTCCACCGTCTTTCCTCGTTTGGCACCTGGGTTTCCTCCCCGTTAACATTTGCAAACAAACGGCGGTTCGTTACCGAAAGCAACGTTTAATTGTCCCCGAAGACGCTGTATTGTGCTGCGTGCACAGTCATGAGCTCGAAGTAAGAAACAAACATACTGGATGAAGAAATCCAAGCAAACAAGGGGGTGAAGATTTCAGACCGGTACGATGCAACTGGCGTGCAATCACACAGTAGTGAAATGTGAGAAACTGAGACAGACTCTCACCAATTACGTCACCAATATTGCCGTGTGGAAGCCTGGAAGCATGAAACTTATTTCCAGAAGACAGGTATACTTGGTACAATATGAAAAGAAAAAGGAAGCCTCGGAGACAACTTGGGAGGTTCCAGAACGTTAAATATTTGGATATTTGTGAATGCAACTTCCCTACACGAGAGGAAAGGATATCTGTGCATCAGATGATCATATGAGCATAGTTGTCAAGTTCTCCCTTATGCTGAAATTCCCTTATGCTGAATAGGCTTCCTCGCGAGAAAAGGGAAAACTTGACAGCTATGCATATGAGAGAGGAGCAGGTATCCCAGAAGAACTAAATTCGGAATCTGTTTTCAGTGTCCTGGGTGCACAGATAAGCAAAGTGCCCCTGAACATGTGCAGAGTGCCCTCATGCCAATTTGGAAGACCCCCAACCAGCTGCCACACCTGGGACAAAGGAGAAGGTCGCCCTCACTAATAAGCATGTCCCCCCCTCAAGCAGACATGAACCCCAGCCCATGTCTGTGTTAGGAACAAAGGCCTACATTATTTATGGACAGGAGTCAGCAAACTTTTTCAGCAGGGGGCCGGTCCACTGTCCCTCATACCTTGTGGGGGGCCGGACTATATTTTGAGGGGGGGGTGAACGAATTCCTATGCCACACAAATAACCCAGAGATGCATTTTAAATAAAAGCACACATTCTACTCATGTAAAAACACGCTGATTCCCGCACCGTCCGGGGGCTGGATTTAGAAGGCGATTGGGACGGATCCGGCACCCAGGCCTTAGTTTGTTTACCCATGGTGTAGCATAACTTTAGGGAAGGGCTTGGCTCTCGGTTGCAGCGCCCCCTGTCTGTGAAAGTGGAAAGAATGGCAGGCCTTTCTCACAAAGGGGGTGTTCTCAAGGTAAGGTTGGAGACCCCTTTACCCGAAATATGGCCACTCGACCGCTTCAATCTCCGGAACTGGCACTGTTCCAAGTGCCACGTGTAACACCGATTCCAGATTTGTAAGAAATTGACATTTTAGTATGGCTGCACCAACACTATGGAACTCCCTGCCTTTTGACATCAGGCCTGAACTTTCACTGTCCTATTTTTGGCACCTATTTAGGGCAAGCCTCTCCAGATGTATAGAACGCCGATGTATGTTTTGATCTGCTTTTAGTTTCTTGCTGGTTTTATCTTTTGAAAGTTTTAAAGAGTTGCTTTTACAGACAATGTCGTTGTTTCATTCTCTTTGTATACTGCTTTTAGCTGTCTCCCCCCACCCCCCGAAACCAAGCAATGTATGAATCTTGTGAAATAAGAAACAAAGGCCGGTGCAAATTTTGCTGAATGGAGCAAAAATATTAGAAACCTGCCCAGCCAAGGACTGTATTAGTGACCCAATGACTTGGGCTGGCATCATCTACGCAGTGCTGCTCAAACTTAGGTCGCCAGCTGTTGTCGGACTACAACTCCCATCATCCATAGCTAGCATGACCAGTAGTCAGGGATGATGGGAGTCGTAGTCCCCAAACAGTTGGGACCCAAGTTTGAGAAGCACTGAATTATACAGGCTGCATTTTCCCTTCTGATAAATTCCAGCGGTGGTGATGATTCTTGCAAGTCTTTACTATCGGAATGCAGGGTTAATGAAGCAAAACTCATTTCCAGGTGAGAAACAAAATGCATGATCTGTTCTAACATAGATTGCCTTTGTCTTGAGTGCCAGCTGTTCCTCTCAGTCCACATGATGTTTTCCACCCTGGTGGGGGAGGGAGGGGGCTGTGGTGGCCCCAATGCGACTTGCCCCACCCCATCCATTGCCATCCAGCTTCCTAAGTTTGCCCAGAAATCTTGGTCAGATTTTCTCCCACAGCCTGGTCTCTTTTGCCAAAGGATGGCTTGGCATCCATGGTCCAACCTGCACAGCAGAGCGTTCAATCCGAGGCAGCATTCGCACTGGGGGCCTGAAATGAAGAAGGTCAGGGAAAAATAAGAACTTTGTTGGAGCACCATGAGCAGAAACGGTTTGGGAAATTGTGTCGGAATGCGAGCAGCCACGTTTGTTTTAATCGGTGGTGTTGAGCAATATATAAATTAAATATTTAAATTATGGTAAATCGAATCAAACCAACCAGCTTGTCCAGCTGAAAAGCAGCCTCCACCACACTTTCACAAGTTCCCAAAAGTTTATTTAGGACAGCTTAGCAGATGGTTAGGCTGCTCTGAAACTGGTTTAAGTTTGTAGAATCGATAGCCAGGAGGCAGGAAGACACAGAGCAGAAGAACACCAGAAGAGCATCTGCTGGATCAAGCCAATGGCCCACCCAGTCCAGCATCCTGTTCTTACAATGGCCAACCAGATACCTGCAGGTAACCAGCAAGCAGGATCTGACCCCAAGAGCAAACTCCGCTTCTGGAGCTTCAAGCAACTGGGATTCAGAAGCGTTGCTGCCTCCCTCGGTGGATACAGAGAGCAGAGCCATCCTGGCTAGGAGCCACCAAGGGCTCTCTCCTCCACTGTGGATTTGCCCCCATCCTCTTTTAAAGCCATCCAAGTTGGTGGCCATCACTGCCTCCTGTGGCAGGGAGTTCCGTAGTTTAACTCTGCTACATGATGTACTTTTACCTGGCCCGAATTTTCCAAGCTTCAGAACCCAGTAGTCTGGTGTGGTGGTGCCACGAGAACAAAGGGGTTGCCCTCGATGAACCTCTGGGTCCCCTCCAACACCTACAGTTCAATAAGATCCAGGGGTTTCTTACCGGCACTTCTTGCTCCTCGCGACTCTGCTTCACCCGCTGATAAGCCTCCATGATCACAGCTCTCCTGCGAGAGGAACAAGGTGGTCACTAGCTTCTGATATGCCGAGACGCTTGCCCCTTCCCAGGCCCTCCTTTCTTTGCAGAAAGAAAAGGTCAGGAGCATAAACAGAGTGCTTTTCATACAACCACCGAGCAAACACGGCCACAGATCTGGGGATAGGGGGGCACCTACATTTCTCAATTTAGGCTAAGCCTGTAAATGGCCTTTCTTGAAAAATCAGATGTAGTCTATGCCCTTTTAAAATGTGGCTCTTTTTGGGGGGGCGTGTTCCTGCTTTTATTTTGGTTTTATATACCTATTTATTGGTTTTTACGGGGACCCAGGTGGCGCTGTGGGTTAAACCACAGAGTCTAGGGCTTGCTGATCAGAAGGTTGGTGGTTTGAATCCCTGCAACAGGGTGAGCTCCCGTTGCTCGGTCCCAGCTCCTGCCCACCTAGCAGTTCGAAAGCACATCAAAGTGCAAGTAGATAAATAGGGACCGCTCCGGCGGGAAGGTAAACGGCGTTTCCGTGCGCTGCTCTGGTTCGCCAGAAGCAGCTTTGTCATGCTGGCCACATGACCCGGAAGCTGTCTGTGGACAAACGCCGGCTCCCTCGGCCTATAGAGCGAGATGAGCGCCGCCACCCGAGAGTCGGACACAACTGGACCTGATGGTCAGGGGCCCCTTTACCTTTACCTTTATATTGGTTTTTATGTTGATTTTTTCTGTGAACTCCCCTGATACCTCCGGGCATAGGGCGGAATATAAATTCAATAAATAATAGTAATAATAATAATAATAATAATAATAATAATAATAATAAACTCCACACTAGGCTCCACCCACTGGCCCAGAAGCCCCGCCCAGGCCCCGGAATCCTTTAGGTTTAGAAAGCTGGCGATCCTTCTTACTCGAGCGCACCTCTGTGTTTTAGAAGAATCGGACCCCCCTGCAGATATGAGAGCGGGGTGTGATTCCCAGGGAATGGGGGAGATCATCATACTTACTTGCTAGCCAGGCCTCCCCCAGGGGGAAGGTTAGGGTTCACCTCTGTAGCCAGACGTTGGAAGACGGAGACGACGTTGGGACCCCCTTCCTGTTCCAGCAGTTCATCGTACAGCTCTGGGGTGATATTTGGGGTGGGGTGAGATAAGTGGAGGGGCTGGTTACCTCGATGGCACTGGCAGATAATTGCCCCACGAGTACCTTCTAGGTCCCCAACCCCCATTCCGACACAATAATATCATCTTTATTTGAGTCTGCAGAACAGGCACCGAAGGACGAGAGTTCGAATGATGTAAACAGCCCTATGCAAAACAGCTCAGCTCCCCCACCTGCTGTTTGGCACGAGCCTTGCAGAACCTGGGCTGCACCTTTGCAAGACCTCTGTAACTTTGCAAGACTCTTTCTTGCCTAAGCTCCGAGCTCGGCTTCTCAGATCTATAGCATTGCAGGTAGACCAACAAGCCAAACATAACGGTGTTCTTGGCAGAAAGGACAGCGGAAACCGTGGTGTCTTTAGCATATATGGTTTTATTTATCCATATGCACAACCTGAGCCTAGCATGGAGGGCTCATGGCATTCGCAACCCGACAGATCTTGTGTCTCCGTTAATCTTTGGATCCAGCACAGAGCAAGCAGGTCTCGCTGTCTCCAGATTCCAGCCTCCTTCCAGCTCAGCTCACACCTCAAAGCACTCGCTATTGTCCAGATAGGTGAGGGGGCTGAAGGACAGTCCCACCCTTTGTCCTGGAGGGCCCCCTCAACTGCAACTCTTGCAACCTAGCTCATTCTTTTGGGGTGCAGATGAGGACACTTTAGCTCAGGGGTCAGCAAACCTTTTCAACAGGGGGCCGGACCACTGTCCCTCAGACCTTGTGGTGGGCCAGACTATATGGGGGTGTGAACAAATTCCTATGCCCCACAGAGATGCATTTTAAATAAAAGCACACATTCTACTCATGTAAAAACACCAGGCAGGCCCTACAAATAACCCAGAGATGCATAAGGACACATTATCATGTAAAAACACACTGATTCCAGATTTAGAAGGCGATTGGGCTGGATCCTGCCCCCCCCAGGCCTTAGTTTGCCTACCCATGCTTTAGCTCATTGTTATGCAAAGAAACCTGTCTGAGTAGCTCACCAACAGAATCCTGTTAGAATCCAACCCTCATTTGGGTATCGGACCCCAAGAACTGGAAGGGACCCAGGGCATCATCCAAACTGACCCCCCCCCCAAAGCCTCACAGCACTAATTTCCCTTTTGTTAATTTTCCTCCCCGTTCTCAAAATCCCACTTCTCCCTTTTGCCTGCGGCCAATGCGGCCTCCCAGGCCTCGCTCCGTCGCAGCGCAAACGGCGTACGCACCTGCCACCCTCTTCTCCAGGGAAGCGTCCAGCTCCTGCTCCTTCTGCAAGGCCTCCTGGGAGACGCCCGGGGCAGCTGGGAAGCAGACCACGATGCAGGTCATGTTGTCACGGCTGCCCTGCAGGGAGAGTGTAGAGTCGTCTGAGGATTGCTTCCTCTCGCCTGCTTTACAAAGCAATTTTTTGCAAGGGGTACGGCCATCTCCTTCAACCTGGAGGGCCTTATTCTCCCTGGACAAACACCTCGGGGGCCAGATCCATTTCCTTCCTCCCAGCCCAGTTTGTTTACAGGCAATGTTTTGACTCCTTATAGGAGGAAAAGTTGAAATACCTGGCTCTTTTTAGTGGAGCAAAAAGGCAAGTAAGTTGGGGGTGCAGAAAGCATGATAGAGGTGTGTGAAGTTTTTTTTTTTTAAAAAAAATATTTTATTAATTTTCCAATTAAAACCAATTATATCACATTCAATATTTCAAATTATACACATATATATATCAATCAGACCGAATGTTATGCCAAATCATCTAAAGAATTTTTTATTTGGGTTCCCATGCTTCAAGAAATTGGGAATTCCTCGCAACTGTCCACTGCCGTCTTTTTTCTAAAGTTCAAATCGTCCTTCAAGTTCATAATAATCCAGATCTTCCCCTTACAGTCACGTAGATGTTTTCCACTTTCACGATTGTTTCCCAGCTGCTGATATAAATATCAAACAAAGTCTCACAGATGTTCTTTCTCCTGTGTGAGTTAATCAGTCCAGCCTCCCCATAAATCTTCTTAATGGAGCTCCTGTTGCGTTGAAGCAATTCGAAGTAGCGCCATCTTAAAAAGCTCAAATCACTTTCGCTTTCCTCTCATGGCCATGAAAATTTACGATCATTATAGAATTTACAGCTTTTCCAGGCAGGAGACCCAAACATCAAACCATAGACTCTTGGTAAATTAATGGATCTCCTTGCCCTATAGCTGAACTTAGCTTCAGGTCGCTGCTCCAATTTAAAGTGCGTCACAGCTCATAAATCCTCCAAACGCATTCAGAACTCCTTCCGTCCGACTAGAGGGGGGCTTTTCTCATCGGCAACTCCACATCTTTAAAAAAATATGCTCAGTAACAACAGTTATAAGGTTCAACTCACACAGTCTTTTGCTTCTCTTTCACTCCAAACAAGCCAGGACATCGCGTCCGGGAAGGTACGAGGCAACAATATGAAGAAAAAAAATAAAATAAAAACTCACTCCCCTTATCGCTCCGTCCCCATCAATCCTTCTTCCAGATGCAGTACAATCTTTGACTCCTCTCACTCGGCAGCATAAATTTCTCAGCAGTAAACAGCGCTTCTTTCCCTCCTTCTGAAGTATGTCCATAGATTTAAGCCTAATTATCTTCTTTAACCATGGAAATCCCCGCCATGCAGATTAGCGTCCGGGAGTCCTGGCCCTTGTAAGTGCTCAGCCCAAGCTCCCCCCACTCCAAAAACAGTCGGAGTGGGTCTGGGGGCATCGCGGGCCAGCGGCCCCTCTCCGTAACCCCCGGAGAGGGTAGGGGGTTGCCATTTACTCCCCTAGCAACCGCCAAATTCCTTACAAAGGTCAGAGAGATGGAAAACAGGTCCGCCATTCCTGCAGGCGGAAACCGGAACTCAGAGGTGTGTGAAGTTATGCATGGTGCAAAGAAAGTGAGAATGTGCAGCATTTTTATAGCATTTATATCCCATATAAATATATATTTATGGACCATAAAGAAGGCTGATCGCCAAAGAATTTATGCTTTTGAATTATGGTGCTGGAAGAGACTCTTGAGCAGGGGTCAGCAAACTTTTTCAGCAGGAGAGGAGGCCAGTCCACTGTCCCTCAGACATTGTGGGGGGCCAGACTATATTTTGAAAAAAAAATGAACAAATTCCTGTGCCCCACAAATAACCCAGAGATGCATTTTAAATAAAAGGACACATTCTACTCATGTAAAAACATGCTGATTCCCAGACCGTCCACGGGCCAGATTGAGAAGGCGATTAGGCCGCATACGGCCCCCGGGGCCTTAGTTTGAGCACCCCTGCTCTTGAGAGTCCTGTGGACTGCAAGAAGATCAAACCTATCCATTCTGAAGGAAATCAGCCCTGAGTGCTCACTGGAAGGACAGATCGTGAAGCTCAGGCTCCAATACTTTGGCCACCTCATGAGAAGAGAAGACTCCCTGGAAAAGACCCTGATGTTGGGAAAGATGGAGGGCACAAGGAGAAGGGGATGACAGAGGACGAGATGGTTGGACAGTGTTCTCGAAGCTATGAACATGAGTTTAACCAAACTGCGGGAGGCAGAGGAAGACAGGAGTGCCTGGCGTGCTCTGGTCCATGGAGTCACGAAGAGTCAGACACGACTAAACAACATCACACCTTTCTCTCCAAGGAGCTCAAGGTGCCATACCTCTGCCTCCATGTTTAATCTCCACAACAACCCTGCAAGGTATGTTAGGCTGAGAGGTGATGACTGGCCTCCAAGATCAGACCCAACAGGCCTCGTGGCTGAGTGGGGATTTGAACCCTGGTTTCTCCCAGGTCCTAGTCCGACACTCTCGCCATCCCTCAATACTTAACACCCATGAAGTTGAATGCTGGGGGACAAAAGAGAGGACTTCATCACACGGAGTTAAACCATGGAACTCCCTCCCATTAGATGTAGCAACAGCCATCAACTTGGATAAAAAATATTATTATTATTATTATTATTATTATTATTATTATTATTATTATTATTATTATTTTGTACCCCGCACATCTGGCTGAGTCTCCCCAGCCATTCTGGGCAGCTCCCAATCGAGTGTTAAAACAATACAGCATTAAATATGAAAAGCTTCCCTAAACAGGGCTGCCTTCAGATGTCTTTTAAAAATAGGATAGCTGCTTATTTCCTTGACATTTGATGGAAGGGCGTTCCACAGGGCGGGTGCCACTACCGAGAAGGCCCTCTGCCTGGTTCCCTGTAACTTGGCTTCTCGCAGCGAGGGAACCGCCAGAAGGCCCTCGGCGCTGGACCTCAGGGTCCGGGCTGAACGATGGGGGTGGAGACGCTCCTTCAGGTATACAGGACCGATGACTTTCAAAGGGGATTAGACAAATTAATGGAGAAGGGGGCTAACTACCATTGGCTACTAGTCATGATGGCTACGTTTTACTCTCACCCTCGGAGACAGTATTCCAGTTTCTGGGAACCCCAAGGGAGCGAGAGCTACTGTGCCCATGTCCTGCTTTTAGACTCCCCACAAGCATCTTGGTTGGCTGCTGTGAGAACAGGATACTGGACTAGGTGGGCCATTGGCCTGATCCAGGAGGGCTCTTATTATGTTTCAGGGCCTCAGTGTTTAGTAAAGAAGATTCTGCAACTTCAGAATGAACTGTGACTTTGTAGGGGGTTGGCCTGGAGGACCCTCCTAACACTACAATTCTTTGGTTCTATAGCTGCATCTTTTCCCTGGAGCCCAATGAAGTCTGGAGGGACACATATTCCCCTCACTTGCTGCTTGAACCTCCTTCAAGATGCTCCACAGACAGACCGCAGCTCTTTAATGAACTCTTCCGGAACTCACCTTTCCTGCCCCTCCTAAATGACTTCTTGATGCTCCACTGTCCTGCTTTGCTAATCCTGGACCTCCACTGCCCTCAATTGGCAGCTGCTTCCTTAAGCCCTTTGGGGATGAGGCTGGTGTGTGTTAATCATCGCTGGGTTATCCAGGAATGGAGATACAATAAATGCCCAGCAGGAGAAGGAAAAGGTCTCCACAGGGCAGCAGCAATCTCAAAACTGAATGCAGGGAGTTCCACAGATCCAGTTAAACCAGGTTCCCCTAAACTTGGGTTGGTTGGTTGAACGCCCAGCTTGCCTAAAAGTCACTGGGAAACAATTTTCTTCAGCCTGCTTAATGCTTTCATTTTCATTCTGGGGAAATGAAGTAGTTTTTCCTTTCCTTTCAAGCAGTTGTGATTCCTGCATTACAGGGGGTTGGACTGGATGACCCTTGGGGGTCCCTTCCAACTCTATAATTCTATGATGCTATTTCTGTGGTTACTTGCCCTTCCCCCTAGGGATAATAATTATTATTTGCACCCCGCTCATCTGGCTGGGTCTCCCCAGCCACTCTGGGCGCCTTCCAACAAAGATTTAAAATGGATGCTTCAGCTGAGATTCCTGCATTGCAGGGGGTTGGACTGGATGACCCCTGGGGGTCCCTTCCAACTCTACAATTCTATGATTCTAAGTGAGAACCCCCTGTCTCTATCCTCCCCCCTCACCTTGTAGAGGCAGGAGTCCAGCACGCGCTCGCAGACGTCCCTTGGGCTGCCAGTGAGGCAGAGCCGCGAGCGCACGAAGGCGCACAGCCCCGCGTTGTCAAAGGTGTCCCAAACCCCGTCGCAGGCAAGCACCAGGAACTCGTCTTCGTCGGGGCAGCGCACCACCTGGTACACCTCAGGCTCGGGGGACACCGGCTGCTCGGTGGGTCCACGCCAAGACACAGCCTTGTAGCCGAAGTCGCCCAGGGCCCGGGAGACGGCCAACGACCCGTTGACCCTCTGCAGCACCACCGTGCCGCCGGCATTCTCGATGCGCCGCCGCTCCTTCGGCTTGGTGGGCTTGTGGTCGTCTGTGTAGAACGTGACGGCGGCCGACCGGCAGAGGAGGGCCCTCGAGTCACCCAGGTTGATGAAGTACAGGTGCCGGGGCGACACCAACACAGCCACGGCGGTGGAGCCAGCATGCTCCCAGGCCTCGGCCCGCGACAGGTCCTGCATGCGCCTGTCGATAGCCAGGAAGGCCTCCCGCACAGCCTCCTTGATGGCTGCGGGGTCCTCCTCCTGGCTGGACAGGGCCTCGGCCTCCAGCACATGCTCGAGCAAGTGCCTGGCGCAGAACTGAGCCACCGTGCTGCCCGCGTGGCCGTCGTACACGGCAAAGAAGGCCCAGCCGGCCAGGGCGCCGGGCAGCTGGGGCTGGGCGGTGTGGGCATCTTCCATGTGTGCCCGCCAGCCTTGCATGGAGCCCAGGCCGTACCGCAAGCCGCCCACTTCCCCTTCCTCCAGCTGTTTCTCCGTCTGGGGCTTGTCCAAGAAAAAACTGGGGACTTCCTGTGCCTCCTCCGCCTTGAAGAACAATGAGACCCTCCTCTCGGCTTCGGCCACCAGGAGCCTCACGAAGGTGGCCATGCTCAGGAGCTTTGCCATAAAGCGCAACGTGTTCCCCGAAATGCCAAGGGGGCTGGAGCCTCCCCTGGGAATCCTGTGTTGCTGCTGTCCTTGAAGAGCAGAAGCACAGGAGGAGAGCCTGCTGGGCCAGGCCAAGGGCCCATCTAGTCCAGCACCTGGTTCTTGCAGAGGCAACCAGATGCCTCAACTGGCAACCAGGTTTTGAGTGCTCTCTTTGGGGGACGACTCAGGCCGGCATCTTGAAAGAAGCGCTAGAGATCTCTCTTGTCACTGGCGACCCTCCGCACTCGGTCGCCGGTGGCTCGCAGCTCCTATCCTCTTCCGGAAGGCTGTACAATTTGCTTTCTGGCGTTCCCCGAGCTTTTGGCGCCCGTTGTGCGATGGGTGCTGCACCCAGCAAGAAGGGCGGTTAGCCGAGGAGGGTCATTACAGCGTTGCAGCCTGGGGTGAACAGCTGATGGGACCACCATGGGAGCCCAGGGGGTCTTTCGCTAAAGTCCTTCCTCTTTAGACAGTCTACACATCATCCCCTCTTCCGTAAAATAGCACCAGCTGTTCACCCCTAATGTTCCTGCTCTGCTCCCGGCTGCTTCCAGCGTTGTCTCTGGGTCACTCCCGCAGCTTCCACCCCCCCTGCCCTGCACCCATCTGCCCTCGCCCTCCAGGGAAGCCGTTCCTGATTGGCTCTTGGTTTCGGCATTAGCCCAGCGGCTCATAATCTCTTCATCCAGGGCTAAATATGGGGTTTAAAAACCCCTAATCCTCGCCTGTGTCGGAGGCGGCCTTTGCAGGGAGTTCCACTCGGGATTCACCTGCCCCCCACTCCCAACCCATTCTGGCCACCAGATGGTGCCTTTCGTAGCAGCCAGCTGGAGATACGGTTTCTGTTTTTAAAGCCAGGCGCCTCTTAGGGCCGGTTACGAAACAGAACCCAGAAGGTCGCAACCTTTATCCTGGTATTGCGCTCCTTTGCAAATGGCCCAAATATGTTTCCTTCTGTATCACCTAATTGTAAATTGGTGAATTGAACTGGGAAATGTAAATCGGTGCAAGATGTTTTGGAATATCGTTTTGACGGAAATAATAAGAAAACACCGTCCAATATTAATGTTATTGAATGTTTTCGATGACACCGATGTAGATATATTGTCAAAAGAACTGGTCTTCTGTATGATATTGGCAGTTCAGATTTTGCAACTCAGTGGGAAACAGCCTTAAATTCTACAAATCTGGAGTGATACTTGATAATTAGATAAGGCTGATATTCTTACTTGAACTTTGTTATTTTAACACGTACTTATTCTATGTGCCTATTTTATAACTTTGCTTTTCGGTTTTTAATTTTCACCTGTTGTTACAACTCTTCCCTCTCTTTTATATACATTATAAAATGAAAAACAAAATCTTTACCAACCACCCTTATCCTGGGCAGCTCTGCATGTTCCAGAATGACTCAGAAGCCAGCTGGGCTGCAAAGAACCTCACCTCTTCAGAAACCTAGTCTTCATTGTTTCATTCTGTTTCATTTTTAACGCAAGCCTCTAGCTCACCAACTTTCCATGTTGTGCTTTTTAGACATGCATCATTTCGCGACACAGCAATTCAGTTTCACTGGCAAACCGGAGGTTAAGCTAACCCCTTTCTGGTGATGCAGTTTGGGAAGCTCTGTTCTAGCCCTTATGACACAGCCCGTGATGCTTGTATGTGGCCTGGTGTGACCTCATGGGGCAGAACTGAGTTATGGCGCTGTGGGAGAGAAGGTGAGGATGGATGACTCGACTCCGATGAGCCACTGCTCTCCACACCCACTCCCGATGCAAGCAGGTGCAGATAAAAGACATCCCAGCACATGAGAACACAAGAGGAGCCCAAAGGCCCACCTAGTCCAGCATCCTGTTCTCACAGTAGCCAACCAGATGCCACAATGGGAAACCTGGAAGCAGGATCTGACCAAACAAGGTCCCTCTCCCCTCCTGTGGTTTCCATCAACTGGTTTTCAGAGACCTTGCTGCCTCCGACTGTGGAAGGCAGAGCTGCTGCTTCTTCTTCTTTGGCGATCCCTCGTAGCCGAGTAAGATTGTCTTCCATAAACACGGTTTTAACAATGAGTCCGTAAGTTGACTGTGGAGGCCAATTCTGGACCCACAAGTCCTTTCACAGTGGGGACATTGGTTTCCAGGCAGGAGTTGATCACGGTGTGGATTTGCCAAGCGTGCCTTCCTCTTAGCATGTGTCCTGAGTTCGAGTGTCTTCAAAGCCCATGACACCTTTGGCAGGCTGGCCAGCGCCCCCTCCATTTACGCGCCCTAGGTGACCGCCTAGTTTGCCTAAATGGATGCACTGGCCCTGTATGTGCACTCCTGTGGTGTGATGGTTTTTGTGGAGCGGGCCTTACCTGCTTCTTGCAATATTTAATTCAAGCTGGCAATTTAAGCTGGCACCCCTGGCTTATCAGTGGCTACTAGCCACACTGGAGGGCTTTAAATGCCCCTGAATACCAGTTGCTGGAAGCCACAGGAGGGAAGAGTAGCCCAGTATACCTGAAGGAGCGTCTCCACCCCCATCGTTCAGCCCGGACACTGAGGTCCAGCTCCGAGGGCCTTCTGGCGGTTCCCTCCATAGACAAGTGAGGGAGGGCTTTCTCAGTAGTGGCACCCACCCTGTGGAATGCCCTCCCATCAGATGTCAAGGAAATAAACAACTATCTGATGTTTAGATCTGGAGGCAGCCCTGTTTAAGGAAGTTTTTAATGTCTGATGTTTTATCGTGTTTTTAGTATTCTGTTGGGAGCAGCCCAGAGTGGCTGGAGAAACCCAGTCACATGGGTGGGGTATAAATAAATTATTATTATTATTATTATTATTTATTGCCATTTACCAGGGATTGTTTTGCTGTGATTAATGCATTGCAGGGGGTTGGGATAGAAGACCCTTGGATCCCTATATCCATCCTGTTGACCTGATGGTGTTCAGCCCTCCCAGCATGTGATAACCCCCCCCCCACACACACACACATTCTGCTCTGCAGGGAAAGCAGGAGGGCGGGACTACATGTTGAGTGGCAGGCAGGCAGGCTGGCAGGCAACGGCAAACCCCCCCCCCCCATCCACCCATCCTCCTCCTTGGGCGGGCCTTCTCCCTCTAAGGCGAGCAAGACCTCTCCCTCTCCACGACCACCCCTCCTCCCTCACCCCACCCTAAAGACCCCCCCAGGCGACCTAATTCCCCATCCTACTTCCTCCCTCCGTCCCTCCTTACCTGCCCCTCCCTCCCTGCAAGGTAGGCTCCTCCGACCCCATCCCTCCCCCCCCCCTCTCTCCTGCATCTCTCTCCTCCTGCATATCCTTTGTCTGCATCGCTTCTTTGTCTCCTCGCCCGCCTCGCCTTTGCGGCCTCGCCCAGGGGGCCCGCGAGCCTCCGGCCGGCCCCGGCTCCCTGCCCTCCAGGCGGCGGGCCGCGGCGGGGGCAGGATGGAGCCGCGGGGGAGATGAGCAGCGGCGGGAGGAGGCGGCGGAGGCGCAGGGGGGCAGCGCGGCCGCAGCGCGCATCCCGCATGGACCACGAGGCGGGCGATGGGGCAGGTCCTGGGATTCGCCCATTGCAGTAGGTATCTTGTGGGGCAGGGAGAAAGGGCGTGAGGGAGGGCAAGGCTCCTTATTCCTCCCCCCCAACCCCCCCCCAAAACCCAACCGCCCATGTTGGACGCCTCTTCTCTGGTCATCGATTTTTCAAAGCATCGCCCATTTCCACCAAGGCAGGTGGGGGAAGAAAAAAAACAACAATATGCATTCAATAGCGTTAAAAACCGTATTTTTTGGGGGGGGAGGGGTTGATGACTTTCCCTGTGGGGGACAGGGGAGTACCACTCCCTAGTGGGGGATGGGAAGGGTTTGCCAGCGCTTCCCCCCAAAAAACCCACTTTCGTTGCCCCCCCCCATTGCATCATTGGATCTGATGTTCAGCTGGTCCTGAGAGCCATGCTTATTTCTGAAATATTTATTTATTGACATGTTTACCCACCGTTTGTGACTCCTGATCTCCCCCCCCCCCCGTCATGCACTCACATAGAGTGTTCAGGTGTGAATGTATGGAGGGGGCAGTTAATTGCGTTTGCGTTTGTGAAAGCAGATGTGGAAAGAGGCCGGTTCTAACTGCACTCTGCACGCGCTCTTGGCTGCTGTTTGGTGTGTCCCAAGGTTGAACCCCCTGCAGCTTCTGGGAGATAAACCCATGCTACCCCACCCCCCCAACGATGTACCGGTAACGGTAGGGCTTTTCCAGAGATTAAAAGAGTGGGGAGGGGGAGGGAAGCAGTTAGGAGAGACTCCCTTTGAGTAAAAAAAGGGTGCATTGAAGCAAGTGTTTGGTGCAAGGCTGGGGGAGTAGAGGTCATTCGTTGTGTTTTTCTGGAAGGATAAAGAAGAGGGCTGCAGGGAGGAATCTCTGGGCAAGACTGTGATGCCAGATAAGTTTAATAAGGAGCAAGCCCCATGGAGACTTACTTTCGTGTAGGTGTGTGCAAAGGATTGTATTGCAAGGTAACAGCCAGACATGGACAAAATCACAGCAAAGCATTCACATGGATTCACAGAACAGATGGCATTCGGTGCGTCTTTATTATTTATTGGTTGCGCTTATACCACACCTTTTTCTCCCTCCCCATGTGGAGTAAAGTTAGGCTAAGGGGTGCCCCCACCCCAAGGTCACCCCCGCTGAGCTTCATGAGGCCAAGTGTGGATTTGAACCCCAGTGTCCCAGATCCTAGTCCTCATTTAACACCCGCAACAACCCTGGCGAGGTAGGTTAGTAGTCTGAAAAGGGGTAGTAAGGTGGCCAGCAAGATCACACCCAGAGATCTGAGTGGGGCTGAGTGGTGGGATTTGAACCCTGGTCTTTCCCAGGTCCTGGTCAGAGACTTGAACCACGGCACCTCACTGGTATCTCTGTTCAGAGCAAGGCAGGCCATGGATTCCCACAGCGCAAGAGGCAGAGGAAAGAGGCGGCTGGATGGAGAACTGAACTGAAGTCTGGCAAAGTCAAAAAACCTGCTGGCAGGGACTCTGATGGCGCAAGAGGAAATTGCTCCCTTTCCCCTCCATTAACCTTTTGTAGGGAGTGAGGCTTGCAAGGCATTGTGTGAATTAAAGCTTGGGCTGCTGACAGCTGGTGGATTTTTTTGGGGGGGGGGGACGACGACGACAAATAAGCACCCAGAGCAGAATTCTCCAGCATTTTGAGCTGTAAAAGTGCGGTCGTGTGCAGCTTCTAGCACGCCGCAGGAACAAAGTGTCTTTTCTACGGCATTTCAGTGGACTTTCTGGTGGTGTGGGGTTTCTGCTCTATGAAGGTGGCATCCTCCAGCATGTTTGCAGCTGAAAGTGGACCTGGGAACACAGGAAACTGCTTAATTGTCTCTATACTGACTGGCAGAGGCTCAGCAAGGTATCAGGCAGAGGATTCTCCCCAGCCTACCTGAGGATGCAGTCGGGGACTTTCTGCTACAGCCCTTTCCCCAGAAGCTGACCCACTTGGATATTGAATCTTTAGGGAAGCTACATCTCCTTGAAACAGGGATTTCAAGGTCTAAAAGGGAAGAGCCGAGTTTGGCCCACTTGGGGGATTCCTTGGCATGGCCCAGGAGAGGCATGAGGTCTCAGGGGAGCCGAAGGCCAAGGGGAGCCAGGTGTGGGAGAGTTGGGCATGGGCGGGCAGTCTTCTTTTTTCCTGCATAGCTTGGTGGGCAGGGCGCCTGGCGTGCGCAGGAAGCTAAGCAGGCTCAGCCCCAGACAGCTTTTGGATGGGAAACCAAACCACCAGCCCGGACGCTGGCGCCATTTCCGCATCGCTTGAAACGGAAGAGCCTTTGTGCTCACACAATGGAAGCAGAGAAAGGGAGATGGCAGGAGGTACTCCACACACCTGGGATGTGTTTGGCCCCAGAGCATTCTGGGTAAAAAAAGTAAAGGGACCCCAAAGGCGACTATGGGGTTGTGGCACTCGTCTCGCTTTCAGACCGAGGGAGCCTGCGTTTGTACACAGACAGTTTTCCTGGTCATGTGGCCAGCAGGACTAAACCCCTTCTGGTGTGATGGAGGACTGTGACGAGTGCCAGAGTGCACGAAAACGCTGTTTACCTTCCTGCTGCTGCGGTACCTATTTGCTTTCAAACTGCTAGGTTGGCAGGAGCTAGGACAGAGCAACAGGAGCTCACCCCATTGTGGGGATTCAAACCACCGACCTTCCGATTGGCAAGCCGAAGAGGCTCAGTGGTTTAGACAAAAACCCCACCCGCGATAGGTTAGTCCAGTCCTGGGTATCCAGGCTTCCTTTAGATTAAGACTCACATCATGCCTCTTTGAAGGTGAGCCTCAGGTCAATCACAGAGTGAGTGCAGAAGGCCCTGAACTCAGCCCCCACATCACCAGGCAGCGCAAAGGTGGACAGCTGCCTGCAACGCCCAAGAGCCATTAGCACAGCGCAGATCATGATTGTTGTTGTTGTTTAGTCGTTTAGTCTGTCCTGAATCTTCCAACATTTAGCTTCCTTGGAAGTCCATAACTTCTAGTGTTACGAGAGGGGGGATGGTGACTTTTATTTATCCACTTTCTCTATGCCCTGCATAATTTTTAAAGCTTCTATCATGCCCCCCCTCTTTACTTAGCTTTCTCTAAACTAAAAAGTCTCAAACACTGCAACCCTTCTTCATATTGGAGTTGCTCAGTCTTATATTGTAATCTCCTCGGGGCAGGGATCTGCCCCTTTGCCCTTGGTCATGTAAAGCGCCACACTGTGGTAATTAAATTTACTTACTGATTGATTGATTGATTGGAGTATTGAGTGGTTTGAAGAATCCCCAAAGCACGGCTGTAGTTGGAGAATTTTAATTTTGAGCAGACTTCAGTCCAATACGGTCGTACCTTGGAAGCCGAACAAATCGGCTCCCGAACAGTCAAAACCCGGAAGTGAGTGTTCTGCTTTTTGAACGATTTTCAGAAACCGAACGTCCAGCGCAGCTTCTGATTGGCTGCAGGATGTTCCTGCAACTAATCGGAAGCTGCGCCTTGGTTTTCAAATGGTTCTGGGAGTCAAGTGGACTCCTGGACCTCATTCTGTTCGAGAACCAAGATACAGCTGTACAGAGAAACTCCTGGCAATCAGAATCCCACTCCTGTCTCGGGGCTCCTACCCTGAGTGATGCCCCCTAGTGGATGGGTGTGGAGAGCAGGGACATGGTGCCATAGCGCCCCCTAGTGACCCCAGTCTTGCGAATCCAGCCCCATTCTTGCAATTGCTTCCTGATGTTTCCTGCTGCTGGTGAGAGACTAACCTTGGAAGTCAGAGTCCGACTGATGACTGTGGGGCGAGGCTTGTTTACCTGCACAGGCCGCTGGCAGAGCTCCAGTTGGTGCATTGCATGTGTAATGCGTAGAACACCCTGGGTGGGGTGGGCTGAGGTCATTTCCTAGATTTCCTGCTTGATTTCCTGTGTGCATGGCGGGGAGGGCATGGCCTGCCCAAAACAAGTAGCTGCAGCTCGTCCAGCTTGCCCTGCCAGCAGATCAACTGCCAAATCATTATGTAATGATAATAATTGTGCATTGCAATGGTATATAGTGTTCTAGAGCAATCATAGACAGTCATTTAAGACCCAGGACTGCAGCAACATTCAATTCAGTTTTAACAGTTGTACGCCAGAGGTTCCCAAAGTGAGCAGTACGGCCCCCTTGGGGGAGGTGGGATTCCTTAGGGGAGTGCTCAAAGGCAAAAGGGTCTTAGGAGGAAGCAGGAGGTGTGAATGACTCAGACTTTGAAAGGGTCACTGGATCAAGTTCATCAGTTTTGTTAATTAAACTAAGTTGTGTGATTAGTTCATTGCTTCTGTTTTGAATTTTATTGTGTTGCTCTCTTCCTTGGTGAATTGCGCAAACTACAGTTCTGAATAATGCTTTTTAGAAGGTAGGGTGAGGGCACTGGGGATGAGTTTGTGGAACCCAGGGGGCAGGGGCCCCTAAAAGTTTGGGAGCCGCTGTCGTAGCTCATTGGGTAAGGACCCGAGATTCAACCCCACCAACTCCAGTTCAAGGATCTCTTGAAAAAAGCTCTGGCTGGTAAGAGTAAATGGGGTCAATAATTAGACTTAGCATTTTTATTTTATAAGCTCCTCCAAGGATCTTAAGACAAAAAAAAATGTGAACACAGCTTGCTCTCTCAACCTCAGAACAACCTGGTGAGGTAAGCTAGGGTGTGCAACAGCCAGCCAGTAAGCCTCATCATGGTTGAATGGGGATTTGAACCCGTGTCTTCCTAACCTGGTGTTCTGACCACTAAGCAGTGGCATCTTCTAATGTGCAGAGTTCCGATCATTTTGCCTGCATCATCTCCGTAATCATTGTACAAAAAGCCCTATAAAATTCCCCACTCCTGTGTTGTAGCCAGGAGAGAAGAACTGGCTTCTTGGAGCTACGTGATGAATTCATGGCGTCGCCGAGATTCGAACCAGGAACCAATGTCAGTCTCCCTGTCGTGCATAACTAAAAGAGTGTGTGTATGTGTTAGTGGCTCTGGGTTCTAAGGTCTTCCTTCTGTCTTTTGCAGAAGAGTCTCCGTCTACCGCTTCCACCACACCTGACTCCACAGATGGTAAGTAACCCCGGGACATTTTGCACAGCTGCCCAAGACTGTGAGCTCGCAAACCCTGGTTAAGACCCTGATTGAGAGGGTCCCAGGTTTCTTAGAGAAAGAAAACAAACTGTGCAATATGTAAATCACAAGGTGTCACAGGCTGAAAGGACAACAGGGCAAAGTGCAGCTCCAAAGAGGTAATAAAGTATTAGAGCACAGTTGGTTAGAGCATGGTGCTGATAATGCCAAGGTTGCAGGTTCGATCCCAGTTTGGGACAGCTGCATATTCCTGCCTTGCAGGGGGTTGGACTACATGATCAAAGTCCAAAGAGTGCAATGATAGTATCGAATTTAAATTATAAGGAAGTCGTGGCGTGGTTGAGGGAAGTAGAGGAGTGGGGTGGCGAGAATGTAAAGGGGGGTGGGAAGGATTTAGGTTTGTGTAAATAGTAATTTATTTTGTGTGTTATTGTTTTTGTAGGATGTATTTTCTTTTTGTATTATTAAAAACTCAATAACTCAATAAAAATAAATTATAAAAAACACACACAAAACGGCTTTAACAGTGACTGTGGAGGCCAGTTCTGGATCCACACGTCCTTCCATAGTGGGGACATTGGTTTCCGGGAGGGAGTTGATCACGGCGTGGACTTGCCAAGCATGCCTTCCTCTTAGCATGTTTCTCCCTTGCGTCCTGAGTTCGAGTGTCTTCAAAGCCCATGGCACCTTTGGTAAGGGCTGTTCTCCAATTGGAGTGCTCGCAGGCCAGTGTTTCCCAGTTGTCAGTGTTTATACTACATTTTTAAAGATTTGCCTTGAGACAGTCTTTAAACCTCTTTTGTTGACCATCAGCATTACACTTTCCATTTTTTATTTATTTTAAGTTCGGAATAGAGTACTGTAAAGGGACGTGGGTGGCAGTGTGGGTTAAACCACAATGCCTAGGGCTTGCTGATCAGAAGGTTGGCGGTTTGAATCCCCGCGACGGAGTGAGCTCCCGTTGCTCGGTCCCAGCTCCTGCCAACCTAGCAGTTCGAAAGCACGTCAAAGTGCAAGTAGATAAATAGGTACCGCTACAGCGGGAAGGTAAACGGTGTTTCCGTGTGCTGCTCTGGTTCGCCAGAAGTAGCTTTGTCATGCTGACCACATGACCTGGAAGCTGTACGCCGGCTCCCTCGGCCAATAACGCGAGATGAGCTCCGCAACCCCAGAGTCGGTCACAACTGGACCTAATGGTCAGGGGTCCCTTTACCTTTAGAGTACTGTAGTTGCTTTAGAAGATGATAATCAGGCATCCGCATGACATGACCAGTCCAACGAACTTGATGTTGAAGAATCATTGCTTCAACATTGGTGATCTTTGCTTCTTCTAGTACCCTGCTATTTGTTCGCCTGTCTTCCCGAATGATGTGTAAAAATTCCCAAAGACAAACACACACACACTGTGATCAGCAACACAGAGGGAAGAGAAGTGATGGGTGGGGCAATTGGATCCAGGTAATCTTGTACCTCCAAGCGACACCTGTGACGTTTTTCCCTCCCCAGGTGGCAACGATGAATCCGACTTCCCTGAACTGCAGACGGCGAGGGAGTTCTCAGAGGACGAGGAAGACGAGGAGGTGTCTCTGGAGTGGGGGACCCCCCGGGAGCTGACTTTTTCCTACATCACCATCGCAGGGCCCCTCAACAGCAGCCCGCCGCTGGGGGAGCACGCCCCCCGGGGCAGGCGCGACTCCCAGACCCGCCGGGCGCGGGGGCCCCTACCACGTACGGACACCTGCGAGACCTTTGTGCCAGCGCTGGGGGACAGTTTGGAGAATATCCCCAGCCTCTGCCCGTCCCCCGAGGGAGAGGGAGAGCCCCCTCCGGCCGACAGTCAAGGGCTGGACACTTTCTTGGGCTGGGAAGCCCATGCAGGCTCCGTGGAGGAAGCAGACCAAGGGGAAGGAGAGGGGGCACAAGGGTCTCAGAGGCACAGCACTGTGGCGCAGGCACTGGAAGAGGGTCAGAGCAGCAGCAGCAGCAGAAGCAGCGAGTCGTCCTCAGGTACGGGGAGGGGTACTCAGAAATGGGGGCCCCAGGGGAAGCAGGAGGGGATGCTGTGGGGTGGAATTGTGGCCACGAAAAACGACTCACGTTTGCTACTTTGCCCAGGCAAGGAAAACGCCTCTGGTGTCTTTTAAAACAATGATTTTTAAAAAACAAAACAAAACAAAACACACCACCCTTAAGCATGGTTTTTACTATATGGCTTTTATGTGGAGCTGTTGCAAACTGCTCTGATATTTTATTTGTGAATATTCAAAGAGATAGAGAGATAAATTACAGGTGATCAATTGTTTGTATAAATGTGCCTCTACATGGTCATTGCTGCCAAGTCTCCCGCTGAAAAATGCGGGATCAACAGCGGCGTGGCACCGGAAGTCGCTTCTACTCTTGTCCGGACATGCGTAGAAGTGACTTCCAGTGCTGCGCTACCCATGTCTGGGCACCGGAAATCGGGCGGCGCCAGGACCCAAAACAGAGCCTCCCTGGCAGGTAGGAAATCTGGGGGATTTACGGGATTTTTCCCAATCCGGGCTGCCAGCGGGAAACGGTTTAAAATACGGGGGTTTCCCGCAAAAAAGGGAGACTTAGCAGCTATGTACATGGTAAACCCCCAAATCTGAGGCACTGAGAATGAAGATTTGCCCCATATACAGATCTCAACCATAGAAACATTACAGAGATTTGCAACATATCTCTATATCTCTATCTGTGCAAACGTGTGATATTATAAACAACTAGGAGGCAAGGTAGTGATTTCAGATCAATTCATCCATACCATGTGATTGCTGGATTGCCGGGGTTGGACTAGAGGAGCCTTGGGGGTCCCCTTCCGACCAAACAATTCTACGACTCAATTTTTTAAATTCTTTATTGCATTTTTTATAATTTACAGAGAAAACATATATTAAACATAACATCCAAATATTCGAACTAAAAAGAAAAAACACAAAACAAACAAAAATAAAGATATAAAAGGAATATAAAAAGAAGAAGAAAGAGAAAAAGGAAGGGGGGAAATTGATCAAATACACCAAATTATTCAAAGGATACGAACAGTGATTTGATTATTCTATATGCCAAGTTCCCAGAGAGAGATTATGTTTGTATTCCTTCCTTCCTTCCTTCTTTCTTTCTTTCTTTCCAGTCACTTTCTTTCTGTTCCGGAAAACTAGCTTGAATCCCTTCTATGTTGGTTGACTTCCCTCTATCTCTTTGCGGTTTCAATACTTTCCTTAAGTAGCGAGTATTCTGTATTCATTTGTTAACATCAATTTCTCCCATAGAACTGTGAGATTAATCTAGGCACAACAAAGTATTGTTTTTGGAACCATATTTTATCAGGTAGCTTTTGGAAGCAGTCCCATTCCTTTTTTACATTATTGCCTGAGTGGCTTCTTATTAGGTCTGTCATTTTGGAATTCTACGATTCCAAGAGGAATAAAAGAGTCGTCACCCTTCTGAACGTGCTGCTGTCCACTTTCCTCCAGACACTTCCCTGGAAGACCTCCCACCATCCGACGCCTTAGCGCCCCACCCAGAATCAGGCGCCCCCTGCGGTGCTGACACCCTCCAGCACCCATCACTGACCTCATCCGAGTTCTGCCAACACCCACTGTGGGACGAGGAGGTGGAGCAGAGGGAGGAGGAGGAGGAGCAGGAAGAAGACCTGGAGCCAATCTCAGAGCAGCGTCAAGCAGAACCGGACCAATCAGGGAACACTCTGGAAAAATGCCCCGTAGGTGAGCGAACCTCAGGTGGATTGTTCAGACAAGGCGTAGGCTGAGCTACGACTTGGCGGTTAAAACAGTCAGCTCCTCTTCCCAGGGAGCTCTGGGAATGGTAGCGCTGCGAGGGGGGTTAGGGGCGCTGCCAAACAACGCTCAGTGCCCCCAAACAAACTATAACTCCCATAATTCTTTAGGAGAGGAAAAATCCATGACTGTATCACAGCCCTGTATGCTGTGAATGTGACCTGAGAATGATGGGATGCCGTTCCTTAATAGACTTTTGCGGAGAATTTGCAGGGCGTTGCTTTTTTTTCTTCTTTTCTTTTCTGGCTGTATCCATGAGGACTAGAAACCTGTGGCTTCATATTAAAATGAAAGGAAGGAAAACCTCCAAGTTGTCTGCTTAGCTAGAGGCCTTATTCTGCAACTCGTGAGCTGCCGCCAATGGATATTAGGGGGGAGGGGGCGTCCATATCTTTCCAGCATCTCTCCCCCCCCACCCCATGCCTGAGCTTTCCTGTCCCCTCTGCTTCATGGCGTTGGCCTAGTAAGGCCTGCCTCGCCCAGAAAACATCCCTACTCACCTCCCCTGGCAACTTGCCCGGAGCAGAATGGTAGCCGAGTCGAGTCAGCGAGTAAAAATAGCTTCTGTGCTGAGCGGAGCAGGAATTGGAGCCAGGAGGGTCTCCTGCGTGTGACTCCCAAAGATTCCTCTCTCTCCCCTCACCCCACCCCCTCACACGGCAGCTGACTCTGCGGCTGAGCACCTGAGAAGGAACACTCTTTGTCTTCCTGCTTTGCAAGGCTGGCATTGGTTCCCGGTTCCTGGCTCCCAGTTCCTTTAAACAGAGCTGCACAGAGCAACATGAATGAGGAACGGAAGCATTTTGGAGAGAATATAATCTCCTGCTGATGTGTGCACACCTAGAGTCTATTAGGGGGCACAAAAGCCCAGTTTTGTGTTTAACCCGAAAGTCTTTAATTCCTCTGACATCGTGCGTGAAAAGCGTGTTGCAGGAAAGCAGCTGTTTAAGAGGAGCTTGCTGGGTCAAGCCAAAAGGCCCATCTGGTCCAGCATCCTGTTTTCACTGTGGCCAAATACCCCTCGGAACTTAGGATTCTGGATAGACTGCCTCTGGAGCTGGAGGTTCTATCAGAACCTAAGAAAATCCTGGCTGCTGAGTCAGGTCAAGGGCCCACCCAGTCCAGCATCTTGTCCTCACAGGGGCCACCCAGGTGCCCCAGTAGAAAACTCCCAAGCAGGATCCGAGCACAAGAGCCCTCTCCCCTCCAGCAGTTCCCAGGAACTGACATTCAGAAGCATAGCTGTGCCAGCAGAGCACAGCCATCCCGGCTAGTAGCCATCGATAGCCCTCTCCTCCTCCCCGAATTTGGCCAATCCTCTTTTAAAGCCATCCAGGTTGGTGGACATCCCTAACCTCCAGTGGGAGGGAGTTCCACAGTTCAATCTGCGCTGCATGAAGAACTTTTTAAAAATCTGCCCTGAACCTCCCAACATTCAGCTTCATTGGATGTCTCGGGAGAGAGGAAAAAAACCTCACCCATTGTTTGGCTGCAGATGGAAACCAGGAATGCCCCCCCCCCCGAAATGACCAGCCCCCAGCTGCCATCCCTGGATGTGGGCGCTCCCCTCCCTCCCTTTGGCCTCTCCACCCCCACCTGCGGGTGATCAGAACCCCCTCTGAGCGCCTGAGTGAGCCAAGGCAGGAGATTCTGTGACGGTAAATGGCAGCTGGGATTCGTCAGCTATAAATAGCCCCCCCTCCTCTGCCCCGACACCCCCCTCCCATGACTGGGTGCCCCTCCTCCAGCCAGACGCTTGTACGAGGTTCCCGCAGAGCCGCAAGGAGTATTGGATCTGCGAGAAAAAGGGGCTCGTCATGGCTAACAGAGGTAGGAATACACACACCCCAACACTTAAAAATATATCTATATCCCAAGGGGGCGCAGAGCTGCGTGGAGTTCAAAAGATGGGTGGAAGGACCTCTGAAAAGGGGAGAAAGATCGGCGGGGGGGGGGCTGTGTCAACCGAGGGTCTGCAATTGGGTTACATGGGAGGAGGGAAGATCCAGGAGGAAGATGGACCCGATCCTTAGAAGCTGTGTGTGGCTGTTTTGATGGAGAGGGGCATCCTGTATGGCGGGGTGGGGTGGGGTGGGGTGAGATCAGGGGAGGCAACGTTTTGGGGCGTGATGCGGGTGCCATAGGAGGTGGGTGGGTAGGTGGGACACCCCCCCCCAATCCCTGCAGCCTTGGCCTGCCTTTCTGCCCCCCTCCTGCCGCAGCCTCTCTTTCCTCGCTGAGCTGCCGGCCTGGCATTTGGGGCTGTCAGTTATAGGGGTTTAGCAGGGAGGGGGAGGGGGCGTGATGCTTCCGACAGCTGCAGGCACTTAGGTTCTTTTTCCATCCTCCTTCTCCTCCGTCGTCCTCCGGGATCGTTGGGGCCAACCGCAAGGCGTCCCTTCCCCAACCCTGCGCCCTCCAGATGTTCCAGACTACAGCTCCCACCTCCCGATTCTACATCTGGGAGTTGTAGTCTGGGACATCTGGAGGGCACAGGGTTGAGCGAGTGTGGGAGTGTGGGAGAATAGATATCGAGTGATTTAACCCTTTTACCCTCGGCCCAAGACACTGGAGAGCAGCTGCCAGTCAGAGTAGACAAGGCTGAGCTGGATGGAAAAGACAAATAACCTGATCTGGTGCGAGGCACTTTCCTTTGTTCCTAAATCCGTACCTGAGCACATACACACAGGAAGATGCTTCTTGCTAGAGCCTTGGGTCCAGCATTGCCTGCTCTGACTGGCAGCAGCTGTCTACCTGCAGGCTTGCAAACTCATCCAAACCTTTCAACTCAGCATGGGCTCCCCGATTCATCCTGTTGGAAGGGCGTGGCCCCCCCTTATTTATTTACGGTATTTAATCCGTCAAATTGTGAAATGAAAGCAACCTCAGAGCAGTTTGCAGAGAAGACAATGCAATGAAAGGACCGGCCAGAAGAACGAATGGCAACAATTAGGGGCTTTTGGAACGTTAAAATAACAGTTAACAGAAAACTCGCACTGGCTTCCCAGCCATCTGGGTTATCCAAACAAAGAATCTTTTAGCAGGCACCAGAAAGAGGACACTGAAGGCTGTTTGCCAGATAACACTAGGCGGGGAGTTCCAAAGGGTAGGTTCTGCCGCAATAAAAGACCTGAGTTCTTACAAATGTGAGTCAGGGATTAGGTGGAACCGTAGCAGGGTCAGCTCCCCTTGAGCTTGGAGGGCAGGGCAGAAAAGGGAGGATAGGCCATCGCAAAGCCATAGTGAGGATTGTTTGGGCTTCGGAGCCCCGAGTTCAGATCCGCAGCCCAAATCCAAGCCTCAGGCTTCTTCATGGGGAGAGGGGGCTCCTGGGGATGCAGGAAAAGGCCTTCTCAGTGTTGGCTCCTCCCAGGCAACTTTGGAACTCCCTGCCTAGGGAAGCCAGCCTGGCTCCCTCCTTGCTGTCATTGCAGGTGAAAATGGTTTTATTTATTCCAACAGGCCTTTGAGAAGTTGTGCTGTTTTTCAGATCTGAATTTTCACACACACACACGTTGCTTTAATTCTGTTACAGTTCAATTAGTTTTCAACCTTGTTTTTTTTTTAGCTTTCTGTGCTTTGAGCTGTCTTGTTTTCAATTTGTCTGGGATTAAGGTGGAATATAAGCAAGTGCATTAATAACGGTGGCAACGATTAGGGAGGAAAGCAAGGGTGCCGCTGACCATGTGCAGAGTGCTTTCCCCATTGCTGGGGAGTAGCGGCAGCCTCTGGGGTGAGGAGGCAGCGTCTCCTGGGTCCTGCCAGCTGGCAGCTCCCTTCTTGGAAACTTGAGTGCAGGATGCGGCCGTTGCACTGGGGCGGTCGGAAGAGGATTGATTTCTTCTCCTGGAGTGCTGCGTTTTCCCCCTTAGCCAGTGTGACCAACCTTAACCCTGAGTCAGGGGGTGAGTGCCCTGGGCAGATCGGAGACCTCTGGCCTCTGCATCATGGACAGAGGCCAGGGCATCTCTCCCCCAGGACACAGAGATGGCCACCAACTTGGGTGGCTTTCAAAGAAGTCTAGACAAATTCATGGAGGAGGAGAGGGCTGTTGATGGCTCCTAGCTGCCATGGCTGTGCTCTGCCTCCCTGGTCAGAAGCAGAATAGCTGCTATCACTGGATCAAGTGCCTCGGTTTTCTTGTTTTTACTGTGAATTACTTTATCCACTGACTTTTCCGCCCTACCCTTCCACGCTTTCCATATTTCCCTTCGGAAATGCTATTCCATTCATTCATTTTAACCTATTTATCTCACAAATTGACGCAGTTGCTCATAATTCGAGCCCTGCTCGGGTTTTCATCCTGCTATTTTCGTTCTTTAAAAACTCAATGAAAGGTCTCCAGTCCTCAAGGAACTTTTTGTCATTTTGGTTTCTAATCTTGCCTGTTCGTCTTGCCAGTTCTGCATCCTCCACCTTCCTTTTCAAAAGCCATTCTTCCTGGGTTGAAACCTCTCCTTCTTCCCATCTTTGGGCATACAGTATTTGTGCTTTAAGTTCCCCAGCTTTGTTGAATTATTCAAATCAAATAGTTTCAATTGGATTTGGAACAAATGTGCAATTGGTCTACCACAGTTTTGAATCAGATTATGTTATTGACTTTCTCAGGGGGTCTTGCAAACTGCTTTTCTGAATAATGCTTTTTATAGGGCGGGGCAGGGGGCACTGGGGCAAGTTTATGGAACCAAGCGGGCAATGACTAGAAACCTTTTGGAGCCAGTGTGTTACATTTCAGGCCTGAGATGATGTTGCTTGATCCCTTCCAGTGGTTCTGAAACTTTTAGTGCCTCCAGCTCACCTCCTGCCTGCTATGTTGCAAATCCCTGCACCTTCATGAGGACTAGCAACACGGGTGGTTCTCTCTACAGCATAATGAAGTTGTTGCTGTTGCTTGCTTCGCTTTCTCCCTGTGGTGGCAGGGACTTGGTGTCATAAGCAGGGCCGGATTTAGGTTTGATGAGGCCCTCAGCTACTGAAGGTAATGGGGCCCTTTAAATATCCAGCTGTCCTTTGTCAACAACAAATTGTCGCTGTTTTTTGTGTTGAATATATGCTATACGGTAATTTAAGGACCTCATGGGTATCTCAAGCCATTTGCACATGTTGCAACTATGCCATGCAGAATGTAGGCACCCTATATATAGAAAGGAGCAAACCAGTGATATTTCAGGGAGCAGGCTAGCAGGAGGAGCCCGTGACTTACATCATAGGAGCCTACACAACACAAAACACGGTTGCTGTGTGTAGGTTGAAACAAAATAAAAAGATTCCTTCCAGTAGCACCTTAGAGACCCAGTAAGTTTGTCATAGGTATGAGCTTTCGTGTGCATGCACACTTCTTCAGATACACTGAAACAGAAGTCATCAGACCCTGTGAGAGGGTGGGGAGGAGTATTACTCAAAAGGGTGGTGGAAATGGGTGATGGGCTGATAGGTGTGGTAAACCTGTTGACGACTGTTAACGACTGCAGTTGATATTACAGGAAAAAGCAAGGGGTGAGATGGCTAAAAATAGCTTTATGTATATATGTAGGTGTTATTTTATTTGTTTTTTTATCTTATATTTTGGAAATGTAAATCCAGTTGTTTTTCCTTTACATTTTTTGGGGGGGCCCAAGAGAGTGGGGCCCTAAGCTAGAGCTTGTGTAGCTTATGCGTAAATCTGACACTGGTCATGAGGACAAGCAAGACAGGTGGCTTTTATCTCTCTCCGCAGCGTAATGCCGCTGTCTTTCTCTCCCGCTTGCAGTGGCAGACCTGGTGTACTGGCGTGACACCCGCAAGTCGGCGTTCGTCTTCACCGCCTTGATGGTGGCCCTGCTGTGCCTGCTCCACTTCAGCATCATCAGCGTGGCCTCCTACCTCTCCCTGGCCGCCCTCAGCGTCACCATCTCTCTCAGGGTTTACAGCAAAATACTACTCGCCATCCACCGGGGGGAGGGACACAACCCTTTCCAGTGAGTGAACCACAAGGCACCCACCAGCCCCATTGCTGTTGTTTTCTCACAGTAGCCAAATGTCTCAAAGAATCCAGGTAGACTGCCTCTGGACCTGGAGGTTCCATAACAGGCTAAGAAGCACCTGGCTGCTTCTTGTTTAGTCATGTCCAGTTCTTCGTGACCCCATGGACCAGAGCACGCCAGGCACTCCTGTCTTCCACTGCCTCCCACAGGCGTAGCAAGCCCGGGTGGTACCCGGTGCGGATTTTTTTTGTCACCCCCCCATGCTGCTTTGCTGGGGCGCTGGCAAAGCTGTGCCCTCTTGGGAGCCACGGCTCCTGTCCGTCCCCCTCCCTGGCTCCGGGAGCTGCTTACTGTGAGCCGGGGGGGTGCTAAGCGGCTCCTGCTTTGCTGCTTTACAGCAAACTGGGGAGAGAGGAAGAGAGGGGAAGCCGTGGCTCCTGTCTGCCTCTCCCTGGCTCGTTGTAAAGAGGCAAAGCAGCAGCCGCTTACGGCGAACTTGGGGAGGGAGGGAGGCTGGGAGGGGTGGGATCCTCTGCTCACGGCTGCAGCCATGAATGGAGGATCCTCTACATGCGGCTGCAGCGGCGCGATGGCTGCTCGCGCCACTGTGGCGGGGCACTGCCTTGTCACCCCCGGAGATGTGCCACCGAGAGCGCACCGCCCCCTGTTGTGACGCCACTGGCTCCGAGAACACTGTCCGACTCCAACCATCTCGTCCTCTGTTGTCCCCTTCTCCTTCTCTTTCCCAACATCAGCGTCTTTTCCAGGGAGCCCCATAGCGCACAAATTAAAGCGCACCATAACTCATCCCTTGGGATTTCTCCTGCGCAAGCCCCCTTCGTCCCAGGCTGTCTGAAGCGCCGTATTCCTCCCCCCCCAATGCCCAAACTCTGAGGCCCTTCTCTCAGTCCCCCCACCGTCTCAGGCCCCCGTGGTGAGGATTCAGGAAAGGGCCTTCTCGGTGGTGGCTCCTCCCAGGCAACTTTGGAACTCCCTGCCTAGGGAAGCCAGATTGGCTCCCTCTTTGCTATACTTTTTCTTTTATTCCTTTTCTTTTATTCCTTTGGGAACTGACTGGGTGGTTGTTTTTTTTAAGGAAAGAGCTTTAACAGTCCTGTGCTGTATTTCTTTCTGTTTTTGATCTGTAAATAATAATAATAATAATAATAATAATAATAATAATAATAATAATAATAATATACTTGTACCCTGCCCATCTGACTGTGTAGCCCCAGCCACTCTGGGTGGCTTCCAACAGAATATAAAACACATATACAGTGGTACCTCTACTTACGAATAGCTCTACTTACTAATGTTTCTACTTACGAACGGAGCTCCGTCCGCCATCTTGGATGCGGTTTAGATAGGATTTTTTCTACTTACAAATTTTTAGATAGGGTTGCTTCTACTTACAATTTTTTTCTCCCAATGCATTCCTATGGGATTCGACTTACAAATTTTTTCGACTTACAAATGTGCATTCGGAACGCATTAAATTCGTAAGTAGAGGTACCACTGTATTTGGTTTCTTTTTAATACTACTTTAATTCTATTACAGTTCAATTACATTTTAACGATTATATGTTTTTAGCCTTTTTTTGCATTTTTTTTTTGTCTTGGTTTGATTTGTTTAAGCCGCCTTGACATCCTAATTTTTCATTCCCTTAAAATTTTCATGGAGACTTTAAAAATAAATAAATTGTAAGTTGATGTGGAGAACTGGATTTAAGACTGAAAAAAATTAAAGCTGGTAAAAATTGAAATTGGCATATTGGCCCATTCTTCTGTGGTTAATTACTCCTATATCTGGAGGCTCCACTATGGTTAGTTGAAGAAAAAATGGACTATACTTCCCAATAGGACAGAGATCCTCAGAGTGTGCCATGAGAGAACAGCAAAAGGCTCCCATGAGTTCACATGCAGAAGAAACTGTCCGTTATGTCTTTGCATGGATCTCTGGCCTTGCCTCCTTTCAGTCAGTGACTCATGCAGAGATGCAACAGGCAGCATCCCAGGCAGGAGTCAGGCAGTTCTGCTGTGTGTTTTTGAACTGAGTGTGACTGTGTCCTTTGATGAATCCCAGCTCAGAGACATAGCAGGGTCACTTTGCCTTCCTCCTGGAGGAATGCCTGCTGCATCTCTGCATGAGTCACTTATTCGTGCATTCTTCCTGATTGGAAGGGCATTGCCTGTTGCATCTCTCTATTAATGTCTTTCAAAGGAGGGCATGTTCCCCGATCATCAACTTGTGCAGAAACACAGAGGTGGGGGCTCCTCTCCAGGTGGGCAGCCCTCACACAATCAAGAAACATATCTGTTAATGATGCCTCCATCTGTGAGCAAAAACTGTGGTTGGTATCTTCCCCATTGGGATGAATGGGAGAGGTATAAGAACTACCATTCACTTCAATGGGCCTTGCGTAGGGGGAACTTCCTCCATGGAATCAGATCTGCCTGGGGCTCAGCCTTCTATCCTTGAATGGCACCCCCAAAATCCTCCTGTACCTTGCTTCCCAGTAAATCCCCCTCTCTCCATGAGAGCAGCTGCAAAAGCATACCACAGGATCATAGACTTGGAAGGGACCTCCAGGGGTCCTCTAGTCCAACCCCCTCCCATACCACTTTGGAGGACCATAATTTGAGCTGTGCGGCAGGGGATGTGCCAAGGGGTGCTTCTTAAGGTTGTCTTTGACAAGATCACCTGACATTTGCTCACCCACCCGTCCCATCTTTGCCAGGGCCCAGCTGGATGCTGACTTGGGGCTGTCAAAGGAGCAGCTGGAGCGCCTCACAGAGCGGGTCACCTTCTACGTCACCTCAGGCACAAAGTCCCTCCAGCGCCTCTTCCTGGTGGATGACTTGGTGGAGTCCATTAAGGTAAGGAGGAGTCGGGCTCAACTGCCCCTGGATGTGGAGGTTCCGCTTAGCTGTCACGGAGCAGGGCCTGGTTGGCCGAGAGATACGTCTGACAAAATCCAACTCAAGAGTAGACCCATTGACATGAATAGACCCTAAGACGGCCATGTGTGCTGATGTCAACAGACCTGCTCCGAGCACCACCAGCTGTTGCCCAGAGCCTGAAGGTGCAATTAGCCAGGGCTGTTACATATATTTATTTTATATTTCGCGGCGTTGTTCCATTTACATCCCACCTTTCCTCCAGGGAGCTGAAAGGGGGTGTCCATGGTTCTGCCCCTCCCTATTTTATCCTCACAACAACCCTGCGGGGTAGGTCAGAATGAGAGCGAGCCAAGGTGACTGGCCACCCAGTGAGCTTCGTGGCCTAGTGGGGGGATTTGAACTCTGCTCTTCCAGTTCCTTGTCTGACACTAACCACTAGATCCTCTGTGGCGGATGCTGGTGTGTGTGTGTGTGTGTGTGTGTGTGTGTGTGGAGAGGGGAACGGGTTCCAACTTTCCAGGGACACAGCAGGGCGGGGGGGGGGGGACGACGACTCCCAAGATTGCACTCCAGCTGGTCTCAGAACTTTCTCTGAGTCTAACGAAACCCTCCTGAGCCCTTTTCTTTTCTCCCCCTGTTGCTTCTCAGTTTGCTTTCCTGTTCTACATCCTCACCTACGTGGGAGCCGTCTTCAATGGGCTGACTTTGCTGATACTGGGTAAGGCAGTGGGCTGGGCAAGGAGCAGCGCACCTCAGGGCTGGGCAGAGAGAAGGGGAGCCCACCAACTGGGGGAACAAGCAACAACACTCTTGCAGGCGGTCTTAGCATAGCTGCCAAGTACCCCGTTTTCCCCGGGAAACCCCTGTATTTTCTTACTATTTCCCGCAGGTGTCCCGAATGGCAAAATACCCTGTATTCCCCCGGATTATGGATTACAGAGCTCTGCGCCGGCACCAGAAGTCACTTCTATGCACTTCCTGACATGCGTAGAAGTGACTTCCGATGCCGCTGTGCCCATTTCCAAAATGTCTGCAGCGCCAGAAGTCGCTTCTACGCATGTCCGGAAGTGTGCAGAAGCGAGTTCTGGCGTTGCGGACATTTTGGAAATGGGCACAGCGGCATCAGAAGTCGCTTCTACACAGGTCCGGAAGTGCGTAGAAGCGACTTCCGGTGCCACGGTGCTGCTGATCCTGGATTTTTCAATCCGGAATTTGGCACCTATGGGTCTTAGTGGTTCAGTCGAGATTCACTCCACTACCTTGGACTAGACAGAAGAAGTCAGGGAGAAAGTCTCCTGTGCCTTTAAGAGCCTCATTACAAACAGATGTTCAGCTGGTGAAGCCATGTCACAAAACACCACCTGTTGGATTTATGACACAGATGCCCTGTACTTTTCTGTGTACAGTAATACCTCGGGTTACGAACGCGATCCGTTCCGGATCGCAGTTCGTAACCCGAATAGTTCGCAAACCGAGCGCGATGGGCGCCGCCATTTTGCGCATGCGCAAAGCGCGATTTTCGCGCTTTGCGCATGCGCAAATCGCGCGATCGCGTGCGCGCGGGGCGAAAACACTTCCGGGTTTGCGCAGTTCGTAACCCGAACTGTTCGCAAACCGAGGTGGTCGTAACCCGAGGTACGACTGTATAAGACTAGGTTTTTTCCCCTTTAAAAATCATGGGGGGAAATGGGGGTTGTCTTATACATGGGGAGTGCATAGGGTGGACGTTTGATTGGTTGCTGCCGCGGCTGTTAACAACTATTGTGCGTGTTATTGGTTGCTGCATCAATGGGTGGCGTTGATTGGTTGACGCTGCTGCAATTGGGCAGGCGATTGTCAGCTTCTGCCAGCGAGGAGACAGACGAGAGGCGAATTTTGCGACAATCACCCCTAAAGAAAGCTCAACAGCCCTGGGGAACCCTCCGCAAAAAAAGCTCTGTGCCATCTCCCCCCATTTTCTTAAATTTGAATCCCCCCAAATAGTATAATAGTCTTATACATGGGGGCGTGTTATACACAGAAAAGTACAGAGTGTGTATATATAATATATATTTTGGGGTGGGGAGTTCACACCAACGGTTCATTATTGCACCGTTTCCTACTACTGTTAAAAGGGTGGGGAGGGGGACTTTCGACTAAAGTTTTTTTTAAAACTACCACTAGAGAATCTGCCATGGTTCCCTGCTATTGCTTCTTAGATTTGCTTGAAAGAGACAAGATGAGCTGGGTGGCGGCAGGCGAGGCGTTGGTTCTGTCGGGCCTTCTCGGTGGTTTCCTTGAAAGCATATATATTTCAACTCAAAACCGATGGCGTTTGGAAAGGGCTCTTTGCAAAAATGCAGAGGAGGGAGATCTCGCCAGTTAACAGCCCAGTTGCAGGGTCTCTCTCGGTTAGCGTATCGGGGTGGGGTGGGGTGGGGAAGAAAGGCAGAGAGCGGCACGGCAGATTTTCACACTCATTTTTCTTTATTCTCCTTCCTGCAGGTGTGATAAGTGCATTTACCTTCCCTCTGCTGTACAGGCAACATCAGGTGGGTGAACTGGGCAATGGAGGGGGGCGGGGAGTGTAGCTGGGAGCATTCAATTCCTTTAAGTTGGGGGGGGCTTAAGCCCCTTCTGCTGACATCGAAGCCCTCCTCCTCCTCCCCCCACATGTCTGGCTGGAGGCTACTCAGGGTTAGGACCAGTTGAAGACAAGGATGAGAATCGTATTCTTAGAGACGTGGGGCAAATCGGGAGAGGTTCCCCGCTGTGTTCAGCTCTTGCTTACCAATTGCTCCTCAGTGGGAGGAAAGTTCATTTTTATTAATCTTCTGCAAAGGAAATGTGTGTGGGCCTTCTCAGTAGTGGCGCCCTCCCTGAGGAACACCCTCCCATCAGATGTCAAAGAAATAAACAACTATATGACATTTAGAAGACATCTGAAGGCATTCCTGTTTAGGGAAGTTTTTAATGACTGATGTTTTAATGTATTTTTTAATCTTTTGTTGGAAGCCGCCCGGAGTGGCTAGGGACACCCAGCCAGATGGGCAGGGTAGAAATAATAAATTATTATTATTATTATTATTATTATTATTATTATTATTATTATTATTAACAATTATTATTATTATTATTATGCTTGAAGCAGGCTCTTTGCTCATTTTATTTGCTGACAGTTTCATAAAACGCACATCCCGCTTTTCACCTGAGTGGCTTATGGCGATAAACGTTCCAAAACGCGAATCAAATCTCAAACCATTTCCCATCTCAGAAATTTGAGCAAGAGCGCAGGGGGAAAGATTTAAAATGTGAGAGCAGCCATCAGCATCCTGGAATAAGATGGTAGTTTTTAAAGCAGGGGTTGGGAACCTGTGACTTTCCTGATGTTGCTGAACTACACCTCCCATGATTCCTGACCACTGTGGAGCTGTAGGCCAACAGCATTTGGGGGCGAGGTCAGCTATCCCCCATCCTTGTTATGACCTTGATTGGCTAAGGTCCGCGCCAAGACCCACTGGGTTCAGCCCTGTCCATCACTGGCATGTTCTTGCCATGCCCCCATATTCCTACGAAAACACAGATGTGAAGAGAAAACTGGTCCCTATACCTGGACTGGAATATGTAGTTCTCCCTATTGCTTTCACCCTCTCTTGCTTTCACCCTCGCCATGCATTTACTGTTTTGCCCTCTCCAGGAGTGTGCAAACTACAGTTCCCAGGATTCTTCAGAGAAAGCCATGTGCTTCCGATGGATGGCATGCAAGCCTAGGAACCCTTTAAGCAGTTGCTGAGTGCCTTCCCCTTTCTCTGGAAAGCAGCTTTTCAAACATATCGGTGGAAGGCCAGAGTGCCTCTGAGAATGTACAGAGTGACATCTGAAGGAAGCAGCCTCTTTAAAGCTCATGCACACACACACACATCCTGGAGGCTGGAGGTCTTACTGGCATTTCCAGCAAATCCCCGCTCACCAGAGACCCTTTTCATAGAATCATAGAGTTGGAAGAGACCACAAGGGCCATCCAGTCCAACCCCTGCCAAGCAGGAACACCATCAAAGCATTCTTGACATATGCCTGTCAAGCCTCTGCTTAAAGACCTCCAAAGAAGGAGACTCCACCACACTCCTTGGCAGCAAATTCCACTGTCGAACAGCTCTTACTGTCAGGAAGTTCTTCCTAATGTTTAGGTGGAAGCTTCTTTCTTGTAGTTTGAATCCATTGCTCTGTGTCCATTTCTCTGGAGCAGTAGAAAACAACCTTTTCCTTTTTCCTCTCTTCCTCTTTCCAGGCACAGATTGACCAGTACGTGGGGCTGGTGAGGAATCAGTTGAGTAACCTCAGAGCAAAGTAAGTTGTGGGTTTTTTTTGGGGGGGGGTGTTCTCTCTCCTTTGCCCCCTGCCTCTTTTCCTTGCTTCTTCCTCATGTGGAGAGGGGGCCATGTATCCTTGCATTGCCCACCAGGCCTAGATCCTGGGTCAAAGTGGATAACAGCTTGATTCCCCCAACCCCAAGTGGGAATTTTGATGTTCTCTGTGGGCATTTTGAGGTCCTACCTTTGGTCAAGCTTGCGGGCCAAGCAGCACCCCATAGCTCTGCTGTCCTCTTCATGGCCTTTGCTGTTGAATTGCATTTATATCTCACCTTTTCCCCACAAGCAACTCAAGGTGGCCAACATGGCTTTCTTCCCCTCGCAACAACCCTGCGAGGTAGGCTAGGATGAGAGAGGCTGGCCCAAGGTCACCCAAGTGAGTTTCGGCACCAAGGAGGATTTGAACCTTGGTCTCTATCTGGTCCAACACTCCAAGCACTGCACGATGTTGGCTCCTATATCACTGTATTTGGAAGAGAGAGCATCACACAAGCGTGCAATGAATTTTCAGAAGCCAGAAACTGAATAGTGAATGGGGTTTCTGTGTATATACCCCCATGGGTAAGCAAAGTAAGGCTGGGGGGGGCGGATCCAGCCCAATCGCCTTCTCAATCTGGCCTGCGGACGGTCCGGGAATCAGCGTCTTTTTACATGAGTAGAACATGTGCTTTTATTTAAAACGCACCTCTGGGTTATTTGTGGGGCATAGGAATTTGTTCATTTTGTCCCCCAAAATATAGTCCGCCCCTCCACAAGGTCTGAGGGACAGTGGACTGGCCATGGCTGAAAAAGTTTGCTGACCCCGAAAATTATACCCTATCCCCACAGCGCCCCCTGGTGGCACAATGGGCCATGGCTTGTTTGGGGCCTGTAGGAATTATGGAGGCAGGACCTTCAGGTGGGCATTGGAAAGGGACGCAGCTCTCCTAGCCCTCCTGCAATCTCCAGAGCAGACTCTGCCAACCCGGTGCCCTCTACAGATGTTTTGGATGACAACCCCCACCACCCCCCAATCAGCACACCTGGAGGGGGCACCAGGTTGCAGAAGACCATAGATGTTTCCACATTAATTGATTGCCCTGCTGGCCACAGACAGAGATGGGGCTGGTGGAAACTGTAGTCCAAAATTTCTGGAGCGGGCACCAGTTTGTCGAAGTCTGCTCTCAAATTTGAGGGGGTGGGGACCACCCGTCGCCTTTAGCACCCATCAGCTGTAAGGAAGTTCAGAAGAATTTAAGAAGAATTGGCCTCGCTGCCCCCAAACCAGAAGTTTGTCTGGCCTCGCATCCTGTTTTCAACCACAAGCCTCGAAGAAACGTGCAAAAAAAAAAGGAGATGCGAAAGTGTTTGAGTTTCCCCTCTTGTGCGCCTCCCCGAATTTCATCTGGATTAAGTCCTTAATGTGCGTTTTCGCTTTAAGTGTGGGGACTGGGCTGTTGCAGCTTAAACTCAGGGCTGTCGCCTGTTTGAAGAGCTCTTGGAATGTGAATCAACTTGATTCATTCATGGATTAAACCTGCATAAATGTGTACACTGTGTTGTTGGATGGCCAATAGTTCAAAAGGGGAAATAGTCAAACTACGGAACTCCCTGCCACAGGAAGCAGTGACAGCTACCAACTTTGATGGCTTTAAAAGAGGATTGGACAATTTAATGGAGGAAGAGAGGGCTTCTCATGGCTACTAACTAGGATGGCTCTGCACTGCCCTCCACAGTCAGAGGCAGCGATGCTTCTTGATGGAAACTGCAGGAAGGGAGAGTGTTGCTCTTGTGCTCAGATCCTGCTTGTGGGTTTTCCAAAGGCATCTTTGGCCACTGTGAGAACAGGATGCTGGACTCGATGGGCCATTGGCTCTTCTTAAGTTCTTATGAAATATACTTTGTTTTTAGATGATGTATGTTCATCATATGAGGCATCACATTAGAAAAAAGTCACCTGTCCTTCCTCTCACCTACATAAGGGGTCCCTCTTTTTAAGATGGGGAGAGGGGCACCTGCAGTTTTTTTGTTTGTTTTTTGAAAAGAAACACTTAAAAAATATATACTGATTGATTACTCTGGAGGACACATTTTCCAGTCAATAAAAATAAAAATCTCTCTTCTAACCTTTTAAGAACATCAGACAATGGCCCAGCTGGTTCAGAATCTTGTTCTCACAGTGGCCAAATACCACAAATAGCCTAGGAGTCTAGATAGACTGTCTCTGCACCTGGAGGTTCCATAAGAACATAAAAAACCTGGCTGCTGGATCAGGCCAAGTGCCTATCTAGAATCGTAGAGTTGGAAGGGTCCTCTATTCCAAAAACCCCTGCAATGCAGGAATCATTTTGCCCAACGTGGGGCTCGAACTCATGACCCTAGAGTCTCAGGCTACTGACTGAGCTATCTTAACCAGCCTCCTGTTCTCACAGTGGCCAGGCAGAAGCCAATACAGTGGTACCTCGATTTATGAACTTAATCCGTTCCGGAAATCCATTCTTAAACCGAAACCGTTCTTAAACCGAGGCACGCTTTCCCTAATGAGGCTTCCCATTACCGGTGCCCTTCCACAGTTCAGATTCCGTTCTTAGACTGTGAATCTGTCCGCAAATCCAGTTCGCAAACTGGGACACTACTTCCGGTTTCGCGGAGTTCGTAAACCGAATTGTTCTTAAACAGGACTGTTCTTAAACCGAGGTACAACTGTAATGGGAGACCCTCAGGGTAGGAATTCCTGCAGATAATTTTTTTTTAAAGCATGAAACTCTTTCCATTTGCTACCGGCTTAATTTCTTCTCTCTCTCTTCTTTTCCTGCTAGGGTGCTGTCTAAGCTGCCGACAGCCAAAGCGAAAGCCGAATGAATGACTCCCCCTCTTTCCTGCTCTGACTCCCTTACACACAGAGAGATATACGTATATACACCCACACATGCCTCCTCCTCCTCCTGCCCCTTTCCTTCCCTCCAGCTGCCCACCCACCTCTCCCCAAAGAGACCCTCCTCCTGCCCTTTCACACACACACCCCATGGCCTGGACACAACAGAAAGCCGCTTGCCTTTTCCAGTCAACCCCCCTGGGCTAACTGCATGCCGGAGACGTCCGTTCTCCCAGCGTAGTACTCTGGGTGGCTGCCATCCTTGAGCAGAGTTGGCACAGCTTGGAGGCGGGCACCCTCCCCAGCACCCTTCCCGGCAGTCCCGAGGGGCTTCGGTGCCAGGAACCTGTGGCTGTTTGGGGGGTAGGCTAAGGCCACCTTTCTTTCCCTAATACCACCCTCCCCGGTCTCCCTCCCTGCCTGCTGTATTTATTTCTTAAGGGAAAGTTGACACGACCCGCCAGCCTTGGAGTAGCACCTTCTTTCTCCAGGAGGGAGGCTCCGTCTTAAACAGGTGCCCAAAGCTGGCCAGAGCACACAATCGACCTCCATGCACCTTTTATTTTCCTTTCTCCCGGGATGCTCCACTTTCTGCCACACCATCCCGGCCAACGATGCGGCTGTGGGGTTGGCGCGAGCCGGTTCTCAACCTTTGCCTGGATTTACACTTTAATAAAAATGTTTGTTGGGAAAAAAACGTGTCTGACGTGTGGCCTCCTGACTGTGATTCCTGCATCGCGGGGGGTGGGGGGTGGTTTGGGGTTGGGGCTCAGTGAACCTTCGGGGTCCCCTTCCAACTCCTTCACTGTCATGTACCTACGAATGGGCTACTGGGGGTTGGGGGGGTCATGTGAGAGTGCCTGCATTTGGCCAAATAAACCACTCCCCTTTCCGCACAGCTTGTAAAAGGGGCAGAGTGTGCCCAGTCTCCCCTCTGCATGTCGTATCGCCGGCTGGGGGGGGGGCCTCCAAAAAATAATGCATAACAGCACCTTCACAAAACATCAAATGCCATGGGTGCTTTAAAAGAGGGAAGGTAGCAGAAGGCATTGGAGACATTCACACTTGAAAATGTGAGAAAATCCTGCTGGGTCAGGCCAGCATCCTGTTCTCACAGTAGCCAAATTTCCCAAAGAAGCTAGGAATCCAGGTAGACTGCCTCTGGGCCTGGAGGTTCCATAAGAGGCTAAGAAGAGCCTGCCTGCATGTTGTTGAGTCGTTTAGTCGTGTCCGACTCTTCGTGACCCCATGGACCATAGCACACCAGGCACTCCTGTCTTCCACTGCCTCCTGCAGTTTTGTCAAACTCATGTTAGTAGCTTCGAGAACACTGTCCAACCATCTCGTCCTCTGTCGTCCCCTTCTCCTTGTGCCCTCCATCTTTTCCAACATCAGGATCTTTTCCAGTGAATCTTCTCTTCTCATGAGGTGGCCAAAGTATTGGAGCTTCAGGATCTGATCAGGCCAAATGGCGGCCCTCTAGCTCAACATCCTGTTCTCAACTGTGGCCAACCAGCTGCAAAAATGAGTCTTGGCTTCTCACATGCAAGAGCAAGAAGTTGGTGATGGAACAAATTTTGTTTTGGTGTTTGCTGGAGCCCTCCTAGAACATGCAGAAGAGCTTCTAAGAATGGGAGTTTCTGTTTCAGAGGTAATTGAAGGCTATGAAGAAGCTTTGAAGACAGCCTTAGAGATACTTCCTGATCTAGTGCTGCTCTGCAAAAAATCTCCGGGATGTTGGAAGTGGCATCTTTGCTGTAAACTTCAATACTGTAATGAGTAAACAATGTGGCAATGAAATATTTCTTAGTAATGTGTCTCCATTCTTCCTGAGCTGGGCCACTTTAATGCTGGCAGCATCAGAGTGTGCAAGATCCTAGGTTCTGGCATTTGCAATTCTACAGTATTGCATGCTGGAAAAATGCAACCTGTGTCGTTGCACGTTGGCGACAAATATTCACACAGTTGTCAAGAATTTGTAAGAACCTAGTAAAATCTGATATTGCAAGTTCACTTTATTTTAGGTTGTTGTTGTTTAGTCGTGTCCGACTCTTCGTGACCCCATGGACCATAGCACGCCAGGCACTCCTGTCTTCCACTGCCTCCCGCAGTTTGGTCAAACTCATGTTCGTAGCTTCGAGAACACTGTCCAACCATCTTGTCCTCTGTCATCCCCTTCTAGTGCCCTCAATCTTTCCCAACATCAGGGTCTTTTCCAAGGATTCTTCTCTCCTCATGAGGTGGCCAAAGTATTGGAGCCTCAGCTTCAGGATCTGTCCTTCCAGTGAGCACTCAGGGCTGATTTCCTTAAGAATGGATAGGTTTGATCTTCTTGCAGTCCATGGGACTCTCAAGAGTCTCCTCCAGCACAAATAATTCAAAAGCATAAATTCTTCGGCGATCAGCCTTCTTTATGGTCCAGCTCTCACTTCCATACATCACTACTGGGAAAACCATAGCTTTAACTATACGGACCTTTGTCGGCAAGATGATGACTCTGCTTTTTAAGATGCTGTCTAGGTTTGTCATTGCTTTTCTCCCAAGAAGCAGGCGTCTTTTAATTTCGTTACTGCTGTCACCGTCTGCAGTGATCATGGAACCCAAGAAAGTAAAATCTCTCACTGCCTCCATTTATTTCCCTTCTATTTGCCAGGAGGTGATGGGACCAGTGGCCATGATCTTAGTTTTTTTTGATGTTGAGCTTCAGACCATATTTTGCGCTCTCCTCTTTCACCCTCATTAAAAGGTTCTTTAATTCCTCCTCACTTTCTGCCGTCAAGGTTGTGTCATCAGCATATCTGAAGTTGTTGATATTTGTTGCGGCAATCTTAATTCCGGCTTGGGGTTCATCCAGTCCAGTCTGGCCTTTCCTTATTTTAGGTAGTTTGTAAGTTTTCATGGCACTTTGTAAGTAATTGTCTCTCTCTCACAAATTTGATAAATGGTGTAAAATTATTTTTGTGTGAATATTTGTCTACAGTATTTCATGTCATGGTGTTTGTTTGTTTGTTTTTTAAAAAAAACAACCTGAAGGTGATGTTACTTCTGTCAAAGATGCTGAAATAGCTGTGTATTCTTGCCCTTTTGATGGTATGATAACAGAAACTATGAAGCTTGTACTCGTCAAGAATGCTGACGAATTTTAGCAGAGGAGATATGCCCCAGAGGGAAACCTCAGGATCTGAGCAGGAGAAAAACTCTCCCTGCTTTTGGCTTCCAGCAACTGGTATTCAGAAGCATTGCTGCCTTCAACTGCCATCAACAGCCCTCTCTTCCATGAATTCCTCCAATCCTCTTTTAAAGCCATCTAAGTTGGTGGCCAGCCAGCCCTGCCTCCTGCGGGAGGGAGTTCCACAGCTTTAATTATGTGCTGCTGCGTAAAACGGTAGTTCATTCTAGTTCAAAGCTCTTAAATCTCTGGAATTCAATGAAAGGCAGGGTTGGAATTGTTCAAACTGAAAGCCGGCTGGAAGCCACGGGCACTCAATTGGGAACCCCTCCTTCGAGACACAGCTGCTTCAAACTTCCATTTGGAACCAGCAGGAGGAGTGTCAAGGTTTCCTCTTGCAAATCTGCAGTAGAAACTGAATGGGATAAGAGTTGGTTTAAAGAGCCAACCCGCACTGTGGAAGAGCTGCGCGACTCAGGTTCAGCGTGCACAGGGCTGGTGTGCTAACTCTGAGGGCCTACGGTGCAAGGCAGAAAGTGGGAATTCCTGTTCCAATATTTAACTCCTTTTCCGACTAAACTTCAGGAATAGCTTTCTGACCGTAAGAGCTGTTCCATAGGTCTCCCCTCAAGAGGCTGTTGACTCTCCTTCCTTGGAAGGTATTTTTTTCTGCAGAGGTTGGAAGGCCACTTCTCACTGATGCTTTAGTTGAGATTCCTGCATCGCAACTCTACATTTATATGATTTATAAGTGCAGTGCACATTTAGAAGCTGGTATTAACACACAGCGGGTGGCGCTGTGGTCTAAACCACTGAGCCTAGGGCTTGCTGATCAGGCGGTTCGAATCCCCACGATGGGGTGAGCTCCCGTTGCTCGGTCCCAGCTCCTGCCAACCTAGCAGTTCAAAAGCACGTCAAAGTGCAAGTAGATAAATAGGTACCACTCCGGCGGGAAGGTAAACGGCGTTTCCGTGCACTGCTCTGGTTCGCCAGAAGCGACTTAGTCATGCTGGCCACATGACCCAGAAGCTGTCTGCAGACAAACGCCAGCTCCCTCAGCCAGTAAAGGGAGATGAGCGCCATAACCCCAGAATCGTCCACGACTGGACTTAATGGTCAGGGGTCCCTTTACCTTTATCTATTAACACACAAGGTTTTCTCCGCACTCCCAGGTACATTTGACCTAGGGAAAGTTTAGAGCCTCCTTCCCCAGAAAGGTTTAAAATGGATTATTGCAGAGCTAATCTGTTCTGGAAAACTATGGATTTCTCTACCACAATCTCTATCAAGTCCATGTAACATGGAATGGATTGCATCAGGGGGTCCCAAAGGGGGCAGCAGCACCCCTGAGGGGCAAGGGAGCAACTGGGGATGGGATGGGAGGTGGAGATGGCTATCAGGCTTTGAAAAGCTGGCATCACTGGATCAAGTTGACCCCATTTGCTGAATCGCTTCAAATCAACATGCAAGCCATTGCTGCTGTTTTGAATTGTACTGTGTTGCAACCTTCCTTCTGGGGTAGGGTTGGAGGGCACCGAAGGCGAGTCTGTGGGACCAAGGGGCTGCAAAAAGTTTGGAAACCGCTCAAGGGGAGCCCATCGCATTTTACTACCCGAGGTGAAATGGGAAGGTGGCGCTCTGAAAACACACTGCTCCCCCCGCGCTGCCTCTGCCAAAGCCTTGCTTATCAGTGTCTCGGGAAGATTGCAGGAGGCCTTTGCAGGGCTCTTGCTGGAACCCTAAAGCCTCTGCAGCCGCTTCTTGCTTTTCCCGCAGCAGAGGGAAGATGTGCCTGCAGAGGTGCCCCTTGGATTCCACTGCCCGAGGCGGCTTCCTCAGTTTGCCTCATGGACAGCCTGGCCCAGGAACCACTGGTGTAGGCCATCCCTCCCCAGCCTGGCAGGGGCTAATGGGGCTTTCAGCACAAAAACATCTAGAGGACCAGATCTAGGAAGGGTGGATTAAGGCCATCTGTCATGGATGCTTTAGCTGAGATTCCTGCATTGCAGGGGGTTGGACTAGATGACCCCTGGTGTCCCAACTCTACAATTCTATGATTCTAAAGATTTGCCAGAGAATGGAAATGCTGGGAAGAGCCAGCAAGATTCCTCCCATGCAGAAGTGCCACCTAGGAAATTCGTGGAGGAGGAGGAGGAGGAGGCTACCAATCGCTACCAGCCATGTTCTGCCCTCTAAAGTCGGAGGCAGCAAGGCTTCTGAATCCCACTTGCCGGAAACTGCAGGAGAGTTGCTCTTGTGCTCAGATCCTGCTTGCAGGTTCCATGGCTGTCCCCTGTGAGAACAGGATGCTGGACTAGATGGGCCTCTTTGGCCTGATTGTCATCATCATCATAATTTATTATTTATGCCCCGCCCATCTGGCCGGACTTCATCAGCCACTCTGGGCGGCTTCCAACAAAATATTAAAATACAGTAGTCCATCAAACATTAAAAGCTTCCCTAAACAGGTCTGTCTTCAGATGTCTTCTAAGTCTGGTACATTGTTGTTTTTCTCTTTGACATCTGGTGGGAGGGCGTTCCACAGGGTGGGTGCCATTACCGGGAAGGCCCTCTGCCTGGTTCCCTGTAACTTGGCTTCTCGCAGGGAGGGAACTGCCAGCGCTGGACCTCAGGCTCCGGGCAGAGCGATGGGGGTGGAGACACTCCTTCAGGTATACTGGGCCAAGGCCGTTTAGGGCTTTAAAGATCAGCACCAACACTTTGGTCATGGGTTCTTTTAAATTTACACCCCAAAATCTGCTTTCCAGGAGATCTCGCCACATGTGCTTTCGCTTAGCATGCTGCAGAGGGCACTCCAACACCAAACAAGGTCCCAGCACATAAAACATGGCACCCACCCGCAACACCAGCTTCCTGCCACCCCAGGTTCTGCCCCACCCTGAACGTGAAGGGTTAAGGCACGAGGTAGTGGGGGTTTGGGGGTCTCGGTGCGGAGAAAGCCAGGCAGCTCTACAGCTCAAGGTTTTTCTTTTTCTTTTTTTATTGCACCTTAATGTTAACTTTACAGGAGTTTGAAAAAATAGACATCTTATATCCATCGTTAAAAAGTGCATTTTTCAAAGCCGTCTTTATTTGCTATTTTTGCTAGCCAAGGTTAAGTGCAGGGAAGAACCGCCAGCCGGGTCCAGAGTTCTCTCCTCTCCTTCCCGTCTGACGGCCCCCCAGCTGCTTAATAAAACATCATCACACAAAAAAATAATATTACAGCACAAGGGGGTAAAAATAATATAATAATTATTATAATAGTTAAAAAAATTAAAAATATTCCCCCATTCCCCAGCAAGTGTATAATAAGCAATTTAAAAAAAAAAGCCGGTTAAAATAAAAGTCCATAAGATTAAAAATAATTCTTTTTTAAAAAATAAAACGAAACACAACATTGAAAGCTTGGTCACGAGGGAAGTTTTTGGAAACATCCTGAATGGCGTGCTCTAGAGCTCCATAAAGCAACAAGGCAGCTTTTTTTGTTTTTTTGTTTTACCCCAGTCCATAAACACACTTGTGTGGCAGGTTAATAAGAGGCAGCGCGGTGTCAGAAGCGGGCAGCGCTGTTGCACAAGATCACGCACGCGCACAAGAGATACACAAGAGCTGCTTGGCGTTGGCAACCGAAGCAACAGAGTGCAAGGGGACCCTGCTGGGGTGGGGGGCCACTTCACAAGCAACACGGCTGCAAACCCATTGAAATGCTGGGACAGGCTGAGCCACCGACACTTTTCAAAAACGGAGCTCACATATGAGGATCTGAGCACCCTAAAGTGATATCCACGAGGGTGCAACAAGGCAGGAAGAAAGCCAGAAGCCCAGAAATTAGGAAAGGCTGCAGCCGGAGATGAAAGGGCGGAAGTCAGCTAAATATCCAGAGGTTTTGTTCCTCACCAACAGTGTCACCAAAGGGGGAAAGGTGGCGGGGGAGAAGAGCCAGCTTCAAAAACCACGGATACATCAAGCAAAAGGAAACCGAGAGAAGGTTAAAGGCAGCTTAAAGTACATAGTGTCACAATATCGAGGGTGGGGGAGGAAAGCATCTATACAAGGGGGGGAAAGAGAGGTCCGTTCACAGTATATCACCAAGCACAACTCCCCAATATCCCGGCAAAACGGTTGCCAGCCACCCACGGGAAACCGAGCAAAGGCAGAAGCCCCTAGTGGGAAGAGGATTCATTCGGGGGGGGGGCAAGTTTAAAAGGCGATGGGTAGACCCAACATAGAGCTGGCCCCCAACCAGCTAGACAAAAATAAGAGATGTGGCGTTCCAGAAAGCCCACTGTGCAAATTCATAGCAAAAAAGGTACTTTTCATCTTTCTTTTTTTACTAGCATGGAGGCTGCCATCCTCTAAAAGGCTTCCATATTTTCTGACAGACAGACCAGGGCTGCCAAACTATTGCACAAGTTAAAAATCTGGTGAATTTTGCAGCCGAGGTTCTCATTACTTAAGTTTTCAATTTTGTATTGAACTCAATATACTCTCTCTCTCTCTCTCTCTCTCTCTCTCTCTCTCTCTCTCTCTCTCTCTCTCTCTCTCTCTCTCTCTCTCTCTCTCTGTGTGTGTGTGTGTGTGTGTGTGTATTAACAAAGTATGAAGAAAAATAAGTATATATAAAACTTCTTCTTTATACTTTGCTAACACCAAATACTTTTCTACTGCCCTATGATTATATTCCCAGGACATTCACCAAAGCGCCTAAGCTGGTAATCTTGTGAACTAGAATAATTTCTGTTTGCAAGCCTATTAAAGTAGACTTGCTCCTCTGTGCATTAAGGGTGCAACTCAGTGCATACATAAGGAACTGAATTCTGTTGCGCTTACTTCTGAGTAAGCATGCACCTCTGATCAGGCAGCAAGCTTAAATCACTCAGAAAACAGCTTTTAAGCACCTCCTGCGCCATATTCTAGACTTGTTTTGAAGTTGACAGTAGGCACCTGCCAAAATAATTTGGGAAAGGATGGTCACTGGCGGGTCAATCTCTCAAACACGTTTCATAGTGCAGGCTGATAACTTGGAAAAATGCATTGAGAGTGCCCATTTCTAACCACGCAGCTGGCAGAAGATTCACATGCAGCCAGGCAATGTAGGGTCTGCTAGAACGGGGGGAGGGAATCCCACCCCCATTCCTCCTCATTCCCCTTACTGACAGGCCATCCCCTTTTGCTCGGCTTCTTGGGGTCCCTTCCAACTCTACAATTCTATGATTCCATGAACAAAAGGCAGCAAGAATCAGAGAACCATCGTCACATTCCATACTCAGCCAAAAAGTCCACATTCAGCAAAAGGCAAGGGCCCCGTTCCCCCCCAAGAAAGCAAGTTTAGGCTCAGAGTTCTTCCGAGACGGAGGGTAGATCATCACTGCAGCCCAGAAACATCCTTCCTCCTTGGCTCTCCCATTTGAAAATTGCAAAGCCCAAAAAAGCAAGGAAATGTTAAAAGCGACCGTTGACACACAAAAAAGGCGTTCCACTCACTGCACCCCGGCAGTCTTAACATCACAGAGCTAGTGGCTGCGGGTGCTGGTGTAGCGAGGGCTGGCGGGTGGCTTGGTCTCTTTATAGATAAGATATTGGTGTTTTAAAGGTTCGATGCTCCCAAGCTGGGGGGTGCGCATTTGCCATTTTCCTCTCTCTTCTCTCTCTTGCGCCCCCTTCACTTAACGCAGATGTTTGCGCAGGTGGGTCGTTTTGGTTTTTTTCTCCAATGGAGGTCAGGCAGAGAAAAGGTTTCGAGATCGGGAGGCGGTTGTTGGGCTTTTGTGTTTTGCTTTTGCGTGCTCTTTTGAGTTTCACAACGCAAGGAGCGAGGGAGAGTTCAGGGAGTCCGAGGACTGGTCGCTGCTGCTGTTCCGCTGGTGTGTGGCTCCACAGGTGGCTCCCTCTGGGTAGGTGAAGACAAACGAAGATGTATAGGAAGGGTTAGCCGGGTACGGGTCGGTCAGCTGTTCACCATGTGAAAAGTAAGAACTAGAAAACGCTACCTCCGCCGGGGACAAAGCCTGCACTCCGCCAAGGGTCTGCTGGTAGTGGAGGGGCAGCGACGAGTAGGCCGTGGGCCCAAAGGGGTCCTCCTTGACCGCCAGGGCTAAAGCGCTCACCTCGCCAGAGGTGCCCGGCTGCCCGATCAGTTCTGGCACGTCCTCGTAAGGGATCTTGCAGCTAGGCTTGTGAGCCACCAGGACAAACTCCAGCCGTTCGCGTTCCTTCTGAAGCTCCGCAATCTCCGACTCCAGCTCGGCCTTCTCCTCCTCCAGCTGGTCGGTCTCCTGGGGAAGGAGGGGGGGGCATCAGCGGAGTCAGCAAGGAAGCCATGGGGGGGCAGGGAAGGGGAGGTGAGATGGTGTGGAATTGGGGAGCTGGGAGGGATACCACCACCACCAGTTCCCTTGGGTCTGGCCAAAATTCCCCAGAAGCTCAGGACCGCAATACCTCAAGGACCGCCTGTTTCTATATGAACCAACCCAGACCCTGAGATCATCGTCTGAGGCCCTCCTTCGTGTGCCGCCTCCTCGAGAGGTACAGAGGGTGGCAACACAAGAACAGGGCCTTCTCTGCAGTGGCTCCCTGATTGTGGAATGCTCTTCCGAGGGAAGTTCGCCTGGTGCCTTCATTATACACCTTTAGGCGCCAGGCAAAAATGTTCCTTTTTAACCAGGCCTTTGGTTGATCTGATTGACATCCTATGCCCTTTTTAAAATGTGTTTTGTTTTGTTTTGTGGGGGTGGCTATTGGGTTGTTGCTTGTATTTTTATTAGGTATTTTGTGGTTTTATATCCCAGTTTGGGGGGGGGGCACTGCAGTCAGGGAGTCTGCCATTTCTCCTGCTCTAGCCAAGCAAGCGTCCAGCCAATGGACTCTATGGCGCCCCATTCCTCCAGCGTCCTCCAATATGGTGGCCTAGAGCCGTTAGCTACTTTGCAGGGAAAGCAGGAGGAGACAACCCACTCTCAAGCTTGAAGCTCAGGAGGGAGGAATTGGGATTTGCCTGGTCCCCAAAAGATGGGGGATGAGCTGTCAGTTTTTGAAAATTTGTAAATAAAGCTTGTTATCCTAAATATGGGAGCCCAAAACAGCTTGGAATCTTTTTATTGCTTTTAAGGGGAAAGATATAAACAGCAGTTACAGCCTATTTTTAAAACAACAACACCTTTTTCAAATATCCCGATGGAAGAAAAAACATTCCAAACCCTTTGCCCTGAAAAACTTGGATTTCGGGGCTTCAGTGGAGTTTTGGAAGATTGGATCAATGCAGCTTTGGGGCTGTGTGGGGTTGGGGGGAGAGAAGGGCAGGAACAGGTGAGACATTCCCAGACAGGCTCTTTGGCATTACCCCATGGTCATAGGGGAATGAAATAATTGGCCGTTTGTGGCCCCTTAAAATGGTAATCCCTGCCATGCAGAGGCAAAGTGGGGTAGTGGTTAGAGCCTGGGAGACACCAGGATTCAAATCCCCACTTGGCCGTCAAGCTCACCGTGAGACCTCCGGTCACAGTCTCTATCTCTCAGCCCGACCTACTTTGCAGGGTTGTTGTGGAGATTAAATGCTAGGGAGGTGGGATATAAATGCAATCGACAGAAATCGACCATTGAGCCAGGCAGAAGAGGACACTGAGGCAGCTCCACCTCTCTCAAACTTTGTGGGTTCCCCCCCCCCCCAATGGCAGGGCCAGTGGCATCAAAAAGCTCGCGGCCAGGAAGTCCCAGTTTTACACTCACCGCTTGAAGTCGGTCTGTCAGTTCACGGCGGCGATTCCTACACTTGGCCGCTGCAAGCTTGTTCCTCTCCCTCCGGACACGGCGTTTCTCTTCCTCCTCGGGTGTCAGCTGCAAGGGCAGGAGAAAGAGGCGGTCAGTCCACGGATGAAGGCTAGAGACAATTCTCCCTTTCTGGGCATGGCGTCCTCCCAAAGGATTCTGCCACCACCTCTCTCTCTCCTGCAGGACAAACCAACTGCATCCATCCCTAATGAACCTTGGAGAAGCTGTTCTTCTTTTGGACGTCATGAAGAGACAGCAGATCCCTTCCCCTGACTGACTGTCAAGGATCCTGGGATCCACACAACCGATCCCTGCCGCCAACACTATCTTTGCTCATTCTGGTGGGACAGATGGACATACTGGATTTTACTCCAGTATTCAACCCAGGAGAATACACTCAAGTAACCCTGTGAGACTCTTAATCTGAGGGTTGTGGGTTTGAGCCTTGCATTGGGCAAAAGATTCCTGCATGGTCCCTTCCCAACTCGGCGAGTCTATGAAAAGATGCAGCAACGTCGGGGCACCAGATTTGGGAGGGTCAAGTAGCCCAACTTAGCTGGATGCTGCCCAGCCAGGATCCAAAGTGGTTCTGGCTACAGTGGAGTGGCAAATTTGTCGCTGCAATCTGGGTAAGTCACCCATACTTTCTCCCACGCCCAGTACCACCTTTCCCCCAAGCTACCAAGGGGGCGAGAGGGCAGAGAACGCAACCAGCCAACAAACAAGCCATGCTTTAACTACGAAAGGAAATAATTGGGCTGGTTTAATCCCACCCCAAATATACCGGTATATATATATGCCGTTAAGACGATTTTGGGGATCTGTTAAGCAGGGCCGAATTATCAAGGGTGCAAAACGATTTGAGTTAATAACCTCGTCGCCGGCTCCCCAGAGGAAGTTCCACAGGAGAAGCAGGGCCCTACAATCCTCCCCGCTCACCGTTTCCTCCCGAGTCCTTCTGGGCCGGGCCCTGGTGGAGCGTGGCTGGGCGGCAGGCACCCCCGAGGGGCCCGCACCGTAGGCAGCGCTCAGTCCTGGGGTGGAGTAGCTGGTCCCTGGCAGGTCGTAGGGGTCCACGGTGGGAGGAGGTGGCTGCTGCTGCTGCTGTTGAGACATTTGCTGGCCCGGAGGCTGCTGAGACTGGGCCATGGAGGAAATCAAGGTGGGCTGCACCAACCACTGCAGGTCTTGGCTAGTCGATATGGCAGTCACTGTTGGCACAAAGGATCCGGGCATCTCCCCAAGGCCACTGCACTCCTGGAGAGGGGGAGAGAGAGGGAGATATGCATGCTCAGAGGAGGCAGCAACGACAGCAGAAATAAGGTTTCCATGTTCCTTCTTCACGAAGCACCTTTGTAGGCAACCATGGCCTAAATCAGGCATCCCCAAACTGCGGCCCTCCAGATGTTTTGGCCTACAACTCCCATGATCCCTAGCTAACAGGACCAGTGGTCGGGGATGATGGGGATTGTAGTCCAAAACATCTGGAGGGCCGAAGTTTGGGGATGCCTGGCCTAAATGATCCAGGTGACATAAGCTGGCCCCCAAGGCGAATGACTAGCAAATGAAGTGTTCTGCTTTATCAATAAAATGTTTGTGGGAGCCAATGTGTGCAATTGGTTTCTTCTCAACCTCATTCGTTATTACGATTTTTAAAAAGCAACCTTGGCCACTACTTTAATGTTTGTAAGTAGCTTCAAGTTCATTTTTTGGGGGGGAAAGAAAAGTGACAAGTAATAGCCTGCTGCCCTCCAGGTGCTCACAGAATCGTAGAGTTGGAATGGTTCCCGAGAGTCATCTAGTCCAACCCCCTGCATTGCTGAACTGCAAATCCCATCAACTTCAGCTGGTGTCGCCAGTGGTCAGGGATGCTGGGAGCTTTAGTCCCAATGACACCTGGAGCACCAACCCCATATCTAAGCCAAAGTGTCACCTAGCTAAGACCAAAGGGGGTTGGACCAGATGAACCTTACGACCCCTTTGACAACTAGGAAATGAGCCACTACAGCTGGCTCTGTCATCTAGCCCTGCCTGCCATCTAGGTTATGAGAGAGGAATTACCAACTGGACTGGAGAGGCAACACAGATATTCTTTCACTGAGCGAGCTGGATTTCTGTTAAAAGAGTTGGTGGAAGCTTGTGGCAAACTCTGTTCCCTCTCCAGCTTGAGAACTGAAGGCTAACCTCTCATTCCTCGAACCGGTAATAAGTGACATCAAGAAATATTAGAAAATATCACGAAATCAAATGAAGGGAACCATCAATGAACGCCACCACGATGGACACTTTTAGGACAAGATACCAGAATTCTTTTTATTGCTTTTAAGGGGAAAGATATATACTCTCTCTCTCTCTCTCTCTCTCTCTCTCTCTCTGTGTGTGTGTGTGTGTATTGTGTTCTGCACCTATACTGGGAATAATAGTCTCTGGTTTGAAACCTTGGCTTTTTTCTAATCTTTTTTAGGACGAAACCTCAAAGCACACAAGCAACCGGAAGGTGTGCTATAATAAGAGCCCCAAGTACAATAAGATCTGAGGGGAAGAAAGCCGCCCGAGATTCCCCCTGCAGGTAACACAGCTCAGAAATAACTCTTAAACAAGGAGCTCAAAAGCAACTCAGCTCCTGGTTGCTTACTATGGGTGGGGAATGGAGTGAATAGGAGGGCAAAATGAGGATCATCCATAAAAATTTGCTGCTCCTTCCCTTAAAAGCAAAAGGAAAGGGTTTCACCCAAGTGACGCTATGTAATTCACAGGAAAGCCAAGCTGTCTTCAATCCACTATCTGGCCTACCACCCCACACTTCCAAATAGGTTGGGGGCTGGCTGCCATTCCTGGCTGGAGTGTCAGAGGCAAGCACATTTATGCCCAATAACATTATTACCCATTTCTCAAGTTCACCAGTGGGTCAAAGCAAGATGTGGGCTCCTCCGCCCCTTCATTGCAGCCCCCTCTGAATTGCAGAGGCATGTGCGTGCCCCTACAGAGCTCCCAGAGGACCAAGGACAACATTGGGAGAGGAAGATGCATGCCTGCTCCCCCTCCCAATTTAACAAGGGAAGGAATGAGCTTGATGCTTATTATGGGCTGGAGCAAGGCCCATTTCTCTCTTCCAGCTAAAGGGGGTATTATGGAGGGGAGAGCTGGCAACTGCCCCCCGAAATATGGGACGCAAAGCATTGCACTTCTGCTCCCTCCCCAGCCGGAGAGGATTATTTTTAGCATTTCCTTTTTTCTCTGCTGACTTGCACCAAGATAGAAGCAGCAGCAGCATAGGCTGGAGGGGGCGTGGCCTCACAGTCCGAGGCCCGGCCAATCCGCGCGCTCCTCTCGCCCGCCCCGCCCCTTAGCAACGGGGGTGGACCAGCGTTCCAAAATAACCCGCGCGCCTCGGGGAGGAGGTGGTGGAGGAGAAACGCGCCGTGCGTGCTTCACGTCAGCACGGAGGGTTCCAGCACGTCATGCGTTACGCACAACCCCGCCCCCCTTTCCCCCCTTCGTCTTCGCGCTTGCCTCCTCCACTCCCCCCCTCTCCGCGCATGCGCATTCTAAACCCCGGAGGGAAGTGGGGTGCGGGAAGCAGAGAGTTTAGGAATGCGGACCGCAGTGGAGTTTTGCGGGAGTGTGTTTCAATTACTATTACTGGAATATTTTATTCATATTTTGCTTTTCAATCTTGGGTTGGGCACCCGATCCGGAGAATTAATTTCTCCGTGCTTTAAAAACAAAAAAAGAGTCGGAGGGGGGGATCTGTTCCGCAATCAGAACCAATTAGGGAGGAGATCGGCCGAAGTGGGCAGGTGAAAAGAAAAATAAAAGGGACGGCGGGGCGGGAACAGGAAAACGAAAAGCACATGCAGTTGCGGTGGGGGGGGGGGGAAAGAGTCCTCCGAGAGGCAGACATGCATGCAAGCACCGGAGACCCCGAGCTGACGAGCGCTTGGAATAGGGGCTGGGGGTGAAGGGAGCTGCAAGAGGCGTAGAAGGGAGCCCCGTTCCGCCTCCGATCTCCTGGATCCCGGCACCCTGAAGAGTCCGGTGCAAAGGGCGCCCCCCCCCGCCTCCATTCCCATGGCTGGACGAAAGAACCCGGTAGGCAAGTGTGTGTCCCCTCACCCCCACCCCCAGCTATCCGCGGCTCTTACCTGCGAGGAGGCGGCAGCGGCGGCCGTGGGGCTCCCGAAAGAATCCACCGAGGAGAGGTACTGGGACTCGGCCGAAGGGGACGAGCTGCACCGGGAGGTGGAGTCGTAATCTCCGGGGAAGCCCTGATACATCTCCCTCGGGGGCGCCGGGGAAAGGCCGCGGCCTCGCCGGGGGCGCCTGGAAGCCAAGGTGAGGGCCGAGCAGAGCCAGCCGGCCGACCCTCCCGCCGCTGCCGCTGCCGTGGTCGCCGCCGGATCCGAGGCAGGAGGCTCGACTCTGGGCGCCTCCGAGAGTTGCTTTTCTCCGGCTTCTCCCTCCTCTTGCGGAGGGGGAGACGGCTCCCTCGAGTCCCCCCCTTCGCTCTCCTTTCAAAGCAGCAACAGCAGTAGCATAGTCCCGAAGACGAGGACAACGGCAGGCCGAAGTTCCACCGGTCGAGCCAACTCCAACCCCAACGCGCGCCAAGGAGAAAAGCCTCCCCCCTCCCCCCAAACAAGCAGCCAGCAATCCGGAGCGGTCGGTCGGTCGGTCTCAAAGCAGCACTGTCGGGGCGAAGCGGGGTCTCCCCTCTGGCGCTCGGTTGTTTCTCCGCTGCCCGCCGCCGGTCTTCCTTCCCGGGCCCGAAATCTTATGAATGAACCACGCTCTGCCTCGCAGCCTATTTATACAAGAGGGGGGCCATGCCCCGCGTGACGTCAACCAGGAAGCGCGCCGAGCGGGCCCCCGAAACGCGGCTCCCCGGCGAGCCCGGACCTCGCGGACCCCGAAACTCGGCCCGCGGCTCCCTCTCTCCCCGACGTCCCCTCTTGCCGAAAGGGGACTTCGTGCGAGGCCGCCAAAGGGGTATTTCAGCGGGGATTCCTCGCTCCGCCCCGCCGGAGTTCCTGTGACGCAATTAGCCATATATGGCCTTGTCTCTGCTGTGTTTGTTTGGTATCCTAGCAATGACGTCAGAGGGAATCCCTTTCTCACAGGCTTCGGCGGCGGCGGCGGCGCTGGAGAGCTTTCGTGTTTGCCGCCGCGGCTTTTTATTAATAGAAACTTTTACTACCGTTCTAGAAATGGCCTTGGGAGCTTGAGGCGCGCAGAGGGGAAGGCGGGAGGGGGATCACCTCTCTTCTCGTCCCCCCACTCTAGAAACCACCCCCACCCCACATTAGGGAGAAGACTCCGAGGGATGCCAAGGAGTAGATTTGTATTATTGCCAGGAGGATCGGCACTTACCTCCCCGCCAAAAAATATATATCACAGTATTATAGTTCACTCACGGAACTCATTGCCCCAAGATATGAGGATGACCCTTTTAGATAAAGAGCGAGGGGAGGGGAAAACAAATTCAGACAAGCTCCAGTAGTCTGCCGCCAATAACCCGCTTGGTTCAAAGGTAGATGGTTAATTAGACATTTATTTAATTTTTGCATATTACCAAGAAATAAAAAGGTATGTGGAATTAATTGTACAATACTTTGCCATTCACAGCCTGATATTCGTTTGAAGGCAAGAGAATGAATATATATATATATACACACACACACACACACACACTGAATTGTTGTATCACATGTAAACTAAATTGCGCTAAACTCTGAGCCTCACAGGTTAGTGCCCCTCCCCCCCACATCAGTTCACAAATGAGTTGATTGATCCCACTAATTAATGCTTACAACTCTCATATTCTCCTATTTTGGAAAGGTCTTCAGGAGCCATTCTGCTTGCGACCCATAAATTTGCCTGAGTTTTCTTTTTTCATCTTCCCTCACAATCCCTTTTTTCTTTTGTGCTGTGGGCAGGGGGTTGTCTTTTCAGTGACATTTGCTAAGCTCCTCCGACAGCTTCATTTGGCTGAAGAGCAGGATAAAAACGCCTGGCATCAATAAGGAACATTCCCACCATCCTGGGAACATGGTGGCGCTGCCCTGTCCCCTGCATGTGAATATGTCTGAAGCACAGCACACAAATGCCTGTAATGAATCCATTCTTTGGCTGACTTTCTTCTCTCTCCCTCCCTCCCCATCCCCTGTTTTTATGATGAATTTGCAAACTAATCATCATCACCTTTCACTCAGATGCCTCATTAAAAGCCCCAGGGCTGCAGCTCAGTGGTGGAACACCTGCTTTGAATGCAGAATGCCCAAGATTCAATCCCTGGCACCCCTGCACCTCCCTGGCCGAAACAAGAGTCCAATTCTAAAAGAGAGGCTCTGAGTTCGAGACAGCTTGCAAGCACAGTCCCTCAGTTTCAGAGGGGTGGAGCCTCTGCTAGAGAGTGAATTCAGAGGTGCAAATATCCTCTGTGGATGAACCGAAATATTGCCACTCCCACACATGCTTCACCTGACCTTTCCATAGCTTATGTAAGTGCAAGACAGACACACCTTTTGCAAGGGTTTGGATTGCCGTCGTTAAAATCCACTTTTGTCTAGAGGCTGGGAGTTCCCCAGGTTACATTGCAACACCTGGATTAAAAGGGTTTGACCATGGCAGCATCTTCAGTGTGCTGATAGCATGTATGGAACATAATAAGTAGTTTTATACTGAATCAGACCACTGGGCAGACCTGATTTATTATTGACTATGCTAATTGGCCGTATCTCGCCAGGATTTGGGGCAGAGAGTCTCTCCTGACCCTATACTGGAGATGCTATTTGGACTTGAAGTGCTAAGATGCTATGAAGTGGACAAGGAAAGGACAAGGAAGTTGTAAAATTAAGATATCAGTTCCTCTGAGAGCCAGTGTGGTGTAGTGGTTAAGAGCGGTAGACTTGTAATCTGGTGAACCAGGTTCGCGTCTCCGCTCCTCCACATGCAGCTGCTGGGTGCATAGCTGCCAAGTTTTCCCTTTTCTCGCGAGGAAGCCTATTCAGCATAAGGGAAAATCCCTTAAATAAGGGATAACTTGGCAGCTATGGCTGGGTGACCCTGGGCTAGTCACACTTCTCAGAAGTCTCTCAGCCTCACTCCCCTCACAGAGTGTTTGTTGTGGGAGAGGAAGGGAAAGGAGAATGTTAGCTGCTTTGAGACGCCTTAGGGTAGTGATAAAGCGGGATATCAAATCCAAACTCCTCCTCCTTCTCCTCCTCCTCCTTCTTCTTCCATCCAGAAATATAGCACAGAACCAGGAACATAGGAAACCATGATCCCCCGCCCCCCAAATGGAGAATTGCCTCTGAACATGTGCAGATTGGCCTTTACATATCGCTTGAGTATCCACAGACAGTTTGGGGTGAGTTTCCTGTTCAGAGAGTTTGTCTTTTAGAAGGGGCTATGCCCTGGCTGCCCTCTTGTTAGAAACTGAACACCAACTAATGAGCAGTTGTGAGGGGCAACCTCTCACCTCCCAGAGAATGAGCTGTGTAGTCGAGAATCTCTTGCTCGCAACTGTGGGAGACATTGATTCCTATCATGACGACAGCCAGGTTGAACCGTCACCAACTGCAACTCAGAAGGAGAGCTTTCTGGATCAGGCCAGCGGCCCACCCAGCCCAGCATCCTGTTCTCACATTGGAGAAACCTGCAAGCAGGATCCGAGCACAAGAGCAACTCTCCCCTCCTGTGGCTTCCAGAAACTTTTCTCTAAACTACAAAGCCCCAAATGCTGCAATCTTTTCCCATAGGGGGGGAGTCGCTCCACCCCCTTTATCATCTTGTTTGCCCTTTGCTGAACCTTTTCCAACTCTGCGACACCCTTTCTGAGCTGAGGCAACCTGAACTGTTCGCAGTATTCCAAATGCGGTTGGAAACCTCTGGAGCAGGGGTTCCCAACAAAATTTTCTCGAGGACCCCTCATCGAGCCGCTATTGTGACAAGGACCCCCATTAATTCCTAATCCTAAAATTAAAAAGTGAGAGCCAAATTAAGAGTCTTTTTATATTTTATATTTATACGTTTTTTACAGTTCTTCCTCTTCATCTGTAGGCCTTTGTCGTTTTAACGAACCACTTTTAAACCAACGGTCCATTTTTAACTACGCAAACTGTAGCTTCCGCGAAAAACAACACTTTGTTTACAAACACTACTGTTTTGCAAAGAGGCAGCACGTGCCAGGGAGGAGGGAGGGGAATGGAGAAGACAGGGTACCTGCGCAGTAGCGCACAAATGAAGCCGACGCGCGCAAAGCATCTTGGGGAGGTGAGCGTTAGTAGAATGCGCGCGCTGCCTCTTTGCAAAACAGTAGTGTTTGTAAAGCGCCACCTAACGGCATACAGCAGAACTACTGCCTCTATCTAATTCTAGTTTTGCGCTAGACTCTGCTCATGCAGGAAGCGGCCAAAACAAAAAATCTGTTATCATACGAAATATATTTAATATATTTTTTATTCTAATAGCATCTTGCGGACCCCTCTGGCATAGCTCACGGACCCCTGGGGGTCCCCGGACCACCTGTTGGGAACCACTGCTCTGGAGGGATTGGGGAAGGCTGAGCTGACTCTTAACAAAAGGGGGGTGGTCAATCTGCCCTGCCAGGCTGAACCACTGCCTTTTGATCTCAGGGGAATAAGCCAAGATGTCACCTTCCTAGAGCCCCTCCCTGGCTTCTGGGGAGGTTTTAGCAGGTGTTTCCAGGGAAGGCTAATCTGCCCATCCCACACTAATAGCTTTGTATTGCTCCACCCAGCAAAGAACTGATACTGAGGCCAAGGCAGGGGATTTATGTAACCTGCAGGTGAAAAGGGAACGCCTATCCGTGCCAGCCTGACTGCTTCTTTTGCCTTATGATTATTGCACAGAAACGTGCCAGTCCTCTTCCTCCTCTCCCCTTAGCTAGGGCCTCCTGATCAGCTCCAGATGTGCTTTAAACAGCTGGCATTGAGGAAGAGCTTCCCTTTTTATTTTTACTGCTCATGGTTGTGGGCCTAACTTGTAAGATGATCCTTTGAGACTGGGATTGTCTAGGCCAGGCATGGCCAAACTCGGCCCTCCAGCTGTTTTGGGGCTACAACTCCCATCTTTCCTAGCTAACAGGACCAGTAGTCAGGGATGATGGGAATTGTAGTCTCCAAACAGCAGGAGGGCCAAGTTTGGCCATGCCTGGACTCTAGGCTGTCCCCCACCCCCATTATCATTTAAAGTGTAGTCTTAGCAAGAGTGCAGTGGAAACACCGATGAGTGCTTGAGGCTTCCTGCTCGCAACATCCCCTGTCTGCCTTTAATAATATTTGGAGTGGATTAAGACAGAACTTTGACAGCCTAGACTACAATTCCCATCCGCTTCAGCCAAGCACTGTGGACAGTATGGAAGTCTGAGAGGGTGGCTGCCTCCACATGCGATCTATGCATGACCCCATAAAAAGTGAGGTCTGCCCCCCTTCCCTCGTTTCCCCACTAACTAACCCCGATAGGTATGTTCTCCTTCCACTGAGAACCAGCTTCTGGAAACAGTAGGAGGAGAGAGTTGCGCTCGTGTGCATGCTCTTTTTGTGATTTACTGGCACAAGGAAACTGAGGAGTGGAAGACTGGACAGATAAACGAAAGGACTCATTCATGGAGTGCATAATCTGTGGAACTCCCTCCCACAGGAGGCAGTGGTGGCTGTCAATACGGATGGCTTTAAAAGAGGGTTAGTTAGTCAAATTTGTGGAGGATAATATGGATGGCTACTAGCCAAGATGCCTAATCTCTGCCTCCACAGGTGGAGAAGGCAGCAATGCTTCTGAGTACCAGATGTTGGAAACTGCAGGAGTTGCTCTCAGGCTCTGTTTATGGGTTTCCCATGATGGGAATCTGTTTGGCTACTTTGGGGACAGAACTCTGGGCTAGTTGGTCCACTGGCCTGATCCAGAAGGCCTCTTATATTCTTACTGGATACCGAAGACCTTTTTATTTCCAGCAGGCTTTTCTTTTAAAAACAAAAACAAAATTGCCTTTTATTATTCATTTTGTATATCTATTTCATTCATAACTCACTTCCTTCAAGGCATCTTGAAGTGATTTGCAATCTAGTAGAAATGTATGTTAAATCAATGGCACCCTACGCCCCTTTAAAATGTGGGGTGGGTTTTTTGGGGGGGCGTGTTGGGTTGTTGTTTTTATTTTGGTTTTATATTTTGATTTTGTTGTGTGAACCGCCCTGAGATCTCCGGGTATAGGGTGGTATATAAATTCAATAAATAAAAAATAAATGCTTAAAGTCAATTGGAAAACAAAGGGAAAACAGTTACGTAGAAAGCAACTACAACAACCCATTCCGCATTTATAAAAACTCCGTCTTTCAGTGCAGCCGCACCAACCTTTGGAACTCCCTGACTATTGACATCATTCAGCTGTCTTCGCTGTATTCCTTTTGGCGCCTGCAAAGAACCTTTTGGTTTTGAGAGCCTTATGTTGATGCATGTTTTAACCTGTTCTTAGCTGAATGTCAATTTGAATTTTTTGAACGTTTCAGTTCCCCCCTCCCCTTACTGATTATTTCATTGTTTCATCCTTTTCGTAAACTGCTTTAAGTTTCTTAAATCAAGCGGTTTATAAATTGTATGAAATAAAATAACTTCACTTTCAAATTCATCACGAATAGCACCAGGGGGTAACGGCCTCCACTTCAAAGTGTGGTTGGAAGGGAAAGCCTTCCACAAGCACTTAAAATGCAACAAAAGTAGAGACCCCTGCCTGGTATATAACAGCAGGGAGTTCCTAAGGGCAGATATCACTGCATTATTCTGGCATCATGCGGCTTAATACATTATAAGCCGCCCTGAGCGGTATGTTTACACTAGAAGGGTGGGATATAAACACTCTTAAACAAATGAAATAAGCTGAAATTAAAGGTTCCAGGGTGGCTATAAACCTGCAAGCCTGGATCTGCTCTGCCTTTGCTGTGATCCAGCAAGGCAACTCTCTTGTGTTCTCAACGGGCGTGAACCGAGAAGGAAACCGGTGGGCACCCTGCCAGGCTCATGCCAACAGGGCTGGGACAAAAGGATGGGAAACAGCGTCCAGATCCGGAACCGCAGTTCCTGGTCTGAGCTGCAGTGCCTCTTCCACTGGCTTTGTTCGTGCCCCTCATTTGGGTGGCAGTGGAAGGGGCAGGCCGGTCTTGGCTCCCAGATTGTTCTGACAGCCTTTTTCTTGAGGCATAAGGGGGAGAAACCCACGGGAGTAGCACCCAAAACCATTCATCAAATGCACTGAGCGCCATTCAGCACTTGCTGGTTCCTAGAAATCCAAAAGGAGCAGCAGTGTGGCAATGTAGTCGGAGAGGGTCTAAGGTCAGCATGAGCAGAGTAGAAGAATAAAAGGCAAATCGTCCCTAAATTAAGGTCCCTTTGTTACTGTTAATTGCCTGGGTGCATGAGGAATTCATTCCTCCAGGCAGCTGGCTACACTTCAGTCACAGAAGCCTGAGAGTAGGAACCTTGAGAGGCTGTTTGTATGTCCCCCTCTGTGCGAGAAACTTAGAACTGTTTGACCGTGGAACCTTAGAAGGCGGTGGACTCCATTGGGGGATTTTTAAGCAGAAGCTGGATGGCCATCGGTCAGGGGTTATTTTGTTGTGATTCTGCACTGCAGGGGTTGGACTAGATGACCCTTTGGGGTCCCTTCCAACATGACAATTGTATGATTCTGTTATTGCAGCCCTGGGCACATCTATGTAGGAGTAAGGCCCACTGAACTCAAGAGGTTTTTCTGCAGAGTAAACCTACACCGGCTCTTGATCCCACCCCAACCCCCAGGGGTAGCATAGTCTGGCTTTTAGACCTAGCTTAGCCTCAGGAGCTGATTTCAATGCCAAGGAAGATTCCTGGACTCTGAGAAGCAATAATAAAGGACAGAGTGCGACCCTGAGCACATGCAGAGTCCCTCGTTGCTGGCTGGAACTGTAGCCAGCTCCTTTCCCTCACACATCTCAGATTAGCCGGTAGGGCTCTCCCTGTTAGGCAGTGTAGCACAGGCAGGTTTGGGATCTAGCCCCTCTTGCGCATGTGCAGAGTGCATTTCCACACACACCCCAGACACTTGGCATGTGTTTCTTATTTCATAAAATTTACTCTTGATTGTAAAAAAGGCAACAACCTCGAAGCATTTACAAAAAATATAAAGCTATAATATTACCAATATGAAGAACTAATAACAATAATTTAAGACTTACAGAAAGTTAAAATAAGAATAGACTAAAAACAGATTAGAACTTGCATCAACTTTCTAAGAATCTGGCTAGGCTTGTCTAAACAAAAATGTTTTTAGCAGGTGCTGAAAAGTGTACCGCGAAGGTGCCTGTCAACAGGCAGGGAGTTCCAAAGTGCAGGATCGAGTTCTTACAAATGTGGAACCGGGATTATGTGGCCCCTGTCGCAGTGCCAATTCTCCCGCTCGAAGTGGTCAAGTGGGCATATATGGGATAAGGTGATCTCGCAGGTGAACTAGTCCCAAGTTGTTAAGGGCTATTTATTCACAAAGAGCAACACCTCGAACTTGACCTGATAGAAAATCAGCAACCAGTGCAGATCTCTGAACACAGGCATTACATGCTGACAAGGCGTCTCTCCTGGCAGCAATTGTGCTGCAGCATTCTGCACTGACTGCAGTTTCCGGAGGGAAGCCTCACAGAGAGCACCTTGCACTAATCCAGTCTTGAAGTAACTGGTGCATAAACACTACTCTGGCTATGCTTTCCCGGTCCAGGAATGGCTGTAGCTGCCGAACCAATTGCAGATGACTAACGATGTAAATCAGAGCTTTCCAAACTCTGTCGCGACACATTAGTGCATGGGAAGGCAAACTAAGGTCCGCGGGCTGGATCAGGCCCAATTGCCTTCTGGATCCGGCCTGCTGACAGTCTGGGAATTGCCGCGCGGATCACCAGTGCGTGTGCATTCTTTCCCTCACACGGCGGCGCCTCCGCCTCCTCCCTCCCTCCTCCTGACTTCTCCCCGCCCTGCCTAGAGGAGGAAGGGGGCTGCAATTTGTTGGTGCCAGCAGCAGCAGCGCTCAAGCGGCCACCACTTTTAGCAGCCCCTCTCCAGAGCCCTTTCACGTGCCTCTCATCGCCCCTACGCCACCGCCAGCCCCTGCCGCTCGCAAGACACAGGTAAGCAGCCACGAGGGCTTGTGGTGCTCTGGCATCATTCCCCCCTCCCTGCAAAAAAATATAGTCTGGCCCCCCCACAAGATCTGAGGGACAGTGGACCAGCCCCCTGCTGTAAAAGTTTGCTGACCCCTGCATTAGTGTGTCGGCTGCAGTGTGTAGATGCGTTCCTCGATATGTGTCCGTATCTCTCATAAGGGGTTAGTTTAACCTCGGGTTTGCTAGTGAAACTGAATTACTGTGTCGCGAAATGATGCATGTCTAAAAAAGCGTGTCACCAACATGAAAAGTTTGGAAAGTTCTGATGATGTAAAGATTAAGCAATACTGAATTCCCTGTTGCGAGGAATGTCTCTTGCTCCAGTTTGCGCTGGGCGTGAGAGGAGTTTGTCCTTAGAGGCAAGGAACCTCCTGACTCTGTCGGCTGTTTGCATTCCTCTGGGTAAGGCTCATAACCACAACGCAAAAGGCTTTCTTGCCGCTGCCACAAACTGATCTTCCCGGGGGCAGTGACCGGCAGGCGAGACACAAATAATGACAAGGTGGAGCCTGGCCTGGCCATTTCTGCCTGGGTACCAAATATAGACCCCGCCAGCCTGCCCCACCAGCAATCAGACAAGACCCTGGCGAGGCTTGGCTATTCTGAGTAGCTGGTTTTCACCCCCTGCCTTGCCCCACTGTGCTACCCTCTGTCTGCCTGCCCACGACTGCTGCCATCTCATTGCTGTCTGATCCCCACCCCCCACCCAAGCTGAGGGACGGTGACTAGACAGAAGGGCTGCCCCCTCTTTCCAACAAAGTGCCTTCCTCCCATGGGGAAGCCGAAATGAGGAAGGGCCACCATAGCTCCGTGGCCCCTACTTCGCATGCTGAATGCCCCGGGTTCAAGCCCCAGTGGCAACTCCAGGCACAGCTGCAAATTTAGGGGTTCTGGATCACTCAGTTGGGAAGCAAATATGGTCTGTGGTTCATCACTAGCACAGCAGTACAAGGCAGGACAGGACTACTACTATATGATTGCCATCTTCAAATATCTGAAGGGCTGTCACATGGAAGATGGAGCAAGCTGGTTTTCTGCTGCTCTGGAGGGTAGGACCCAAAGTAGTGTCTTCAAACGGCAAGAAACTAGATCCCAACTAAACCTTAGGAAGGATGTTCTGAGGGTGAGAGTTCTTTGGTGGTGGAACAGACTCCGTCGGAAGGAGGTGGGCATAGCCAGCCAGAGAGGGGTGTTTGTTTGTTTGTTTGTTTGGTTTGGTTGTTTGTTTGTTTTGCAATAGGGCCTATGAAAAGTGCATGTTGGAGCAGCAGAAAAATCTGAGGGTTTCAAAATGCAAAATATCGTTGTGACGCTGACACACCACTGCTCTGCAATTTTCACAGATCCAGTTATCAGCCGTAACTTCTCGGTCACAGCTTCCAGACAGCCATGGATCCCAGAACCTATCTTGAGATATCAGCCAGTAAAGCACACACACAGGGATTTAGTATTATGCTCCTCCCCGCAGTACAGCCTTCCCATCTCAAGCCCCACACTGCAGTCACCATCCCTTTGGGTGAGAGCCAGCTTTAACCTGGCACATTCGACTATTGCCAGGTAGGGCGCTAGTGAAGCTGCAGGGATCTGTTCTCTACTCAGGATAGGCTGAATATACTGACAATAAACTTAACAAATAAATCCTGCATTTCCATTTGCTGGATGTTGCTGCTTTTTTAAAAACCCCGTTTGAACTTTTGACCTAAAATCCATGCCCCAAGTGCCTGCTCTGCTTGGTGTGTCTCAGGACTCATGGCAATGGAGCATGCTGAGGGGCAGGGCTTGAAATATTGGCGCTCTGAACCACTCACCACTTGCTCAGCTGATCCTGACCTAGTTTTGGAGAAGACTTTTTGAACACTGCTTAGGGTGGTCAGCTACATTTTGCTGGTGACTGCGAGGTTGTGATGTATATACAGGAACATATACTGAGTCCATTGGTCCATCTAGCTCAGTATTGTCTACATTGACTGGCAGCAGCTCTCCACTGCGTCTGGAGATGATGTTGGGGATTGAACCTGAGACCTAGTTCTGCATGCCACTCAGGTGTTCTGCCACTGAGAGCTACAACCCTTCCCCAAATGCACCTATATGTATGGATTACATCCGTGCTTAGTTAAATTTTTCACCCTTTCCTTTACGAGGGACCCATTGCTGGCCTCCGCCATGGATTCATTCTGCAGCCCACATCTTTTTTTTTCCAGGGCAGGTGGCATGTTCTGTACCTGGGACCTACCTTGCAGGGCTGTTGTGAGAGAGCAAAATGCATTGGTGGTTCTGCCGCATTTTGCACACTAAGAGGGGCACAGTAACTGTATCAACCCCTCTGCATCTTTTCTGGAATGTACCCCTGGGAGGTTCATATGGTGTTGTCATTATAACTTTAGGCGCCAGGTGAAAATGTTCCTCTTCAACCAGGCCTTGGGCTGATTATATCCAATGCCCTTTTAACTATGTAGGGGTGGGCCGAGGGGGTAATTGGTTTGTTCTTGTTTTTATTACCGGTATGTATTTTGTGGGTTTTTTTATCTTGTTTTTTTATGTTGTGAACTACACTTTCACCTACGGCTGGAGGGCAGTATATTATTATTATTATTATTATTATTATCATTATTATTATTATTAATCTTTATCATCATCTAGTCTAGTGGTTCCGAAAGGGGTGGCACGGCCCCCTGGGGGGTGGGATTACCAGGGGGGCCCCTAAGAGGCAAGGAGGAAGCAAAGGGGTGCTGAAGGTATAAACGGCTGCCAGACTCTGAAAAGCTGGTATCCCTGTGACAAAAGTCCATCCCTTTTGTTAATTAAACTAGTTTTAATTGGGTTTTGAATCAATGTGCAATTAATTGTCACTGTTTTTAATTGTATGGTCTTCCATAGGGGATCATGCAAATCGCTATTCTGATCAATGCTTTTTATTGGGGGGGGCACTGGGGTGGATGAGTTTATGGAACCGAAGGGGGCAGTGGCTCCCCCAGATTTGGGGGAAAATTGCTCTCGAAGTTTCCTTCCACTGCACCCCTATAGAAAGCGGGGTGGGTGGGTGACAAACCCAGGCCTCCTGTTCTCTGGATCTACTCCCCCCGCCCCTTTTCCTCGGAGATATATTTTGCTTAGTCATAAATAGCTGCCTTCCCTTAGCAGAGAGGGAGGCCTTACTCAACACCCCCATAACGTGGAGGGGCCATTTCAACCCAGCAAAGCCTATTTCTGTGTTTTGCTGCTGAATCACCTTCCTTATGATGCACGAAGCGAAATAGGAAGGAGCAGGGCTCGCGCCACTTTTGAGGGGTGAAGCCTAGTTAGGAAACCTCAGCTCTTCAGACAGATCCAGAGAGGCGGTCAGCAGTGATTCAGATCCAGGATCCGGGGGGATGGATCGGATCGGCTGGACAGGGAGACGGACACCGCCAGAGACATTTCTGGCTGTCTGGCTGGGGAGGGAGGGAGGGAGGTAGATCCTCCGACGTGTCTGACACAGCACTTTGATGTCACCGGCCAAGAACGCTGCAGCCATTCCAGGGCTCTGAGTCACGGTTTGGGGGCCGAGCCTGCAATTGGGCGCTTTCGCCTGCTGCTGACACATGCGCCTCGCCATTGCTCCGTTCGTTCGTTGGTTCGTTCATTCATTCATTCATCCGTCCAGCTGTTAAGGCTATGTTGTAACCCAATGAGGAAAGCAGGAGAAATGAGAAACGGTTTTTTTTCAAGGCGTGCATTTATTTCTCAACAGGGGAAGCAGGGGTTAATTGGGGTCAGGGTGGTGGGAAGCAGCACTGCCCGCGGTTTCTATCTCTAGGCAGTGAGGTGCAATGGTCAGAGCAAGAGAGCCACACGTGGCCAGCAGCTTTCTTCTTTCCTAAAGATTTTAAAATTGGGTTTACCTTCCAGCTCTACAGTACTATGATACTATTTTCGTAACTTATATCAGACCAGTTCTTATGACAACATAACTACATTGGTATCGTCTGAAATATTCAGTAACATTATGAGGCCAGGTATTATGAGAAAGGAGCAGATTGCCATACCCCCCATCCACCCTGAGGATGAAAATGGGGTGGGAATGTTTGTTTTTATGGGGTGTACTGGGAGAGGGTGCTTGGAGCTAAGGCGCCTGGGTTCTGTTCTTTGAGAAGCTGCAAGAGCATCTCCTGGGAGCTGAGGTCCCTTTGGCACCCACCCCAATAAAATATTTGAGGACCCCCCCCATTCGATGGGCATTGCCATTCAAGTGGTGTTTGTGTGCACCATGTCTTGTGATCAGTTATGTAGGGTGGGGCTTACCTGTCCCCTACCCCACCCCAAATGTTTAATTCAAGTTGGCACCCCTGTGCAAGAGGAAATGTGGGCTGAGACTTTCAGGAGGCAGGTTGCCTGGGCCCTACCCTCCTCTCTCTGAATCCCCCCCCCTCCTCAGGTTCTAGCTCTTGGAAGAATTTGGTATCAGTTGCCAGCGAGGAACAACAGAAGGGGCAATTGACTTAGAATCATAGAGTTGGAAGGGACCCAAGGGTCATCTAGACCAACCCTCTGCAATGCAGGAATCTCAGCTAAAGCACATTGACTCCTGCTTTGCTGGCTTCCCATTGGGGCATCTATCTGGACAGCAGGGGTAGCAGGGGGCTGGATTAGATGGACCTCTGATCAGGATCTGGGCTTCCTTAAGTCTTCTCTGGGTTTTCTTTCTCTGGCTGCCAGGGTGAAAGGGGATCTTCATGACCAAAGGGACCTTATTTAGCGGGACAGGCTTGTGAACATCACCCTCAGAGATCAAGCTGTAACTTGTGAAACTTAAGCCACCCGTTAGACCTAGAATAGTGGCCCTAGGAAAGAGTGCCTCTAAGCATGGCCTGAGTGCTCTTCTCCTCATCACATGAGCAGGCACATGCATACACAAACTCTCTCATCCTATTCATTAAGATCTGTGTGAGGTTCTCTACTTTTCCTCATGGTTAAATGAGGGGAGGCACCCCACCCCTCACAGAATGCCAGAAGAAAATTTCCCTTGCACACATTTTGTTTTCATTGCGTTTTTAATGAAGCATTTAAAAACTAACTGGCAGCGGGAATTCTTCAGAGGCAAGTTCCTGCCTGTGAGCTTACAACCGAAAAAAAAAATCTGCATTTCAAAGGGCAAAGAGTTTAAACAAACAAACAACAATAATAAAAAGCCTCAGTGCAATACTTTGCATGTTTACTCAGAAAGAAGTCCCAGAGTTATATCCCTGGCAAGGTACGTTTGGGAACGCAGACTTAAGATGTGCTTTTGAAAGCAAAGGCATTAACTCAAATTAGTGATGCTCCAATTGTGGCAACGCCCTTGCTGCTTGGCTCTGGTCCAAAATTAAAGGAAGGCAGCCTTCACCCACCTGGTGTGCCATCCAGGTGTTGGAGACTACAATTCCCATCAGCCCCAACCAGCGCCGAATTAAGGAATGGGCTCCCAGCCTTGAAATGTCCGGAGCGAGACAAAGGCCTTTCGGGGAATCAGGATGCCTTGTGCCCCTTCACCTCTCAGTTTAGAAAAGAAACAATTTGATAAAGGAGAGATACCCTTTTGGACTGCTCAGAAGAAGGGCAGCCAATGTGGTGCTCTCCACATGTTGGCAACTTTGTTGTTGTTTAGTCGTTTAATCGTGTCCGACTCTTTGTGACCCCATGGACCATAGCACGCCAGGCACTCCTGTCTTCCACTGCCTCCCGCAGTTTGGTCAAACTCATGTCCGTAGCTTCGAGAACACTGTCCAACCATCTCGTCCTCTGTCGTACCCTTCTCCTAGTGCCCTCAATCTTTTCCAACATCAGGGTCTTTTCCAAGGATCCTTCTCTTCTCATGAGGTGGCCAAAGTATTGGAGCCTCAGCTTCACGATCTGTCCTTCCAGTGAGCACTCAGGGCTGATTTCCTTAAGAATTGATAGGTTTGATCTTCTTGCAGTCCATGGGACTCTCAAAAGTCTCCTCCAGCACCATAATTCAAAAGCATCAATTCTTCGGCGATCAGCCTTCTTTATGGTCCAGCTCTCACTTCCATACATCACTACTGGGACAACCATAGCTTTAACTATACGGACCTTTGTAGGCAAGGTGATATCTCTGCTTTTTAAGATGCTGTCTAGGTTTGTCATTGCTTTTCTCCCAAGAAGCAGGCGTCTTTTAATTTCGTGACTGCTGTCACCATCTGCAGTGATCAAGGAGCCCAAGAAAGTAAAATCTCTCACTGCCTCCATTTCTTCCCCTTCTATTTGCCAGGAGGTGATGGGACCAGTGGCCATTGGGTTTTTTGATGTTGAGCTGCAGACCATATTTTGCGCTCTCCTCTTGATCCCCTTCATGGATCAATGCCTTGTCGTGGCGAAGGGGCTTGAATAACTCAGAGAAGCTATGAGCTATGCCATGCAGGGCCACCCAAGATGGACAGGTCATAGTGGAGAGTTTTGACTAAACGTGATCCACCTGGAGAAGGAACCGGCAAGCCACTCCAGTATCCCTGCCAAGAAAACTCCATGGACAAAGACAACAGGCATGTTGGCAACTAAGGCGCCCATAACCTCTGGATTTAGGCCATGCAGGCTGTGTCTGCAGCATCGTGAGGGCACCACCACCACGTTGGCTGCCCCTGGCCTAAAACTTTGTGTGCATGTTTCTTCCCCTCTCTCCTGCACTCCAGCAGGGCTGCTGGTGTGAGAAATGTGCAGGATTTCGACCACCAGCTCTGTTGGCTGCACACTGTGTCTCGGGTTCCCCTTCCTTCCTTCCTCAGCTGATAAAAACACACATGTCCTGGACTGCGGCTGGTCACGTGAGCTGGAAGGAAAAGGCTGGGCAGAGGGAGAGGGGGGTGTTTGTGGTGGGGCAGGGAGGAATTGGCTCGCCCTGTGGAAATAATAATCATACCAGCAATAAGAGACCCGTGAGGACGGATTGGAGTTCTTGGAGCAGAACCTAGCTGCTGTGGAGACCTTGGGGGGGGGGGACACTGAGGATGGAACGTCTGGAAGAAGCAGCGTACAGTATGTGTTAAAAAGGCCGTGTGCATCTGTGAAATCCACCAAGCAGAGTCTGAAGGTGAACGGCTCTCCTCCAGTCTCCCCCAGCAGCTGGCATTTGAAGATATACTGCCCCTGAACGTGGATGCTCGTTTTGCTACTGTGTCTCCTCCTCCAAAGCACGGACTAAGGAGTAAAGCCTACACAAATCCTGAGGCCGTTGGACGCCGTTTATATATCTCCTCCCAGCGACTCCTGCAGCCAAACGTCTTGCTCTGCTTTTCTTTGGACCGCATCAGTGAGGTTGTCGTCTGGGCAGCCCAGGACCTCCAGACACATTGCCCAGGTTTGCGCCCCAGAAGGTCACTTTGGTGTTGCAAAAACAACGCAGGAGGCAGCAGTTACAAATTACCAGTGTCTCCTGCCACAGCAGACGCTGTGATTCTCCAGTGGTTTTACTTACTCTCAGGTGCACTTCATTCCCTCTCTAAACAGACAGGTGACAACAACAACTTGAATGTTTCCAATTCTCTTTTAGCAGGACCTAGCCTTTTCTGGGTCACAGCAAGGGGCCAGCTAGTCCATAACCCTCCCACCACCACCAGAAAAAACAACAACAACCCAAAACAAACCCACACCACACACACCCATACCATCGCCTTCTTCTGGTTCGGGCCTATCTGATGTAGGGTGCATCAGAGGTGGCGGGGTGGGGGGTCTCAAGACCCTAGGGCAGGCAGAATGGTTGATAGGAGGGGGAAACAGGTGGGGGCGGTAGAGGGGGGCAGGAAGAGAGAGAGGAATCTACCATGCAGAAGAGATTTCTGGACCAGGGATGGAGAGGGCCCTGTAGCCCCTCCAAGTGCTGCTCCCGCCTCCCCAGACCAGTGCCCAGGTTGGCTGGTGGGTCCTGCAAGTCCAGTTACATACCTGGCAGGCCCTGGCTAGGCCTAGTGGGCAAGGAAGCCCCCCCCCAGGATGGCCAAACAGAGATCACCCATCATAGTTGAGACTGGAAGAGGCAGAAGCGATGGAAGCCAGGGGCCAGGGGCAGGTAGGAGGCTGCAGGTGAGTCTAGGGAGGGATAAGATGTGGTGGGGGCCAGGAGGAGGAGAGAAGCAGGGGATACAGGGAAGGCTGATAAGCAGAGTGTAGCTGGGGGCACAAGGACGGGCAAAGCATCATTCCAGTTGCATCCTACATGTTAAGCTCTCTGAAAAGAGCAGTGGGCTCCAGGAATAGAAGGGGAGTGTGTGTGGGGGGAGAGCTCCTTGTTTGGGGTGAAGGGCGTTTGTCCCCCACCTATGGTGCCGTCCATGTCAGGAGGGGCGAGTAGGCAAGCGGGGGAGGGGCTCAGTCTTTGTGGGGGCGGGCGGGGGCTGGATTTGGAGCAGAAGGCGCGGGAGACCCAGCGCAGGCAGGAAGCGATGCGCAAAGGGATCTTCTGGGCTGGGAGATGGGAGGAACCCCAAAAGGACCGAGGACCGGCTGAAGGCAGACAGAGTCCCAGGGAAGGAAAAGGAACGAGGAGGAAGCCCGTGCGAGCAGGCGGGCTACGGGAGCACAGCACCCCTGCCTCGGGGGCTTTCATAGAATGGTTGATTTGGAAGGGAAGGGATCCCCAGGGTCATCCAGTCTAACCCCCACCTCCCCCAATCCCCTGCAAGGCAGGAACCACAACTAAACCTTTTGCCTCTCCCTTCCGATCCTCTCCATGTTCCAGAGTTGGAAGGGACCCCCAAAGGTCATCCAGTCCAACCCCATCCCTGCAGTGCCGGAACCGCAGCTAAGCCCTTTCCCTTCCTTCCCTTCTTTCTCCGCCGGTCCCATCCAGCTCCGGCGTCCCGGCTCGGCTCGGCTCGGCGATCCTCTCCTAGCTGTGCGAGCACCCGGCCGCCCCACGTGGCTGGCATCCCGGCCGAGAACAAACAACCCGCCCGTCTCCCTGGCAACGGCGTTCCATTCCTCGCGCGCGTCATCACGCCGGCCGTTCGGGGCTTTGTTGACGTTGCCCGGCAACGGCGCCGCTGCCTTGGCGACGGCGGGGCAGGCGGGGCGGGGCTTCCCGAGGGCAGCGCCAACGGGAGAAGCAAACCCTCCGGAGGCGGAGCCGGTCGGCTGCGGTTCGCTCTTTCTTTTTCTTTTTCTCTCTCTCTCTCTCCGCCCGCACCCCCGATTGAAAGGAAGTGGGGCTCACGGTGGATTTGTAGTAGAGCCTCCGCCCCACTGCTTGTTAAACGAATGCCAGGGAGGGTTTTGTGTATCAGGTGAGAAAGAGGAGGCGGAGGAGGGGAATGTTTGTTTACTAGTAGTTCGGAGTATGACAAAGGGAGACCCCTGTGGGGGCGGCATGTGGGGTGAAATGTGTGGGAGGGAACGGGGCCCCCTGTCGATCTGGGTGGGGGTGACAGCTGGTCAACGTAGAAGGACTCCCCGCGCCCTTCTGCCAAAATACTGTACTACTGATGTTAATTCACTGAGAAAGAAAATACCGTGGCCCCCCTTTGATCAATGGGATAGAAGTCATGAACCCCCCCCCCCGCAACCTAGGAATGTTGTTGTTGTTTAGTCGTTCAGTCGTGTCCGACTGACCCCATGGACCAGAGCACGCCAGGCACTCCTGTCTTCCGCTGCCTCCCGCAGTTTGGTCAGACTCATGAACCTAGAAATAGTTTGCTTTTAGACGCAGATTGTGTACGGATAAATCCAGTGATATTTGGAATGCATGAACAAGAATTGTAGTGACTTGTTAATAATTGCATACTCGTCGGAATCAATCGTTGCATTGGCCGGGAATGGAACCCGGGTCTCCCGCATGGCAAGCGAGAATTCTACCACTGAACGACCAATGATGTGGGTGGTGCTGTGGTCTCAACCACTGAGCCACTTGGGCTTGCTGATCAGAAGGTCGGCGGTTCGAATCCCAGCAACAGAGTGAGCTCCCATTGCTCTGTCCCAGCTCCTGCCAACATAGCAGTTCGAAAGCATTCCAGTGCAAGTAGATAAATAGGTACCACTGTGATGGGAAGGTAAGTGACATTTTCATGCACTCTGGTTTCCATCACGGTGCTGGCCACATGACCCGGAAAGCTGTCTGTGGACAAATGTCAGCTCCCTCAGCCTGAAAGTGAGATGAGCGCCGCAACCCCATAGTTGCCTTTGACTGGACTTAACCGTCCAGGGGTCCTTTACCTTTTCCCTTACCTTCACTCGTCAGAATAACATTTATTATATACCTATACTGTACTGTATGGCAGTTTCAAGTATCTTTTGGTTTTGGTTTTCATTTCTTTCACTTTATTTGCCCACTGAAATTTTATCAATTTATATATGTGGGAGTGGGGAACCATTTTCAGTCCTCGGGGGCCACATTCACTTCTGGCAGCCATCTGAGGGCAGCATGGGGTGTGTGGCTAGGTGCAAAAAGTGAGTGAAAATTGTACTTTTGCGCCGGTAGATTGCTTTGGCCATTAACTTGAAAAAGAGTATTGGACCAATTCGTGGAGTAGAAGAGGTGCTGGAAGCCACAGGAGGGGAGAGTTCTGCTCTTGCGTTTGAATCCTGCTTGTTGTGTTTTTCCATCATGGGCATCTGCTTGGCCACTGTGAGAAAAGGAGGCTGGACTAGATGGGCCACTGGCCTAGTCCAGCAGCCAGGCTCTCCTTGGATTGTACACACAAACCCACACAAACCCACACACCTCTATCCAGACATGCAAGAGGCTCTGCCAAAGGACACATCCGAGCACTTGGGGGAAGCGCTTGGGTGCCCAGGCAGGGGAAATGTGACGCGTGGCTCCGTGGAGTGTTTGAAGGGCCAGATAGGGAGAGCACCAAGGGCCACGGTTGGCCCCTGCACCTGACGTTCCCCATCCCTGCTTTAAATGAAGGGCTGATATGAGCACAGAAAGAAAGCCTCTTGGGTCGGTCTGCATTTCAAAGGCATTTGAAAAAATAATTTATTGCGTTTCTACCCCCCCCCATTTCCTCCAAGCAGCTGAAGACACATGCTGTTCCACCTCCTCATTTAATCCCCACAACAACCCTGCGAGGTAGGTTAGGCTGAGAGGGGCAATGACTGCCCCCCAAGGTCGCCTAGTGAGCTTCCTGGCCAAGTGATGGGATTTGTAACCTGGCCTCCAAGGTCCTAGTCCAGCACTTTAGCCACAGCGCCAGTCTAGCTCCAATATCCAAAACATTTTCCAAGAGGAAACACAACATTGCATTGCAATGGACTAGGTGACCTTGGGGGTCCTTTCCAACTCTACAATTCTATGATTTTATGAACAACAACCATTGATATTCTTTCCCAAAGCACAGTCAGAGCTGTTGGCTCTGGCAGAATAAAGGCCAGTTGGTCTTCTTTCTGGACTGGGCACCTTCGGACATCTCGTGTAATAATAATAATAATAATAATAATAATAATAATAATAATTTATACCAATTTATTTATGGCTTCCAACATAATATTAAAATACAATAATCTATTAAACATTAAAAGCTTCCCTAAACAGGGCTGCCTTCAGATGTCTTCTAATTGGTAGTTGTTTTTCTCTCTGATATCTGGTGGGAGCGCGTTCCACAGGGTGGGTGCCACTACCGAGAAGGCCCTCTGCCTGGTTCCCTGCAGCTTGGCTTCTCGCAGCAAGGGAACCGTAGAAGGCCCTCGGAGCTGGACCTCAGTGTCTGGGCAGAATGATGGGGGTGGAGATGCTCCTTCAGGTCTACTGGGCCTTTGAGGCCGTTTAGGGCTTTAAAGGTCAGCACCAACACTTTGAATTGTGCTCGGAAACGTACTGCAAGCCCTTTTATTTTCTGAGAGATTATTTATTAAGGTTGCGTACCACTCTTCATCTGTAGATCTCAGGGCAGTTCACAGCATAAAAATATAAGATAAAAACGCAGAATACATAAGAAAAAGAAGAACAAGAACAAAAGAACCCACAGCCCCCTGCCTCCCACCAGGGTGTCTAGATTGCTTAATCGGCCAAAGGCCTGGGAGAAGAGGAACGTTTTCGTCTGTTTAATGCAGGGGCCAGTTGAATCTCCCTGGGGAGAGCGTTCCACAAATGGGGAACCGGACCTCTTGTGGAGGGGACTCACAAATAAGAAGTTTAGATGATTATCAAAGGGTCAGGGTAAGTTCCTATGGGGAGAGGTGGTCCTTGAGGTATTGCAGTCCTGAGCCTTTTAAGACTTTATAAGTCAAGAAAAGCACTTTGAATCGGGCCTGGAAACTGATTGGCAGCCCATGCAGTCAGGCCAGGTTTGGTGTAATACGTTCAAACCGTCTTGCTCCGGTGAGCAACCTGGCTGCCAAATTCTGCACCAGCTGACCTTCCCGAACTGTCTTCAGAGGCAGCCCCATGCCGAGGCAGAGCTAGCTGCTTTGGCGACCCATGGGGGCAGCGCGGTGAGCATCCCACGGGGGCGGGGCAGCGAGCACAGGGGTGGCACCACCCGCAGCAGCCGGCACCGCCCGTGGTGAGCGTCTTACGGGGGCACCGCGGAGAGCGTCCCAGGGGGGTGGCACAGCAAGCAGCGAGCGTCCCAGGGGGCGGGGCGGCAATGTCACCCCCCCTCAGGGATGATACCCGGGGCGAACCGCACCCCCCCTTCCTCCGCCAGTGGCCCCATGTGTAAGGCATTGCAGTAATCTTAACCCAGAGTTTCCCTAGGAATGGAATTCTCAGAGAACAGCACAATCCTCTAGGTCTCTAACAAAGGAGTTAGAGCATACATGTTAACTACTAGTGGAGAACATTTAGGCTTTGTTTTATTGGTAGCCCTGATTATGGCAGGCTCTCCTTTGCTGCAGGTTTTTTAAATAGAGCTTGGACAGGATTCTTTTGATGTGATTCCTGCATTGCAGGGGTTTGGGCTAGATAACCCCAACTCGACAATTCCACAGTTCTGTTTTGGTGCTCGTGCATGTGTGAACATTCACGTGAAGGATCGTGCAACTGTGCAAGTAACGCTGTGTGTGTCGAAACACACACACACACACAAATTCCTCCCAGCAGCACCTTAGAGACCAACTAAGTTTGTCATAGGTATGAGCTTTCGTGGGAATGCATGTGTGTAAACAGAGATGTTTGCACCAGCTGGGGTGAAAGCCTGGCTGCATCTCCTGGCCTGTGATTGTGCGGAGACACAATCACACAAGATCTCTCTGTGTGTGTTTGTGTTGCCTTATCTGGGTGAGTGTGTCAGGGAGGTTTTGTGTGCGAAAGGTGACTCCAGCCCAGCAGCGCACTCCCAGCGCATTGCGTGCCAGGAGCCTCTGGCAGTGGCAAGAGCTCAGCCTATCCCTCCTCAGCTGTGGCTTCTGGCCCAGGACCAGGGGAATTTGGCCGGTGGCCTCGGTAAATAACAACAGCCAGAATTGGAAGGCGAAACTTGTTGCTAAGAGACCAATGTTTTGCTCCGGCAAAGCTGGGGCCTCCAGTCTGGGAGGAGGGTGCAGAGGAGCCTGGGAACAGGGACAGAGGGAGGAAGAGGAGGGAAACTGGGACCATAGAATCATAGCATTGGAAGGTCCCCCCAAGGGTCATCTAGTTCAACCCCCTGCAACTTAGCGGAAGTATTCATTTCTTTTTGGTGGGGTACTGCAGCCAGCAGGGGGAAAGAGACCAGGGGCAAACGAAAAGGAGGTTCCACAGTTTTTTAAGGACATAAGAACATCAGAGGAGCTTGTTGGATCAGCCCAGCATCCTGTTCTCACGGCGGCCGGCCAGATGCTTGTGGGCAAGCAGGATTCTCCCTTCCTGTGGTTTCCAGCAACTGGTGTTCAGAAGCATTGCTGTCTCCAGTTGTGGAGGCAGAGTCAAGCCATTGAGGCTAGAAGTAGCCATTGATAGCCCTCTCCTTCTCCATGAATTTGTCTAATCCTATTTTTAAAGCGGTTACTGCATCCTATGGGAGAGAGTTCCACGGTTTAACTCTGGGCTTCGTGAGGAAGGCCTTCCCCAATCCTTGGCTGAATGCCCCTGTTTCCCCTGAGCCCTCTTTCTTTTGCTCTGAAATAAATAAAACCAATGTTTGTGTGCAAGAGGGAGAGAGAGAGAGAGAGAATATTGACTCCTAATCACTTAAGCCAGGTGAGTGTGTCTAGAAGTCAAAGTCTATCTCTTACCAGGCCAGGCAGCATTTTAGAAGGGTGGTTCTTTCTGGATAAAAGGGGCTGATAAGAGACCTGTGGATGGGGTAGGGACCTCCAGATACCCTACCCAAGCTTGCGCCCTGCAGAGGTCATTTCAGGGCTGCAAATGCAGCATAAAGAACGCGGGAGGCGGCAGTTACAGGGTCTGGTTATAAAATGCACATTATAAAACGAATACATTGCAAAATAGGCCGGAACACATGCACAACACTTCTTTTTTCCCCAACAGAGATGGGAGACCCTGCAGGCCCTCCCAAGAAGCTGCTGAACTCCCATCAAATTTCCCATCGAATCCAGTGAGGATGGGAGATGGGGTCCAGCAATATCCGGAGGGCAGTGAGGCTCACCAACCTAGAATGCTTCAAAGGAGGGTTTGGAAAATTCATGGAGGGTTGAGCCCCGATGGCTGTGCGGTTGGGGGGAAGCAGTTCTTCTGAATGACAGGCTTCCCACATGTGTGTCTCAGGAGGCATTGGCCACGGTGATAAAATGGAGGCTCCATGTACTTAGGGAACGCTAGCAAGTGCTGCAACCAATTCCAAGCTTTTCATAGTGCTAAAAACAGAGGAAACCAAAATGTCCAAGGGGATGGAGCGACTCCCCTGCAAAGAAAGCGTTGGCACTTTTTGATTTAGAGGAAAGACAATGGAAGCTTATAAAATGATTGCATGGAGAAAGTGGAGGAGGAAAGTAGTTCTCCCTGTCTTAGAACACTAGGCCTCGTAGACGTCCAACGAAGCTGAATGTTGGAAGGTACAGGGCAGATTTTTTTAAAAAAGGACTTCTTCATGCAGCACAGAGTTTAACTACGGAACTCCCTGCCACAGGAGCCAGTGGTGGCGACCACCCTAGATGGAGCACAGAGGGCTCTCCATGTCTCCCAATATTTTATTCCAGCTGGCACCCCTGGTTAGATGCAGCAATGCTTCTGAATGCCCACAGGAGGGGAGAGTGCTGCTCTTGTGCTTGTGTTTCCTAGACTAGAGGCATCTGGCTGGCCACTGTGGGAAGAGAATGCTGGCCTGAATGGGTCATGGGCCTGATCCAGCTACAGGGGCTTTTCTTACATTCCTGCACGGATCACCCTGATCCCTTTGCAGAGCTGTTTGCCTTCCTGCAGAGGAGAACTCTCATGCTGAGGGTGCCAAAGCTATGCGGGGACCTGGCTATTAACTACAAATCTCATAGCAACGTAGCATTGCCTTCTCGGAGCTTTACAATCCTTATTCCATCCCTCCTTGCAGCAACCCCTTTCGAACCTTGGCCGCATTTGGTCCCATTTCACACATGGGAAGACTGAGGCGGGGAAGGCAGTGCCTTGCCCAAGGCCTCCTACTGAGATCACAGAGACAGAGGCCTGGTTCTAGTTGTAGTTCACTCGGTCAGACTCTCTCTCTCTCTCTCTCTCTCTCTCTCTCTCTCTCTCTCTCTCTCTCTCTCTCTCTCTGTTTTGCCTCATCTGCAAAATGTATTCAGGAGGAGTGTGCTGTGTGTGTGTGTTTGAGGGAACCCAGAATCTCTGCACCTCCCTCTCCCACCTGCTCCTCTCCCTTAGCCACCCAGCCCAGCCCTTGCCAGTCACCCAGGGTGCACTCACCCTCCCCACCCCCGCCGTAAGGTGTGTACCTGCTCTGGGCTACCCAGGGGATTCTACAGAGAATCTTGGCAGGCTGGCTGCATTCCTCCACGGGGCTGGCAAGAGTCTGCGCCTGCTCCCTCTCGCCTGGAAGTCCTGTTGCTTACATAAACAGCATTTGCTGGAGGCCCCTCCACGGCTCTGTTTGTTTGCCTGCCTGCCTGCTTAGAACTATTGGGTCGCTAAGGAGTGAGGGGGGGGGGTGTTGCATAGCAGGCCTCGCCTATATATTTGTAAACACACTGTTGTCATAAAGCCTGCCTCCCCTTGCTTCCTTGACCCCACACACTTCTGTGTGCCCCCAATTGTAGAGGGGGATGGGATCCCCGGGGGTCATCTAGCCCAACCCGCCCCCGTGAGGCAGGAATCGCAGCGGAGGAATCCCCCAACAGGTGGCCTCCCACCCCCTGTTGAAAAACCTCCAACAAATGAGAGTCCTCCACCTTCCGAGGGAGTCCCTTCTATGGTCTCAACAAAAATTAAAATTGTTCCTGATGTTTAGTTGGAATTGCTTGCTTTCTTGTCATTTGGGTTGGGTCCTATGCACAGAGTCGGAGGGTATCTGAAAATAACATAAGAACAGTCCAGCGTCCGCTTCTCACGGTGGCCAGCCAGATGCCCATTCCGGGAAGGAAGCCTGCAAGCAGGACTCGAATGTGAGAGCAACGCTCCCTTCCTGTGTTTTCCATCAGCAGGTACTTGCAAGTAGAGTCAGGGCACAGCTGACCTGACCTTAGTAGCCATCAATAGCCCTTTCCTCCCCTAATTTGTGTGATCCTCTTTTAAAGCCACCCAGGTTGGCTGCCTACCTCTGCCCTGCAGCAGTGAGTTCCACAGTTTAGCTCTGCGCTGCCTGAATAAGTCCTTCCTTTTATCTGTCCCAAGCCTTCCATCCTTCAACTTCTCTGCCCACTGGGAGGCCCCCTTGTCCAGTTCAAGACATGCAATGTCAGATGGGAAAGATGGAGATTCTCGGGCCCAGGAGCTAAAAGCATCTCTTCTGGACCCTTCCCAGGTTGACCCCTCCTAATATCACTTCTCCCCCTTCTCCTTCCGAGGCTTAAGCTGCCAGCTGCCGCCTCCTAATCCGTCCAGTGGTGTAGCGAGCCACTGCGACACCCGGGGCGGCAAATTGCCATGCTCCTGGGGGGGGCGTGCAGTGTCGCTACGTAACGATGCATGCGTGTTACATAACAACGCATGCATCGTTACGTGCGGGGTATCACTGCCCCCCTGCGCCTCCAAAGCCGCATGCCTCCAACTCCAAACTCCAGGTAAAAAGCCTGCTCAGTGCGGTGCGTCCACCACGCCAAGCGGGCTTTTTACCTGGAGTTTGGAGCTGGAGGCGAACAGCTTTGGAGGCGCAGGGGGGCAGCGATACCCCGCCATGTAACAACACATGCGAAACATCGCACCGCGCTGAGCAGACTTTTTACCGGGAGGCTGGAGGCTTGGCTTGGAAGTCATGGGGGTGGGGGCGCCAAGTGGCACCCCCTCCAGAGTGGAACCCGGGGCGTATGGCCTCCCCATTGCTACGCCCCTGCCTCCGTCTCCTTGTTCCCCCTAGTAGAGCTCAGCAGGGAGAAGGCTGAAGCAGAATTTCTTGGCGCCGCCTGTCATTTGGCTCTGGCGCCCCCTACTGTCGGGCTTCCTGAATTCTGCCCTACCAGCCCCCGCTGCCTGGACACATCCAAGCGAACCAGAGCTCATTTCCGGAGGCACATCTGTCCCGCTCTGGAACAGCACGTACCACAAGGGTGTTTCAGGCTTAGCCTTAGTTCCCTGCATTGCTGTTCAGGTTATGTTTGAAGACCAGGACTCTGGAGCATTGCCCGCCCCCTAAATCATGGATGAGGGGTCCCCGCAAGAACCTTTCTGTCCCATCCCCCACCGCTCCCAATATTCCTCATGGAGGACCCAGTGGGGGAGTTTAAAATTTCAGATTTCAAAGGCACCCAGCCTCTCGCCTTCCATCACTGTTGCAGCGCCCCCTGGAGGGCCCTCTCGGCTCCGCACCCAGTGCGGGCGAACCGGTCACTGTCCTAAATCCGCTTCTGCTGGAGGAGAGGGCTATCGATGGCGTTGGCCGCTAGCTACGATGGCCGTACTCTGCCTCCACCGTCAGAGACTGCAATGCTTCTGAATATCACATGCTGGGAACTGCAGGAGGAGGGTTGTTGCGCCCAGTCCTGCTTGTGGGTTTCCCTTTGGGGGGGGGCACCTGGCTGGCCACTGTGATGCTGAATTAGAGAGAATCTAATTAGAGAATCATAGAATTGTACCGTTGTTAGGGACCCCCAAGGCTCATCTAGTCCAACCCCCTGCAATGCAGGAATCTCAGCTAAAGCATCCAGGACAGATGGTCACCCAACCTCTGCTTAAAAACCTTCCAAGGAAGGAGAGCCCACCACTTCACAAGGGAGACCGCTCCGCTGCGGAACAGCTCTTACTGATGTCCGAAAGTTCTTCCTGTTGTTTAGCTAGAGCCCGATCCAGCAGCCAGCCAGCGTCTTCTTATGCTCTTACACCAACCTTCAACACCCTCAAAGCAATGCACACACAGCCGACCCCACGTATCTGGGACCCCAAAGCGCCAGGCCAGAGGGGTGAGCCTTTGGGCAAACTACGGGCTTGTGTAGAGGGGGCGGAATCCTGAGCGTGGCAGGTGGACCCACGCAGCACTCTGGCCTCAGCCTTGCGGTAGGAACTGTCTCCCTTTGGCGTGGCCAGATCGCAGTGCCCATGGGGCGCCACCCTGAGCTCCTCGGAGGAAGGATGGGCAGAAATGCAGCAAGCAAACAGACACCCCCCCCCACCTCTGCCCCCTGCCCCCTTCCGAGCGGCTGCACCTGAGCATCCTCTCTGTCTGAGCAATGCACCTCTTCTTCCTAAGGGGTGCCCCCAGCTTGATCTGTCCTGAGACCTGGGGGGGAGGTGCGCGCGCGCAATGATGGTGTGTGTGCTGGGGGAGTGCCTCTCTGGCTGACTGTCCCCGCAGACGCAGATGCGCGGGCGCGCACGCCAGCGGTGGCCGCCGGAAGCCCACGCGCCTCGCCGCCTGGCTGCTCCATATAGAGGCGCGCGGCTTTTTCGGGCTGCAGCGCTGCCGAGCGAGTAAGGAGAGAGTGGCTATTTATAGCATCCGAAGGGTAAAAATGGAAGGTGCTCTCCTGAGCTGCCCGAAGGAGCAGGCAGCGGATTACGGGGAGGGAAGGGGGGCAGGCGCGAATGGGCCACCTTCGGTGCACCCAGAACCTGGATGGATGGATGCAGAGAAGGATCCTGGTCCATTCTTAGAGGGGGGGGGTCGTGGGTCCCTTATTCCCAGGCTGGGGGGCGCATCTTGAATAAAGGGAGCTGCAGAGCTCTGAGCTCCAAATTGGCCTTGGACACAACCAACCAGGCCAGACCTCCATGCCTCCCGCCAGCCCTCCGAGGTGTTCGCCTGCTCCAAAACTCGGGTGCAAAGCCCGGGGGTTCCTTCCTTCCTTCCTTCCTTCCTTCCTTCCTTCCTCCCTCCCTCCCTCCCTCCCTCCCTCCCTCCCTCCCTCCCTCTACGAAGAAGGAGCTGAGTTTGATCCGCAAGAGACGCGCGCCTAGAAGACCCCAGGAGTCTGCGCGACGACCCAGCCACCCAGATACCAACCTCGTAGTGGGGGGGGGGGGAGAGGATGGACCGTTCTGCATGCCAAGCAGCTTAGCCAACGCTCGCTCTCCCGCTGCTCTTCGCGCGGCTCTCTGCTGCCCTCTGGTGGCCGCTCTCCGTAGGAGCAAACGATTTGTGGTCCTCGAATCCCTGGCAGATGGCCATCCAGCCTCTGCTTTAAAATCTCCAAAGAAGGAGAGCCCCCCACTTTCTGAAGGAGTCCTTTCCACATTCGAATTACTGTCAGAAAGTTCTTCCAAACGTTTAGTCAGAATCTCCTTTCTTGTAACTTGAATCCGTGGGTTCAGGAGCAGGAGAGAAAGCAAGTCTGCTTCATCCACCATATAAACTTCTAGAAATTTGAAGAAGGCTCTCCTATCTCCTCTCAGTCTCCTCTTCTCCAGGCTAAACATTCCGAGGTGGCGCTGTGGGTTAAACCACTGAGCCTAGGGCTTGCCGATCATCAGAAGGTTGGTGGTTCGAATCCCTGCAACGGGGTGAGCTTGGTCCCAGCTCCTGCCAACCTAGAAGTTTGAAAGCACGTCAAAGTGCAAGTAGATAAATAGGTATCGCTACAGCGGGAAGTTAAACGGCATTTCTGTGTGCTGCTCTGGTTTGCCAGAAGCAGCTTTGTCATGCTGGCCACATGACCTTGAAGCTGTATGCCGTCTCCCTCGGCCAATAACGCGAGATGAGCGCCGCAACCCTTAGAGTCGGTCACGACTGGACCTAATGGTCAGGGGTCGCTTTACCTTTACCTTTATCCTATCTCCTCTCAGTCTCCTCTTCTCCAGGCTAAACATTCCGAGCTCCTTCAACCGTTCCTCATATGGCTTGGTTTCCAGACCCTCGGCCATCTGGATTGCCCTCCTCTGCACACGTTCCAGCTTGTCACTGTTGTTTAGTCGTTTAGTCGTGTCCGACTCTTCGTGACCCCATGGACCATAGCACGCCAGGCACTCCTGTCTTCCACTGCCTCCCGCAGTTTGGTCAAACTCATGTTCGTAGCTTCGAGAACACTGTCCAACCATCTTGTCCTCTGTCGTCCCCTTCTCCTAGTGCCCTCAATCTTTCCCAACATCAGGGTCTTTTCCAAGGATTCTTCTCTTCTCATGAGGTGGCCAAAGTATTGGAGCCTCAGCTTCACGATCTGTCCTTCCAGGGAGCACTCAGGGCTGATTTCCTTAAGAATGGATAGGTTTGATCTTCTAGCAGTCCATGGGACTCTCAAGAGTCTCCTCCAGCACCATAATTCAAAAGCATCAATTCTTCGGCGATCAGCCTTCTTTATGGTCCAGCTCTCACTTCCATACATCACTACTGGGAAAACCATAGCTTTAACTATACGGACCTTTGTCGGCAAGGTGATGTCTCTGCTTTTTAAGATGCTGTCTAGGTTTGTCATTACCCTTCTTTAACTGCTGCTCCAAACTGGATACTCCAGATACTCCAGATACCCTACCCAGCTCCCTCAAACGTTCCTCATTGGTCTGTGTGTGCTGTGCGGGGGGGGGGAGGGGGTCTGCTCTGGGCACAGAACTGGACACAGTATTCCAAGTGTGGTCTGAACAAGAAAGAAGAGAGCAGTAATATCACTCCAATTGATCTGGACATTGTGGGATGTGAAACACAAGAGCAGTCAAGTACAACATCCCTAGAGTGGACATAGAAGGGGATGTCTAGACCAGCCAGTTGGAACTTCCTGTTTCTCCTGGGCTAGGACAGACATCCTCTGCATGTCACTAGAGGTGGCCTCACCTGTGTGCAGGTAAACAAAAGCACTGGGCTGGCCACCATCTCTCTCTCTCTCTCTCTCTCTCTCTCTCTCTCTCTCTCTCTCTCTCTCTCTCTCTCTCTCTCTCTCTCTCTCTCTCTCTCTCTCTCTGACTACAATCACCCAGCAAGCAACATCTGCTTAGCCAGAGATGCTCTCTTGGCTTCCAGCCAAGAGAGGACAAAGGAGCTATCTCCTTATGGGATAGTTTCCAAGTGTATGTAACTTTTTCTAAGCCAAGTCTGCCTTCTGGCATCCTGTGTGAACAGAATGATGTGTGAGTAAACTCTTTTTATACTTTTATAGAAGACTGTGTCGTGTCTTATCTTTTAGGAGGGAATAAAAGGGGAAATACCAGGAAAATATTATTATAGAGGTTTTAGCGAACCTGAGCAATGCATCCGCTGCCGTGTGTTTAAAAGGGGAATGTTATTCTGCTAAATTTGTGAAACTTGTTAACACAAGTTGGAATAGGATATAATCAAATAATATATCCTTTCCTACATCCCTGAACATTCCCACAGACATGAGACTTCTGTTTATACCCCTAGATCTGTTTTTCACATGGACTGCTATCACATCTCAGTCCTGCCCCCCCCCCCGTCCCCCGTCCCCCCCCCCCGTGCTAGCTCCCTGAACCATTCCTCAAAAGGCTTTCTTTCCAGACCCTTGATCATCTCGGTCGCCTTCATCTGCACACGCATTCCCATTCTTTTGTCAACTCTCAATCTGCGATGAGCAGGCTTTGCTGAAATCCCCCACATCTCCACTCCGAGGCCTGAAAAGGAAATTTGTTCATTTATTTGGATGATTCAGATGCTGCCCTTCGCACAAGCTGCTGGCAGCTTACAATAAAAACAAGTAAATAAGAACACACCAAAAAATCAATTAAAACGCACAACTGAATGGGTGTTTAGTAATATTCTTTTATTTAACCGTTCAGAAAATCTCTATCTTGCCCTTTCTCCCAAAGGAGAAAGCATCAAAATGTTAAAACGGTGCAATATAAAATAGATGGAAAACCCATTTAATCCTGCTGTGTCCCAGAAGGCTTTGGTATCCCTGCTATTACCCATCGCAAGTATTTCAAGGTGTCGAAAGGGGGCCTGAGGGAACAGGATTCAAAGCCCCACACATCTGTGAAGATCACTGGGTGCATGATAGCACCCCACTAGAAATCTCAAGAGCCAATCCCAAAAGATAGGGGGGGGGTCTAGTTCTCTTGGAACATCTAATTTACGGCCCAGTAATCCAAGGGGAGACTGAAGGCAGCATGGTGTAATGGTTAGTGCATTGGGGACAAGTGCCATTGGCATAACTGGGGCGGGCAGCTGCCCCCCATCAAGTAAAAAACAAAAACACAAAAAAACACTAACTGAGCTTACTAAAGATGTTGGGGGAGAGGCAGGTTTACACAGCCTCCAGCAGCTCAGTCATCTTCATGGCAGGGCTATTTGAAAATATAATCGATGTAGTTTGGGCTTTTAGATGTATAACGGACTTAATATTTTATATAACTCTGTTGTCCTCCATTGTAACCGAAGTTGTCCATGATTTTGGTCTTTTGTTCTTGTTGAAAAGAGTAATAAATAATATTTAAGACTTTAAAAAAGAATTGCTGCTTAAAAACATTTAGAACATCAAAATTCATTTAAGAGCAGCAGCAATCAGACACCTGACCCCCTCCCCCACCTCACTCCCTATTTATTATTATTTCTTTATTTATTGCATTTATACCCCACCTTTTTCTGGAAGGTGCTCAAGGTGGCATACATGGTCCTCCTCCTTATTTAATCCCCACGACAACCCTGTGAGGTAGGTTAGGCAGAGAGGCAGTGATGGGTCCAAAGTCATGCCCAGTGAGCTTCCTTCTGAATACAGTACCAGTTGCTGGAAACTAAGAGGAGGGGGAATTGTTGCTCTTGTGCTCAAATCCTGCTTGCGGGTTTCCCACAGGAATCTGGTTGGCCACTGTGAGAAGAGGATGCTGGACTGTTTTTTAGGTTCTTATGGAACCTCCAGGTCTAGGGGCAGTCTATCTAGATTCCTATGTTCTTATGGGTATTCGGCCACTGTGGGAACAGGATGCTCAGCTAGATGGGCCTCATTTTGCTCTCCTGGTGTCCTTAACCTATCAAAACTAAGAGCAGAAAGAAAATACAATTGTTTGTATTTCCCCCACCTTCCAAGGACCCAGAGGCCTGAGTGAAAGTCCTGAACAACCTTTGGGACTGAAGCCACCAAAGCGGGACCTCCCTCCCTCGCATGGGCGTAGGCAGGGGGGGCAGCTGCCCCCCCTAGAAGCAAAAAAATTAATGTATTTTACAGACCATAACCAGCACTTTCCCCCTCCAAAAACTGAAGTGGAAAGGGCTTTGCTTTAGCAAGAGCAGCTAAGTCTCTGCTTGCTGGGGGGGGGGGGAAACACAGCAGTAACAAAACCACATCAAATAAATAAAGGAAAGTGGCTACCAGTAGTTAAGCAGTTAAGACAATGGAGCATATATCCCCAGGCAAGATTCGATAGCTGACCATTTCACCCTATTGTTCTTAAGTGGCAGTTGTTAATGAGCATTCAGGAGCATTATGAGTTCTATTGGCGATTTAATGAGGGTGCAGACTCAGAGGATTCAATTTGAATAAGGTGGCTCTGCAAGGCTAAAAAGAAGTGAATAAGAAAGGGGGGGGCTGTAGCTTTGACAGACACAGTGATGTTTATAAAAAGCATTGGTGTTCCAGTCTGCCCCTCCTCCTGCATCTGTATACTGTAAATCAGGGGTGGCCACCTCCCAAGAGACTCTGATATACTCAGAGTTTAAAACTGGGGGTGATCTACTCCCTTTTGGGGGGTTCAGGTCAAAGCTGTTGAGTTTTTTTTAAAAGGAAGGGAAGCCCTGGTTTTTGTGGTTTAGGTCAAACTTGTTGAGCTTCTTTTAGGAGGGAGGCCCATTTTTGTTTAGGACTTCAGGTCATAGTTCAACTTTTTTGAGGGAGGAGGAAAATTTTGGGTGAGCTTTTTTTAGGGGTGCCAGTGACCTACCAGTGATCTACCACAGACATCCAGTGATCTACTGGTAGATCACAATCTACCTGTTGGACGTGCCTGCTGTAAATCAAGCAGAGAGAAAGCTGCTTACAAGGCTCCTGTACATGCAGAGTTCCAGCATCACAGCGTCACCCAGAGGCACCCACAAATATGAGTTATCCCTCTCTCTATTTCTTCCTTCCTTCCCTCCCTCTTCAATCCTTAATAAAATATGGGGGGGGCAGATAAGCCCCACATAGAAAGCCCATCAACATGGGGGGATGACTCTTTCAAATACGGTATTTACCAGTAATTGGGGGGGGCACCTAGGCCTCTAGGAGTTAGATGCTATGCCTAGGAGTAGGACAATTCAAGAAAGCAGAATGATGCATATGCTATGGTAATATATCAATAGAATCATAGAATTGTAGTCGGAAGGGACCACAAGGGTCATCTAGTCCAACCCCCTGCAATGCAGGATTTTTTCCCTAAGGTGGGGCTTGAACCATGGTTGAAATATTATGCTGATATGCAGCAACGCCTCGGAGCCGTCGTGGCTGCGGCCATGTCTTGCCTCGCCCTCGCCCGCCCTTCCACCCCCTCTCGCCTGCCCGACCCTCCCGTCCTCTCCAGCCAAGCAGGGTAGCCGCCAACGCTACCAGCCCCAGAAGCACAAGGTGGCCGCTGCTGCCACCGCCACGATGTCATCAGGCCCGTTGGCCCTTTAGCCCCGCCCACTTTGTGGCCCCTCCCCTTCTGTGCCTTGGCCCCGCCCCTGAACGACCATGGCTTGCCCCCCCCCTAGTTTTGATCCTGGCTACGCCCCTGCTCCCTCGGGAGACAACCCAGTCCAAGGGGCACTCCTCTCCAGCGCAAGAGCCATCCAGGGGCTTGCGCAGGAGAATTTCCCGCGGGGCAGCGCCCCCTCGTGGCTCTGACCCGTTCGCTGCTGCAGCCCTTAATGGGTGCCTGCACTCCAGAAACCCACTGCCCTCACCTTGCCTGGGGTGAGTAAGAAACCAGGGTGCTGTCGTGGGAAACGTGTTGCGAGGACACAGGACATCTGGGTTCCCCGCATACCCCCCCTTTGCCACGAAGTTCACTGGGTGGAGCAGGGTCAGGTCTAAATAACGGGGGTGGAGTGTCGTCGCCCAGCCTCCTGCTCTCCCAGTAGCCACCCAGATGACCCACTGGGAAGAAGCCCAGAAGCCAGCGGGAGTGCAGCGCACACCCAGCCCACGCGCGCCGAGCTTGCAGGCGCGCAAAAGGAGCCTAGGGCTAGGCCTCTTCTTCAGTAGGGACCCAGGAGTCCGGACTCCCCCTGGACTCGGAGCATGGTTCTTGAGGGATGCTGGCAATGCTGGAGGAGGCTCTCTTCTAAGCCGTAACCATTGCGCTTTACTGCCTTCGGCCGCGCCGCCGCCTCTGAATCAGCCCCTACCCCTCGCTCGCTCTCTCGCGCCGGCCCGCGTCATCTCGGCCTGGCCTCTGGCTCCTGCGGCTATTTATAGCTCACCCGGCCCTAAAAATAGAGCGGGGGCCGGTGCGCAGGTGCCCCCTTGAGCGCCGCGCGTCAGCCGCGCTATTCATAGCTGCCGCGCCTTGCGCGCTTGCCCGCCCGGGGACCCGCACGCAGGCAGGCAGGCAGGCTGGCCGGCCAGTCCGCTCGGCCTCCATCCTTCTCTCCCTTTCCAGGCTTTTCTCGGCGCGCTCCTGCTTGACATCATGCGCGTTCTTGCGGGCCAAGTCCCCCCCCCCGCCTCCTTGAGGGCGGATTCACAAGTGACGCGCAGAACGCGCCTCTCGGGCTGGGACGGAGAGGATGAGTCACTAGCTGGGCTGGCGGGGGGCGAGAGAAGGAAAAAGACAGGCAGGCTCTGCAGGTGGAGGAAGAGGAGGAGGAATTCGGCATTTCAGGGAAGGTGAAGCAAATGCTGTAAAATCATAGAATTGTAGAGTTGGAAGGGGCCAACTCTACAATTCAGCCCCCTGCAATGCAGGAATCTCAGCTAAAGCATTCCTGACAGATGGCCACCCAACCTCTGCTTAAAACCTCCAAGGACTGAGAGCCCACCACCTCGGGAGGGAAACCTTTTCCCTGTCAAACAGCTCTTGCTGTCAGAAAGTTCTTCCTGATATTTACCTGGAATGTCCTTTCTTGTAGCTTGAAGCCGTGGGTTCGAGTCCTACCCTCCAGAGCAGGAGAAGACAAGCATGTTTCCTCTCTTCCATGTGACAGATGGCGATCACATCTCCTCTTAGTCTCCTCTTTCCCAGGCTAAACAGACCCAACTCCTCCAACCCTTCCTCATCAGGTTCCGTCTCCAGTCCCTTGATCATCTCGGTCGCCCTCCTCGGCACACCTTCCAGCTTGTCAGCACCTTTCTTAAATTGTGCTATGCCCAGAATTGGACACAGAAGGCTCAAGACATTTTGGTGCCTGATCGCACTCTGTGGGAAGGCCTTTGCCCCTAGAAAATAAGGTAAACTGCCTCCATACACACAGCCCGTTCGGTTCTGTCCTCCAAAATCTGGTCACTGTCCATTGCCCCCCCCCCCCAGCATCTGCAGCCTGAGTCAGCTGCATCATCCAGCCTCATGATAGGGCTGGCACCGTCCTTCCAGATATACAGAACCCCCCCCCCCACAGAGCTCTTCTTACTTTGTCTTAAATTTTCCCCCTCCCACAACACTTCTCCCTACCCCAAAAATTTGTCCAGAGACCGCTCCAACCTAGCAGTGAGCCCCGTAGTGCCCGCTTTGGGATGATTTCCTGAGATGCCCTGCCATCGAAAGCCTACTGTCAGAGCTGGGGAGGTGTAGACCCGGCAAGTGTATACTCCATGCCAGCAAAGCAGAACCTCCATGGACAGGTGTAGTCTACCTCTGCACGCAGCAGGTTCCTTGGGGGGGGGGACAAACAAGAGTGGCAGGCCATGCCTTCGAAGCTTCCTAGAGGCATTTGCTTGGCTCCATTTGGTACAGAGTGTTTTCCTCGCCCTGATCCAGCACAAGGTTCCTGTGAAATTTAAGCTACTCTCAGTGGCGTAATTAGGCAACTTTAGACTCTGGAAATAGTAGTCTTATGGGCCACCCTCTATTTATTATTATTTACTTAGAGCATTTGTACCCTTCACTCTTCAACCAAGCAGTTTGGCTTATACTGTATGTGGTTTATAAAAACAAGGCAGTCCCTTTTAGTAACTTTGTATTAATGTAACATTTTTATATGTAACCGTATTTTTGTAATGCTTTGTTGAAGTTCTCTCTGTTGCTGCTTCCGTTTTCCGTACACCGCTTAGATGTAGTTTAAATATATCAAGGGGTATAGAAATTAAATAATTGAATCATCATTAATAATAATAATAATAATGATATCAAGAAACTCTCTTTTATCTGTCCTGAATTTTCCAACATTCATCTGCTTTGCATGCCCACAAATTCTCGTGTCATGACTGTTTGTTTCAAAATGTGGTTTCCCAGCCCAGCTGCACTGAGGGAAACACCACCTCATCCTCTTGAGGGAGGGCCCTGAACATTTGCCCTAAGGTCCTATCCTGATGGGCTGCCTCATTTTGCAATATCTGTGTGACTGGTTTCTTTTTCAAAAAATAAAATAAAAATCAGAGTTGAGTTTAGCATGCGGCTTGCAGAGAGGACTGCGGCCACTGGATGGCGCAATTAACTTTAGAAAATAATAGGAGGGCATCTGAGTTTCCTGCTTCCAGTGACAAATAATCCAAAATATTTTGCTATGGAACCGAACACCAGAGAAAGAAAATCCCAGGACCTCCTTCTGGTGTTGCAAAACATGCTGGCGAGTTGTGCCCCATTAGCAAACACCCCTGTATGACCTGCCAAAGGATCTGGGCCTTGAACCCTCAGACCCCCCACATGCTGCTCTTTCTGACTTGAGCGCCTTCTGTAGCCAGACAGGCCCCATTTGGGCTACACAGGAAGGGTGCTGGAAAGCAGCAATGAGCTGAGTGGAGCAATTTCTGGGCTGGCCTGATGGTGTTGTTGTTGGGGTTTTGTTTGTTTGTTTGCTGAGAGGCAAAAGCCAGCTTCTCCAGCTGTTGGTTTGGTGTCTGTAGCCTGCAACTGTCTGCAGTGAATGGAAGCCCACAGAATGGATCCTTGCAGGGAGCAGGATGAATTATCTTTAAATAAAAATAAAAATCATTCAGTTTTGCACTATACATTTGAATTCAAACATTAGTCATAATCATCAACATTTAGGATTCGCTGAATCCTTAGACTTCCCTCCCCCCTCCATGGTTTCCATTGTCAAACTTTTTCTACTGCATCATATAATTTCTACATTTAAAAAAAAACATCAATTTTTACCTTAGTTTTTAATGCATTACAAAGTGTTACTCAAATCCTGCCAAAGTTTTTCGCTGCTTACAGTGTTCTCTTAAACAACTCATAATTTTTTCCCCATTCCTTATTAAAGTTTTTATCTTCCTGGTTTCTTATTCTCCCGGTCATTTTTGCCATTTTGGCATAGTCCATCCTCTTCATCAGCCATTTGTTTCTGGCCCGGACTTTATCTTCTCGTCATCTCTGGGCCAGTAGTATCTGCGCTGCTGTTGTCACGTACATAAATAAATAATCATTTCTGCTCCTTTGGTATGTCTGCACCTAAAATTCCCAGTAAAAAGCCTTCTGGTTTTTCCACAAATGTTATTTTAAACATTTTTTTCAGCTCATTATATATAATTTCCCATAATGTTTTTGTTATTTTGCACGTCCATTACATGGGGCAGGACGTGCCTTCCTTCTCCTTACACTTTCCACATACATTTGAAGCAGTTGGGAGGAGGGTGAATTCTCATTGTCCAAATAAGCAACTATTTTACTTTTAGAAGACAACTGAAGGCGGTCCTGTTTAGGGAAGTTTTTAGTGTTTGATGCTGTACTGTTTTTAATATTCGGTTGGAAGCTGCCCAGAGTGGCTGGGGAAACCCAGCCAGATGGGCGGGGTATAAATAATAAATTATTATTATTATTACTACTACTACTACTATTACTACTACTACATCCTGAAAGATATACTGTATAGGCCCATTCTGTTCTCACAGTGGCCAACCAGATGCCCATTATGGGAAGCAGGACCTAAGAGCCCCCAGGGAATGCAGAGCAAGCTCCATCTTCAAGGAGGGTGTTTTACAGACAAGGAAATCCATCCCATCGCAAAAGGACCAGAGCAAAGGTGTATGACCGAATGTGTCTGTGAGAGCAAAGGGGGGGAGGTCTTGAACGGAGGAGGCGAGTTTTCCACACGAGTTTTCCACACGGTGGACAGGATCCACTAGGTCACTGGAAGTGGGGAGGGGGGGGCGGAGATAGATGGATGGATGCAGAAAGACAATAATAGACAGACAGGGGCGATGGGAAAGTGAAGAATGCCGTGAGAGAGTCGGATAGAGGAAATAACAGATTGAGGGGCAAGGGTGAAAAGCTAAGTGGCCAGCTCATTATGGGATGGATGGAGCAAACTCTGCCAGCAACAAGCAAGGCCACCAGCCTTGTCCATCATCTCCTCTGGTGAGAGACACAGCCTGTCAGCCCAGCTCCACAATTCCCTCCCTCCACCTGCAACGATGAAGGGTATTTAGCAACAGGACAGGCCCCGTCGTCCCCCACAGAGCATCCCACAGCGACAAGGGCTAATTGTCCTGCTCCGTCCATCCACAAATTGTGGCTCTCTCTTCCGTCTGGGATTGGGGACGCCCCTCTGTGGATTTCATAGGGAGACAGCCTTGTCAGCACACATTAGACTTGGTAACAAATGGAACCCCTCAATGGTTAGAAGCAGCGTACCTCTTCCTCAAAGCCCAGAAGCTGAGCTTTGCAAGAAGTGTGGTCTATGGGAGGTGCATTATCCCAACAGAAGACTGAGGAATCGTGGTGGGAAAGGGTGAGGCTAACAGAAAAGCTTTGCAGATGGATTGGACCAAAGGCCTTCCCAGCGAAGCATCCTGTTTCCCACAGTAGGTCGACCAGATGCCTCTGGGAAGCAGGACACAATGGGCTCAAGTCATTGCCTCCCCCCACCTGGGGCTCCAAGCAACTAGGATTCAGAGGAGGTAGCTATTCATAGAGGAGAGGGCAATCGGTTGGCTTCTAGCCTGTGCCGGATTTACGTATGGCGCTGTGGTTAAACCACTGAGCCTAGGGCTTGCTGATCAAAAGGTCGGCAGTTCGAATCCCTGTGACGGGGTGAGCTCCCGTTGCTTGGTCCCAGCTCCTGCCAACCTAGCAGTTCGAAAGCACGTCAAAGTGCAAGTAGATAAATAGGAACCGCTACAGCGGGAAGGTAAACGGCGTTTCCATGTGCTGCTCTGGTTTGCCAGAAGCGGCTTTGTCATGCTGGCCACATGACCTGGAAGCTATACGCCGGCTCCCTCGGCCAATAATGCGAGATGAGCGCGCAACCCCAGAGTCGGTCACGACTGGACCTAATGGTCAGGGGTCCCTTTACCTTTACCTTTTAAGGGCCCCACTCTCTTGGGGGCCCCAAAAAATTTAAAGGAAAAAAACTGGATGTACATTTCCAAAACATAAGATAAAAATAAAATAAAATAAAACCTACATACAGCAAGAGTGTTTTGTGTTGTGATGCTTTTGAATTATGGTGCTGGAGGAGTCTCTTGAGAGTCCCATGGACTGCAAGAAGATCAAACCTATCCATTCTGAAGGAAATCAGCCCTGAGTGCTCCCTGGAAGGACAGATCGTGAAGCTGAGGCTCCAATATTTTGGCCACCTCATGAGAAGAGAAGACTCCATTGAAAAGACCCTGAAGTTGGGAAAGAGAGAAGAGGAGAAGGGGACGACAGGACTTGATGGGCTGGACAGTGTTCTCAAAGATACTAACATGAGTTTGACCAAAGTGTGGGAGGCAGTGGAAGACAGGAGTGCCTGGCATGCTATGGTTCATGGGGTCACGAAGAGTCGGACATGACTAAACGACTCAACAACAACCAGGCTCCTATGATGTAAGTCATGGGCCCCACCTGCTAGCCTGCTCCCTAAAATATCACTGGTTTGCTCCTTTCTATATATAGGGTGCCTACATTCTGCAGTCCCGAAATTAAAAGACGCCTGCTTCTTGGGAGAAAAGCAATGACAAACCTAGACAGCATCTTAAAAAGCAGAGACATCACCTTGCCTACAAAGGTCCGTATAGTTAAAGCTATGGTTTTCCCAGTAGTGATGTATGGAAGTGAGAGCTGGACCATAAAGAAGGCTGATCGCTGAAGAATTGATGCTTTTGAATTGTGGTGCTGGAGGAGACTCTTGAGAGTCCCATGGACTGCAAGAAGATCAAACCTATCAATTCTGAAGGAAATCAGCCCTGAGTGCTCACTGGAAGGACAGATCGTGAAGCTGAGGCTCCAATACTTTGGCCACCTCATGAGAAGAGAAGAATCCTTGGAAAAGACCCTGATGTTGGGAAAGATGGAGGGCACTAGGAGAAGGGGACGACGGAGGACGAGATGGTTGGACAGTATTCTCGAAGCTACCAACATGAGTCTGACCAAACTGCAGGAGGCATGGGTGTAGACAGGGGGGGGCAGGAGGGGGCAGCTGCCTCCCCCTAGAAGCAAAAAATTATTGTATTTTACAGACCATAACCAATACTTTGCCCCTCCAAAAACTGAAGTGGAAAGGGCTTTGCTTTAGCAAGAGCAGCTCTCCACTTGCTGGGGGCGGGAACACAGCTGTAACAAAAACACATCAAATAAATAAAGCAAAGTGGCTACCAGTACTTAAGGTCCACCCTATTCACCCTATTGTTATTCAGTGGGAGTTGTTAATGGGCATTCAGGGATCGCATTAACAGTTCTATTGGCGATTTAATGAGGGTGCAGAGGATTCAATTTGACTAAGGTGGCCCTGCAAGGCTAAAAGGAAGTGAATAAGAAGGGGGGGGGCTGTAGCTTTGATAGACACAGTGATGTTTATAAAAAGCATTGGTGTTCCAGTCTGCCCCTCCTCCTGCATCTGTATACTGTAAATCAGGGGTGGCCACCTCCCAAGAGACTCTGATCTACTCACAGAGTTAAAAACTGGGAGTGGTCTACCCCCTTTTGGGGGGTTCAGGTCAAAGCTGTTGAGTTTTTTTAAGGAAGGGAAGCCCTGTTTTGGGGGGTTTAGGTCAAACTTGTTGAGCTTCTTTTAGGAGGGAGGGAGGCCCATTTTTGTTTAGGGCTTCAGGTCATAGTTCAGCTTTTTTTAGGGAGGAGGAAAAATTTGGGTGAGCTTTTTTTAGGGGTGCCAGTGATCTAGCAGTGATCTACCACAGACATCCAGTGATCTACTGGTAGATCACAATCTACCTGTTGGACGTGCCTGCTGTAAATCAAGCAGAGAGAAAGCTGCTTACAAGGCTCCTGTACAGGTGTACCGGTATCTTCCTCTTGCTGCAGAGTTCTAGCATCACAGCGTCACCCAGAGGCACCCACAAATGTGAGTTATCCCTCTCTCTATTTCTTCCTTCCTTTCCTCCCTCTTCCATCCTCAATAAAATACTGGGGGGGGGGGGGCAGATAAGCCCCACATAGAAAGCCCATCAACATGGGGGGGGGAGGACTCTTTAAAATACAGTATTTACCAGTAATTTCTTTTGGGGGGGGGAGGCACCTAGGCCTCTAGGAGTTGGCTGCTATGCCTAGGACAATTCAAGAAAGCAGAATCATGCATATGCTATGATAATATATCAATAGAATCATGGAATTGTAGTCGGAAGGGACCACAAGGGTCATCTAGTCCAACCCCCTGCAATGCAGGAATTTTTCCCCAATGTGGGGCTTGAACCCACAACATGGTTGAAATATTATGCTGATATGCAGCAACGCCTCGGAGCCATCGAGACTGCGGCCCTGTCTTGCCTCGCCCTCGCCTGCCCTGCCACCCCCTCTCCCCTGCCCGACCCTCCCATCCTCTTGCTGCAGAGTTCCAGCTTCACAGCATCACCCAGAGGCACCCACAAATATGAGTTATCCCTCTCTCTATTTCTTCCTTCCTTCCCTCCCTCTTCAATCCTTAATAAAATATGGGGGGGGGGCAGATAAGCCCCACATAGAAAGCCCATCAACATGGGGGGATGACTCTTTCAAATACGGTATTTACCAGTAATTGGGGGGGGCACCTAGGCCTCTAGGAGTTGGCTGCTATGCCTAGGAGTAGGACAATTCAAGAAAGCAGAATGATGCATATGCTATGGCAATATATCAATAGAATCATAGAATTGTAGTCGGAAGGGACCACAAGGGTCATCTAGTCCAACCCCCTGCAATGCAGGAATTTTTTCCTAAGGTGGGGCTTGAACCCACAACATGGTTGAAATATTATGCTGATATGCAGCAATGCCTCGGAGCCGTCGTGACTGCGGCCGTGCCTTGCCTTGCCCTCGCCCACCCTGTCACCCCCTCTTGCCTGCCCGACCCTCCCGTCCTCTCCAGCCAAGCAGGGTAGCCGCCGCCGTTGCCAGCCCCAGAAGCACAAGGTGGCCGCTGCCGCCGCTGCCACCACCACGATGTCGCAGGAGGCGGTGCAAGACAGGAGTGCCTGGCGTGCTATGGTCCATGGGGTCACGAAGAGTCGGACACAACTAAATGACTAAACAACAACAACAACATTCTGCATGGCCTGGTTGCATGGAAACAAGTAGCAAGCAGCTGCAGACTGCAGTGCAGCCCAGTTGAATGTAGGTCAAGCTGTTGTACCTGTTATCTAATATTAAAGAGTGCTTGTAGACTGATGATCAGGCAGTATAGACTAAGGGTATGAGTCTCATGCCTACTGATTGATTTCATGCAATACATAACTTATTTATTTTGATCCCATTACAAAATTACTTTAGAAAAATTTTCATCCTTATAATTTAGTAGGCCTCTATATGTGGTAAAACCACAGAGCCTAGGGCTTGACAATCAGAAGGTCGGCGGTTCAAATCCCCGCGACGGGGTGAGCTCCCGTTGCTCTGTCCCAGCTCCTGCCAACCTAGCAGTTCGAAAGCACATCAAAGTGCAAGTAGATAAATAGGTACCGCTCTGGCAGGAAAGTAAACGGGAAGGTTCCTTTGCCTTTACTTCAATAGGCAGGGATTTTCAGAGGGTCAGTGCTGCCTCACTGAAAGGTAGAAGAGGTGTTAGCGAAGTGGTTGGCTGGTTGTTTATGGGACAAGGCGCTCTCGCAGGTAAACTGATCCCAAATCCTTAAGGGTGTCACACACTAATAGTAACGGCTGGAACTTGGCCTGGGAGCGAATTGGCAGTCAGGGCAGATCTCTGAGCACAAACGCTATATGCTGACAAGGCCTCTCTCCCGTCAGCAATCGTGCCGCAGCATTCTGTGCTAGCTGCAGCTTCCGGATCAGGTGCAAGGGAAGCTCCACAAAGAGCACATTGCAGTAATCCAGCAATGTGGGAAAGAGAAGGGGTGCCTTGGGGGAGACCCAATCAAAGCCCCTTTAGCTGCCTTACACATAGAATTGTAGAGTTGGAAGGGGCCACGGGGATCATCTAGTCCAACCCCCTGCAATGCAGGAATCTTTTGCGCTCTACCAACCGAGCTACTCACTGGGGTGCCATCTGGAATCCCTTTTGGGGTGACTAGGCTTTGGAGTGGCCCTTGCTCTGGGCATTTGGGTCTGGAGGGAGGAGAGGCAGGAGACCCCCCAGAGATACGAAGGGCTGGCTGCCAGCCAGCAGCTGGGCTCCCAGACACACGCCAAGCCCGGGAGTAACCTTGCTCCTTGTTTATACGGAGAGCTGACCCGACCCTTCCCCATTCACGTCAGATCAGTTGCTGCCGGAGGCATTTCTCAGAGCCGCAGAGCCTTCCCTAGGGAGCCAGGGGGCCATTCCCACACTGGTCACCCCCCCAGTTCCCAGCCCGGGCTGCCATGGGACAGGAGACAGCGCTCTCCACCAAAGAACATCCGCCTTTGCCAGCCTGCCTGGCCAGGAAGCTGAGCAAACTAGCACTTCAGAAATAATAGCAGTAAAGACTTGAGGTTTTCAGCTTTCTCGAGAGCATGGAGCACCCCGCGTTCCTTCGCTGGAGGAGAGATGCTGCTGGCACAACACACTTTGGTGCCAACCCAAAAATAATGAACTGTGGGTCCCTAGAAAGTGCTCCTCCGTGCATTACAGGGGTTGGACTAGATGATCCCTGGAGGTCCTTTCCAACTGTACAATTCTATTTTTTATATTGTTTGTTTGTTTGTTTTAAATTTATATTTATATTCTGCACTTATATATGCTGGAAGTTGCCCAGAGTGGCTGGGGAAACGCGGCCAGATGGGTGGGGTATAAATAATGGAAAATATTATTATTATTATTATTATTATTATTATTACTACACACAATAAAATACAGGATAAAACAAGTAAATAAGTAAAACGGGATAGCAAAACAGTCACCCTTCCCACAGACACATTTAAAAGACTGCAGAATTCTACGGTACTATGATTATTAAATTGCAGCCGTTGAATTTAATAAGAGTAATAATAATTTGAAGCAAGCACAGTGGGGGAGAGAGAGGCTATTTATGTTTCCATCAGGAGAGCTTTGGGCATGACCCTCTGTGTGACATTATCCTGGCTGGTATTTGCCACTAATAATAGACGTCTCCTGGGGAGGGGTGTTGCCGTGCCCAGCACCTGACCCTCCCCAGGCCCCCCCCCCCCACGGCCTCCTCATTATTTGCAAATTATTATTTGCAAGGAGCCCCGGGGGGGGGGGCTTGGGCACTGATAGCAGGGTGGGGGGGAAGAGCGAGAGGCAGGAGGGGAAAGGCCTTGTCCCCAGTGGGTGGGTGGGCGGGTGCTAGGCTGGGTTTCCCAGCTGGCCTGGTCGACAGCGGCCTAAGGCATTGCAGATCCTTGCATCAGCTGCAGAATCCAAGCCTCTGAGCAGCTGGGCATTCCCTGTCTCCTCTTTCCCGCTGGGCAAACTCGGCTGCAGGGTCCAGCCTGGAAGGGGGCCACCATATATGGACACAAGGGAGTCTGGGCAGGGGGCAGTCTCTTGTCTTCCTCAAGCCCGCATTGCTTCGAGACCTTGCCGGCCTTGTTCCATCCCCTTTAAGAACCTAAGCAGAGCCTGTTGCATCTGGCTGGTGGCTCACGAGGTCAAACATCCCTGACCAGCTAACGGGAAGCCCACAAGCAGGATTCGAACGCAAGAGCCCTCTCCCCCTCCTGTGGTTTCCAGCAATTGGTATTCAGAAGCATTGCTGCCTCCCACTGTAAAGGCAGAGCATGGGCAACCTGGCTAGCAAGGTAAAAGGTAAAGGACCCCTGGACGGTTAAGTCCAGTCAAAGGCGACTGTGGGGCTACGGCGCTCATCTCGCTTTCAGGCCGAGGGAGCCAGTGTTTGTCCACAGACAGCTTTCTGGGTCATGTGGCCAGCAGGGCTAAAGCGCTTCTGGCGCAATGGGACACCGTGACGGAAACCAGAGCGCACGGAAACGCCGTTTACCTTCCCGCCACAGCGGTACCTATTTATCTACTTGCACTGGTGTGCTTTCGAACTGCTAGGTTGGCAGGAGCTGGGACAGAGCAACGGGAGCTCACCCCGTCCAGGGGCCTAGGGAGGTAGGGGGGTGCGGTCTGCCCCAGGTGTCATCCCTGAGCGGGGTGACAAAATGGCACACTGCGGGGGGGGGTTGGCACTTACCACGGGGCCTGGCCTGCAGCGCGCCCGAGCCACGTGTCTCTCCTGGGAGTGACGTGGTGGTTCGGGGCCCTGCGCTGCCCGAAACGTCAATGTGGGGTTTGTGCCCGCCAGGCGGACTCCGTGGGCCCCACGCCACCCCCCTAGGCGGATCACCACGCCGCCCCCCTGGGTGGATTGCTACGGCACCCCCGTGTGCGGATTGCCGCGGCGCCCCTGTGGGTGGCTAGCCGCGCCCCTGCGGCTCCGGGAGCTACACCCGTGACCCCGTTGCAGGGATTCGAACCGCCGACCTTCTGATCGGCAAGCCCAAGAGGCTCAGTAGTTTAGACCGCAGTGCCACACAGCATTCCAAATGTGGTTGCACCATAGATTTGTATAAGGGCAGTAAAGGCTCGGAGCAGCTCTATGCCTGTTCCTTTGCACCTGACACCCTGGCCTTCGAGTGCCCCTCCCATCACCCCCTCCTTCTCTCTCCATTGCTCCCCCCACTTTACGCTTTAAAAAGGCCTATATACCTTGATAGCACTGTGGCATAGATAATGATTCCTCATAATAATGATTGGTGGGGAATGAATCCAAAGGCCATCTAGGCTGACCCCACTCACCACCTAAAAGAACAAGACACCACCACTGTAAAACTAGGCCACGCAAACTATGGCACTGACAGAGAGGAGAGACGAAGGTAGGCAGACCAAAGTGGGCCCTTCTCCTCTGGTTTTGCCATCCCAGAGCCCACCAACCAGATACTACAAAGATCTAGCATTGCAGGGGATTGGAGTAGATCAGCTCCACAATTCTGTGATTCTATGAAGTTGGCAGTGAAACTCCCTTGGAAAATGGCTCTGTTGAAAGACAGGCTGTATGGGCATCTAATAATAATAATAATAATAATAATAATAATAATAATAATAATAATTTATTCTCCAGCCATCTGGGCAACTTCTAACAGAATATTAAAAACATGATAAAACATCAAACATGAAAAACTTCCCTAAACAGGGTTGCCTTCAGATGTCTTCTAAATGTCAGATACAGTGGTATGTCTGGTTAAGAACTTAATTCGTTCTGGAAGTCCGTTCTTAACCTGAAACTGTTCTTAACCTGAAGCACCACTTTAACTAATGGGGCCTCCTGCTGCTACCGCACAATTTCTATTCTCATCCTGAAGCAAAGTTCTTAACCCGAGGTACTATTTCTGGGTTAACGGAGTCTGTAACCTGAAGCGTCTGTATCCTGAAGCATCTGTAACCCGAGGTACCACTGTAGTTGTTTATTTCCTTGACACCTGATGGGAGGGCGTTCCACAGGGCGGGTGCCACCACCGAGAAGGCCCTCTTCCTGGTTCCCTGTAACTTTGCTTCTCGCAGCGAGGGAACCGCCAGAAGGCCCTCGGTGCTGGACCTCAGTGTCCTGGCTGAACGATTGGGGTGGAGACGCTCCTTCAGGTATACTGGGCCGAGGACAATGGATTATTTATCTGGGATTCTTGCATGCAGGGGCTGGGCTAGATGACCGTTGGCGTTCCCTTCCAACTCTACAGTTCTATGGTTCCTTAAGCGAGGGGATGAAGGCCAGAGCACAGGAGGGAGGGTGAATTATGTCCCTGTGGTCTCCTTGTGGAAGGGATGCTTCCTCACCCCACAAGCGGAGATCTCCCTAAATGGGGTCACTTCCCTTCCCTCTGACTGGACTCCCCTCCTCCTCCTCCTCCCTCCACTGATCAAAGTCAAACAGACATGCAAGCTGTCAACAGGTCCAGGATTGATGACTGTCGGTCAAATCCCCTCATCCGGCCAAGCCTTGGTTCCTTGTGTGCTGAGCTTGCTTCCCAGCCTTGCAAAGTGTCCGCTGACTCCAGCAATGCCGGGGCGTCCCGTTGCCAAAAGCCTGTCCCGTTTCGTAGCTGCGAGCCATGCAGGACCCAGCTGCTGGGCAGGCAAATGTCCGGCAGCTGCATCCAGGAATTGAGGCCCTTGCACTGACGCCATCGCTGCTTTTCGGAGGGTCGTGTAGAAGACACCTGTGCGGTGATCCCAGCTGGTCCGAAGCACATGACCCTGTTAGGTTTGTTGACTGCAGTGTGAGGTGGACAGGATCCAGGGGGAGACAGGGCTTCCTCGGTTGGGAAATGACACGGCAAGAGAAATGGGGTGGGA